>NC_142569.1:9635000-9952500 GCF_041283825.1 Pyrus communis
AAAGAAGGTGTGTTAAGTAAATCATTAAATAGACTAACATCGATATAAATTAGGATATGCACATTATGGGAGAGCCGTGTTCAAGCAACTGTGATGTGGTACTATCTACTGAAGAGAATATACGAGAAGAATGAGTGAAAACAAAAGAATACTATGAACTCTTTTGTTACCTGGGGCAATGTAGCCATATGAGCCTGCAACAGCGGACATGGATTTTGAGTATGGGAGCTCAATCAATTTAGCCAAGCCAAAGTCTCCTACGTGTGCTTGAAGAACTTGATCCAATAAAATGTTATTTGACTTTATGTCGCGGTGGATGATTTGGGGCTTACAATCGTAATGAAGATAGCACAAACCCTCTGCTGCTCCAAGAGCAATCTTATATCGAGCGTTCCAGTCTAGAAAACATCTTTGTTCATTTCCATGGAGATGTTCTCCTAGACTTCCATTTTCCATGTACTCATACAAGAGAAGATTTGAGTCTTGGTGGCAGCAGAAGCCATAGAGCTTCACAATGTTACAATGCCTGATCTTGCCAAGGGTTGATATCTCAGCACGGAAGCTGCTATCAACACTTACTCCTTCTCCTTGCGCCTTTAGCTTTTTTACCGCAATGACCTCACCGTCAGACATTACAGCTTTGTACACAATACCACAGGCTCCTTTTCCAAGAATTGCACTGTCTGAAAAACTGCTGGTAGCTTCAACAAGGTCCTGGTATTTGAAACCTTCCTTAGGAAAGTAATAGTTATCGAACACTTCTGCAGGCTTTGTGTGATCGTCAAGTGAAACAAAAGTAGGCTTTCGGCGCTTCATTGCCCAACAGAAACCCACTATAAAAGACAAGGAGATTAATCCAATTATAACGGATATAATGGTCACTATTTTCTCTCTAGATGAACCATCCTTTATCCAGCTTCGCTTCGGAGTAGTAGATGGAGCTGCAGAGTGACAACTACTAGTAACTGATCTGCACAAGCCATCGTTTCCTGCAAAATTCGTAGAATCCATCCTTCGAAATACAGAGGTGTTCGGCACGGTTCCCACTAGGTTATTGTTAGAAAGGTTGCACACCAAAAGGCTAAGCAACTCACCAATTGAGGCAGGAATTTCACCAACAAGCTGATTGTCATTCAAGTAGAGAGATTCCAACATCTGCAAGTTCCCCAAGTTTTCAGGAATTGTACTCGAAAGATTGTTATGGCTAATGTTGAGGGAAATCTGTAGAGCAATAAGTTGGCCCAGCTCAACAGGGATGCTACCAGAAAAGTGATTTCCTCCCATCTGCAACTCCGTCAGTCGGGCCAGGCTCCCTAGAGTCCCTGGTATTCCTCCCATCAAACTGTTATCAGATAGTTTCAAAAGTTCTAGATTCACTAGCTTTCCAAGTTCTTCTGGGAGATTTCCAGTGAAGTGGTTCCTACTAAGATCAAGCCTTTGTAATTTTGTTAAATTTCCAAGCTCATGAGGAATGCTACCCGAGAGTCTGTTAGAGGAAACGTTGAAGGTCACAAGCTGTGATAGATTCACAATCTCAGGAGGAATGTACCCAACAAAGTAGTTATCTGACAAGAGCAGCCTTTCTAAACTTATAAGCCTGCCTACCTCTGGAGGTATTGGTCCTGAGAACCGGTTTTGATAGACTTCAAGAGCAGAAAGGTTATATAACTCCATAGGGAGGCTTCCTGTAAGCTGGTTATCTCCTAGCATTAGCTGCATCAGAGACTTGCATGTCTTAAGACCGTATGGAATATTTCCGGACAACCTATTGGAACCGAGGCTTAGAAACACTAACCTCTGATACTTACAAAGATGTGGAGGTATTCTACCAACAAGCTTATTTGCAGAAATGTCAAGTATTGTGAGGTCACTGTTAGCTCCGAGGTTAGGCGGAATTCTACCCTCAAGATGATTATCAAACAGTTGCAAATCATCCATGCAAGTGAGATTCTGAAACTCTAGTGGAATTGTGCCCGTCAAATGATTTATCGATAAATCTAACCTCTGCAGCATCTTCAACTGCCCAAGCTCCCTAGGAATATTTCCTTGAAGCAGGTTCTCGAAAAGGTGAAGCAGGTGAAGATTAGGGATGTAACCCAACTCCCGGGGGATGAGTCCAGTTAACTGATTTTCAGAAAGGTCTATCTCAACAGCATTGGTACAATTCCCTAGCTCTCTTGGAATAGTTCCATTCAGCTGGTTGGTATAGATATACAATCTTTGGAGCTGGGATAACCTCCCAAGTTCTTTCGGGGGCGATCCACTGAAAGAATTGCCATGCACGGCAAGCAACTGCAGCCTACTTATATTACCAATCTCAGGAGGAATCTCACCACTTAATTGGTTTTGCCAGAGGATCAAATCAGTCAGATTTTGGAGCTTGTGAAGCTCCCTCGGAAGCGATCCTTCTAACTGATTCTGTGCCAACCCAAGAACCTCTAAGCTCTCGCACTCACCAATAGCAGTTGGTATTGGCCCTGAAAGCGAGTTTTTACCCGCCCTGATGACCTTGAGCCTTTTCAACTTACTAATCGATGTGGGAATGACACCGGTAAGATTATTACTGTAAATGAAAAGCTCTTCAAGTGAAGCTAAATTCCCTATATCCTCAGGCATTTCACCGAACACATAATTCTCACAGAGGTTAAGCTTTCTAAGGTTGGTCATTTTGCAGAAAGGGGTCAACATTTCTCCATGAAACCTATTTGTGCACAAGTCTAGAATCTCAAGATTATGACAATTTGCCAAACCCTTGGGGAAAGGACCAGAGAAGAAGTTCTTGGACACGTTGAATTCAGTTAAGTAAGGAAGATTACAAATGCTTGGAGACAAAGTGCCAGACAAATTAAGTCCATTGAGATTTATAGAAGTTACCTTGAAATCAGAACAACGAACTCCGGTCCAATTGCAAGGATTTGAATATGCTGAATTCCAGGTTTCAAGATTGTTGCTTGGATCAGAAAGTGATCTTTTGAACTCCAAAAGGGAAAGAGCCTCTTGGTCTAATGAGTTAATGGAGGCAGAAGTGAGAGAAAATATGAGTGCTATGTGGAACAACATTTGTAGGAGATGACTAACCTGCCAAGCCATTTCTACGTACACAAATTAAGAAAATTACATTGTTTGCTCAGCAAGTTTTGTGGCATGAGAATTTTTTTGAAGGAAATATGCACTTCAAATCCTCCAATTGGGTAACAATTAGGGATTTTTTTTTTATTAGAACATCTCAATGGAACAAGAATATGATGATCAGTGAAAGCTGTGGAGGAGATTAAAAAGCTGATATATCAAAGCAAACTTCGGAACAAAAGAGACTCAGAGGCAATATTGAAAACTGAACTGAAATTGGGATACAAGATTGAAACTGAAATTGGAATACAAGAGGGGGGTAGTGCTCCATGCATGGTATCCAAAAATACAAATTATTATTATTTTTAAATAAAAAATACGGAGGTTAGGCGAGGACAACTACGTTTGTGGAAAACTAAATGAAAATATGGTCTCAACGGGGGCATTAACTTAAAGGGACCGAAACCCAACTAAGTTTTAAAGCCACTGAACAAGAAAACCACACAAAAAAGCCCACAATGCAATGAATAGAGTCAGACTGTAAAAGATAAGGAAGAGAGAGAGAGAGAGAGAGAGAGAGAGAGAGAGAGAGAGAGAGAGAGAACTTTACAGAGAAAAAACGAGAGGCGAACAACAAAAATAGAAGAAAAGATTGAATGATCAACGCAAGAAAGTGGAGGGAGGCCGTGAAAGTCACAATCTTAAGCAGTGAAATGAAAAGAAAATAAAATAAGCAAGTCAACTCTAAACCAAACTTTACAGCAAATTCTTGCCTCAGTTTTCTTCTTCATCTGCCTCTTCCTCTTCTTCTCCTCCTTCATGGAATCCACCACCAAGTTTATGCTTCTTGTTACCCATCATTGTGACTTGATGTGCCTTGATTTTTGCAAAACATGGCGGATTGAGAGAGACTGGTCATGTGAGTTTCTGAGAGATTGCAATCTCTGCCATTGTTGCTGGCACTGTGGGGGGACTGTGTGTGTGTTTTGGGGTGTAATGATTTATCTCGAGACTTGAAATGCTCTGAGTGGCTTAGTGGGATCTCTTAAATTCAACTGAGAGGTCAAATGGAAAATAAATAAAAATTCTTATAGGGCCCTTGAACTTGGACACTATTATCTTTTACCATATAGACCAATGAGATGGTTTAGATAAAGATAGCTACAACTCACCTGCACTGCATGTAATTGTACTTGTTTATAAAATAAGCCAGGATGTTGCATTCTGCATGTAATCTTCTGGATTCCATGCTTTTTGGGAATTTTTTAAAATTTTATTAAATAAACCAAATTCTGTTAATGATGATGTTGTTGCCATTGTTCATAAAATTACTATACAATTGAAACCTGAACTTTTGGTGCAAAAAGTATTGTTGGATATATAATGCTGGAAATCCTGCATGCAAAATGTAAGATCTCGTATGCCTGGGAAAAGTTAACTCAAAGTTGTCAAACTAAACATGGTGAATACCAAAAATATATATGACAATATTTGAGAATTTCTTATATATTCATTAATCTCCAAAGTGAAGTATATATAGGAGTTACAATTGGTATTACATATACACTTCGTCAATGTGAGACAACAAACTACTATTTACACTTTAACTAATATGTAACTCGCCACACTCCCCCTCAAGTTGGAGCAAAGATGTTACACATGCTCAACTTGTCAAGTGAGTTGGAAAACACACTATTGGACACAGCCTTAGTAAGTACATCATCGAATTGATCTTCAGATCCCACAAACAAAAACATAATAATTCCAGCATCCAATTTTTCCTCGATGAAATGTCGATCAATCTCCACATGTTTTGTTCGATCATGTTGCACGAGCAATCTCAATAGCAGCCTTGTTATCACAATGGAGTTTCATAGCACCCTTGGGTTTAAATCCAAGATCTCTCAACAATTTTTTCAACCACAACTCACATACACCATGAGACATACCATAAAACTCAGCTTCAACACTTGACCTAGCCAACACTTTTTGTTTCTTGCTTCTCCATATAATTAGATTACCACCCACAAACGTAAAGTATCTAGATGTAGATCGCCGACCAGTGATAAAACTTGCCCAATTTGCATCTGTATACCCTTCAACATTCAAATGACCATTCTTGGAGAAACCCAAGCCTTTGTCAGGAGCCATCTTCAAGTACCTCAAAATACGGATTACTGCATCCATATGAGCTTCACTAGGTGAGTGTGTAAACTAACTTACCACAATAACTGCATAAGCAATGTCAGGACAAGTGCAAGACAAATAAATTAATCTCCCTATAAGCCTCTGATACAGTTCCTTATGAGTAGGAACTTGATCCGAAAATAAGCCCAGACGATGATTCTGCTCAATCGGAGTATCAACAGGTTTGCAATCTACCTCTTTCAGCTAACAAATCAAGAACATACTTTCGTTGAGACAAAAAAAATACCATGCTTGGATCGTGCAACCTCGATTCCAAGAAAATACTTCAATTCACCCAATTCTTTCATCTCAAATTCAATCGCTAGGTACTTTTGAAGGCGTTGTATCTCATTCTGATCATCACCAGTCATCAACATAAATAATCAATGTAGTTAGCTTACCATTTTGTCACTTTAGAAACAAAGTATGATCTGAATGACTTTGGACATACCCAAACTTCTTCATTGAACTTGTAAACCTCCCAAACCACACTCTAGGAGATTGTTTCAAACCATATAAAGCCTTTCGCAACCTGCATACAACACCTTTTCTAGGAGATGTTTTGATACCAGGTGGGAGATCCACATAATTAAACTTCCTCCTTAAGATCACTATGAAGGAAAACATTCTTAACATCAAACTGCAATAAAGGCCAATCCTGGTTTGCTACTAAGGACAGAAGAACACACACAATATTAAGTTTGGCAACAGGAGTAAAAGTCTCCTGATAGTCCACCCCATAGGTTTGAGTATAACCCTTAGCAACTAATCTAGCTTTATACCGGGCAATAGAACCATCTGCTTTGTGCTTAATAGTGAACACCCATCTACATCTAACAGCTTTCTTCCCGTTTGGAAAATGAACCAAATCCCAAGTGGAATTATTTTCCAAAGCTTCCATCTCAACTCTCATGGCATTAACCCACTTAGGGTCAAACAAAGCGTCATGCAATTTTATTGGAATTGATACACTAAATAGCTGACATATGTAAGATACATATAGTTTGGACAAACGATGAGTAGACACATAATTGTTGATAGGATATTTGGCCTTGGTAGGCATATCATGCTCATATTGTATTTTAGGTTTTCCACGATTAGCTCGTGAAGGCAACTGATAAGTAGAAGAATCATCAGAATTTACCTCATGTATGTCACCATCTAGTACCAAACTGTTAGAAGAATCATCACTGGACGAACCATCATCAGACAACTTGTTAGACATACCAACAACAGGCAACCGGTCATGAGAAGGTAATTCGTCAGACACACTAACAGGCAACTCGTTGGGCATATCTAATATGTCGTCAGTAGAAATAGTTTCGGGAATGACAATTGATCGATCACTATCCATAGCCAACTTATCAGTATCACGCAACATAATAGGTTCTGTCCCCAACTCTGCCTGTGACACATCATCCATACCATCTATTCAAATCTGCATTTCACTCCCCTTTTCCTCCTGAAGTGGAGAGGAGGAAAAGGGCTTCACAAAATACGAAACTTCCTTCTGGAAGGTGATATCCATGGTAATATAAGTTTTCTGAGTTGGAGGATGATAACGCTTATAGCCTTTCTGATTGTTAGCATACCCAATAAAGACACGTCAGAGAAACACATGCATCAAGTTTACTCCGCTGATAAGGGTAGACATGCACATACGCAATACACCCAAACACATTCGGAGGAAGTTTTGATATAGAAACAAGAGAAACATGTTTTTGTAGCACATCAAGTGATGTCTGAAAATCAAGAACCTTACTTGGAACACGATTTATCAAATACACAGCAGCCAAAATAACATGACCCCATAAATGATTAGGAACACATTTATCCAACATTAATAAGCGAGCAACCTCAATTGTTTGACGATTCTGTCATCAACTTTAGCACTTAAAACTTGATGATTATTTGAACCCGAAACAACAGTATCCTCCATAGTCAAGATGTACAAACTCCCTATTCTTTTACCACAACCAATTATCTTTTGAGTTTGAATGTCTTCAAAATAACAATACGTAGGGTAGAAGTGAGCAGAACAATATAAGGTATCAAGTAGTTTTCCTACCGACAAAAGATTGCACTTAACATCACAAACAAGTAAAGCATAGACCAGTGATAAGGTCGGAGTAAGAGAGATAGTATCGTCACCCTTCACAGGAGAAGGTGCTCCATTTCCACTAGTAATATATGGATCATGAACATAGTCACATAACTCATTAAACATTCTAGGGTCACTAGTCATATGATCAGTGGCCTCAGTGTCAATTATCCATATATTTGTTCCACCAAGATGCATAACAACATTATGATTATTTTGAGCCATTAAACTAAATCACGAATAATAAAGGCATAAAAGATACGCAGCAGAATGAAAAAAATTTACTAGAACATTGTAGCAAATCACTATTCACACAATGTAGCAAGGCGCTGTTCGTTCAACTGTATGTGGCACTACTCTGATGCCATGTGAAATTGCTATAATGCCATGTCAAATTAAACATGGTAAATACCAAAAATATATATGACAATATTTGAGAATTTCTTATATATTCATTAATCTCCAAAGTAGAGTATATATAGGAGTTACAATTGGTATTACATATGCACTTCGTCAATGTGGGACAACAGACTACTATTTGCACTTTAACTAATATATAACTCGCAACAAAAGTTGGATAATAAAGAGAAAATCTGCCCCGTCATCTGTTGAATACAACCATGACTTTTGTTACCTAATAAGAGAGATGAACTCATGGTTGTACACAACCGGTGACACCCAATACTCCAGCATTCAATATGAAGACTTGGTCACATAATATTGTTCTAATAAGAGAGATAAACTCATGGTTGTACAACCAGTGACACCCAATAATCCAACATTCAATATGAAGACTTGGTCACATAATATTGCTTACTATAACAAGTTAACAACAATATGATAATTTAATTACAAAAGCAAATAACAAAGATAACAACATATGATCAAAGGTGAAACAAAGTGCCAAATACAGTAGAAACCTTCGTCAAGTGTCATTTTATTCTAATTCAAAAAAACCAAATACAGGTTGAACATTGATAATCACTAGCTTCTTCCCACACTTGCTCCAAAATCTACTCCATTCTGAGTTTGTTCCACATTTGCAAGAGGAAATTGTAGACCTTTTTTGGGTCAAGAAGCAACTTGGATACACTCTCCTTCTCCAAACACCTTTTAACCCAGGCAATAAACTTTGGGTGATTTGTCTCCACGCTGAAGTTTCCAAATTTCTCATAGACAGAAAACCAACTATAAAATGGAATAACCGCCACATCCACAAATCTGAAGGTTTCACCCCTAAAGTAAGGCTTGTATCTGAGCTCTCCTTCTAACATGCTTATGCAGTCGAGAAATTTCTTCTTTGCTGCATCATGTTCTTCTCTTATGCTTGTCCATACCTTCCTCCCAATTTCATGTATCTGCATTTAGTATCACCTGTTGGAAGACTATAAATACATTCGAAAGGACGCGTGCACCTTTAATGCGGAAGCTTGAATCTCAACACGCTTTTACAAACACAAACAACTGCTCTGACCATCCGTGCACGTTTAGAACCTCGCAGGTCGTCGGGTTGGCTACGGTATGTCGAGTTACCCCCTGGTTTTCTTTTTCCAAGACCTAGAGCCGAAAGTGATAGCTCTAAAGACCTAACTAGAATATTTGAACTGTGGAAAAGCTTGTGTTTCTTATTTATTCTCTCTTCCCCAAAGCCTCTTTATATAGTGGTTGGGAAAAGTGTACAAAGACTGAAAAGCCCATGAAAATCCTAAGTATATTCAAATATGAATATCTCTTGATTTTCATCTAATTATCACATAGATAATTAGGAGGTTAATATCCTCATGTAGGTGGAATATCCTTTGATATTTATTTATCCCATAAGATAAATCCTACATCTCCCACTCACCCACATAGGGTGTGGCATAGTCTCAATCAACACACTTAGTTCACATCCATTCTAGTCTACCTCCTCATACAGGAAATGGGATGAGTGACCTCGCGAGAAAGGACGTACATAACCAGGAGCACTGCCATTAAGTTATTACTAAACTAACAACAATGCATCACTCGGAAGTTCATCACTTTATGCCCCAGACTATTCGTCACACACTAGACTTGACATTCTTTATCCCTCCTTATGAAAAAAAAAAAAAAATGTCATGTCTCACAAGTATCATGTATCCATGTCTTATGTTTGATAACAAATATCAAAAAGCTAATGAATCACACGACATGGTGTTTTCTTCGAACTGACTTCCTTAAGCTCTCATGTCAATCTAATTTGATTTAACTGCTTACCTAGACACGACATTGTGTTTTCTTCCCCAGACTATTCGTCACACACTAGACTTGACATTCATAATTCCCACTATTAATCAGTTATAGCATATACAGTATGATTTGTATGCTATGCTATATCCCTATTTCAATGAGTGTGTCACATGTCCATTGGACATACACCATACGGATCTTAGTTTAGTCATTGCACAAGCGCCTAACCTGAGTCTTCTAGCCTAGTCGCCTTCTCGGTGCCCACCTGGATATTCATATCCGGCTTTACAAGCTTCAACATGAAACAAATTTCATGTTCGACTTCTGTTAAGTCTCATCTTAGACATTTCTAAGGCGACGTTTACCTTGTGCATATTGGTAAGTTCAGCATACACGTGTTCGGTCTCGCAGTCCAATGCTTTGAGGACACAAATGTCTCATCCTACTTGCTATCTTAGTGCTAGGGCGAATCATTCATGTGAAAAACCGATTCTAGCTTGGTGACACTTGTAAAGATGTGTAAACAATCATTTCAAAAATAAATAAATATGAAATAAAAAACTTCAGTGCCTTTTTATTCAATAATAATGTCAAATATAAAGAAAAACACATCAAACCCTACATAAACCCATATTATTTACATGAGTTAGAAATGAGTTTCTAATTATGGGTTTAGTCACGGGATCAGTGAGCATATTGCTAGTCGAGATATGTTTCAACACTACTTCATCCTTGGTAACCTTGTTCATAAAGAAATGATATCGTGTATCTATGTGCTTAGATTTTCCAGGATATTTAGAATCTTTAATGTATGCTAAGGCCGAAGTACTATCACAGTAGACAAGTACAGCTTTTTGAGCATAAGTCATAACTCCTATCTGTAGTAGAAACCTCCTAAGCCAAACAACTTCTTGAACAGTTGATCTAAGGGCAACATATTCTGACTTCATTGTGGATAGAGCAATACAAGTTTGCTTTTTGCTACACCAAGAAACAATTCCACCTCTAAGGACAAAAGCATAACCTAAGGTGGACTTGCGTTCATCTCTATTGCTTGCTCAGTCTGCATCACTATATCCTCTCAACTTCAAATCCCCTCCTTGGTAACATAAGGCTAAATCTTTTGTTCCTTGCAGGAATTTCATAATCCTCTTGACGGTTTACCAGTGAGCTTGTCTAGGATTACTTTGATAACAGCTTACCATGCCTACGGCATGGCAAATGTCCGGACGTGTGCAAAACATCACGTATATCAAACTTCCTATTGCAGAGGCATATGGGACGTTTGCCATTTGTTCTTTCTCTTTCTTAGTCTTTGGACACTGTTCTAAGGACAACATCGCGCCTCTTTCCATATGAGTGTCTATGGGTTTAAAGTTCTCTATCTTAAATCATTCAAGTACCTTCTTAATGTAAGTCTCTTGAGACAAACTTAGAAGTTTCCTTGAGCGATCTCTTGTGATCTTAACTCCAAGCACATAATGTGCTTCACCTATATCCATCATCTTAAAATGGGATGACAACCACGCTTTTGTGGTTTCTATGAAGGTTTTGTTATTTCCCGCTATTAGGATGTCGTCAACATACAGGGAAAGTATGAGAATACTTTTCCCATATTTCTTAAGATACACACAGTGGTCTTCCTCAATCATCTCAAAACCAAATGAAGAGATTGAATTATGGAATCTAATGTTCCACCGTCTAGACACTTGCTTGAGGCCATATATGGAACTTTTTAGGCGGCAAACTTTGCTCTCTTGTCCCTTGGCCTCGAAGCCTAGAGGTTGATCCATGTATATCTCCTTGTCTAGTTCAAATTTGAGAAATGTTGTCTTAACATCCATTGAGTGAAGTTCCAAATCTAGTTGAGCAACAATAGCTAAAATGAGGCGAATAAAGGCAAACCTCATCATAGGGGATAATGTCTCTTCATAGTCTACACCCAATTGCTAAGTGTACCATTTCACCACAAGGTGTGCCTTATATTTGTCAATTGAACCATCCACCTTGCGTTTGATTTTTAAAACCCACTTGTTTCCAATGGTTTTACACCCAAGCGGAAGATCAACTAACTCTCAAACAATATTTTTGTCCATGGAGCTTATCTCTTCCTCCATTCTTTGGCCGTTGAAGACAACGCTTCTTTGTAAGAAGAAGGTTCATCTTCCTCTGAAGGTATGCAAATGTAGGCCTCATCATCAACCTCAAAATGACGTTTGGGAATATGGCCTCTCTTGCTTCTTCGAACTGTGTGACCTTGAATTTCAGAGGGTACGCTCCCATCATTACGCGTATTCTCTTGAGTGTTTATGGATACATTACTCTCACTGGGTTGTGTACTCCCACTTGGATCAAGTCTTCCTACATCATATTCAGCAACCAACGGATTGAAAATTAATTCCACTCATTCGCTTGAAGATGTTACGAGTTCTTCATCTTTTTCCAACTCATGGAGATCAAGGTTTTTGACAATATCACCAAGTTTTGGGAAGTTATTCTCTATGAATTCCACATCACGTGAATCAATCTCGATTCTCCCTCCATCTGGATGTTCACCATACATCACATAACCTTTCAAGTTTTCACAATATCTTATAAAGATATGTTTATTTGCTATAGGACCTAACTTTCCAAACTTATGTGATTAATTATGAACAAATTCAGCACAACCTTAAGGACGCAAATTACCTAGATTGGGTTTTACATTATTCCAAAGTTTGTAAGGCACATGGTTAAGTATATACCTTGCGGTCAATAATGCATCACCCCAGAAAGATATAGGGAGATTTGCATGCACCATCATAGACCTGACCATGTCCAATAAAGTTCTGTTTCTCCTTTTCAGCAACACCATTTTGTTGTGGTGCGTAAAGAATAGAAAGTTGTCTACGTATCCCCTTACCTTCACAAAAAAACCTTGAATTGGTCAGACAAATACTCACGTCCATGATTAGTGCGAAGAACTTTTACAGTTTTCCCTTTTTGATTCTCAACCTCAGCTACGAAGCATTTGAAACAATCTAAAGCTTTATAGCGTTGGACGATCAAGTACACATAACTATATTGCGTGTAATCGTCAATCAAAGTCAGAAAATAAGAGGCGCCATGACGGGCCTTCACATTCATTGGTCCACAGATGTCAGAGTAGATTAACTTTAGTGGTTGAGTAGCTCAAACAACTTTTCCAAAAGGCTTTCTAACTGCTTTGCCAGCCAAACAAGGCTCATATACAAGCAGATTGACATTAATGAGTGACCCCAACAGACATTCTCTAACTAACCTTGTCATTCTATCTTGCCCTATATGCCCTAGTCTAGCATGCCATGTTTTAGAATCAACATGTTTAATAACAGTTACAAAAGAAGTAGAAGAACATGAATAAATCAAATCCAAGCAAACAAAATCGTTCTTTATTGAACCATATCCAATTTCAACTTGATCCAAATAGATCACAAGTCTAGACAGGCTTAAATAAAAACAATATCCTTCATATAAAAGTGCAGTAACTGAAAGTAAATTAAATTGCATTCCAAGGGCGTGCAAGACATCATGCAGAAGTAGTTGACAACTAGTGCTTAGTTGAAGTCGATACGAACCAACTCCTAAAGCTTCTGTACGACTTCCTTCACCTACGTACACCCAGTGTGACTTTGCTGGAAAACGTTGATAATTTTCGAACCCCATTTTATCTCGCGTCACATGCTTGGTTGCTCATGTGTCTACAATCCAATTGTCGGACATGTGAGCAACATGTATATGTGAACATACACAAACAATGATAGATTTAAGGTTAGGGATTACCTTTCTATTCAGCTCAGTGTAATTACGAGCGAAATGTCCCTTCTTTTTACAGTTAAAGCACGTTGACTTGGATTCGTCTTTCTTGCCACGTTTACCTTTGTGGGCCTTGATCTTATTAGAATTAGGAGCAAGGTTTGCATCATTTTTCTCAAACTTAGTCTTATCTTTGAACTGGTTACCTTTTTTGGATCCACCTTAAGTCAATAGGGCACTACTCTAGGTCGCCACTCGGCACTCACCTTCTAGTTCAACATAACGCAAGATGTCATGAAAGTTCTTAATTTGATCATTGTGTGTCATGATCTGTTTAAGGGCATCCTATGAGTCTGTGAGGGACCTAATCACAACTTGGACTTGCTGTTCATCTGTGAGGATACTACTAACAACTTTTAAATCTCGTATCATGCTGGACATCTTCCTAAGATGTTCAAATACAAAATGCTTAGGATCCATCCTATAAACCTCAAACTTCAACACTAGACTTCTCAACCTAGTAGTTGAGGTTCCACCAAAAGAAAATTTCAGCTAGTCCTACATCTCCTTGGCGGTCGAGTACTTTTCATACTCACCAATAAGATCATCATGCATGCTGCTTAACATAGTAAAGTACGCACTTCGATCTTTCTTGAACCAAGATTCATAAGACCTCACTTTAGTCGTATGTTGAGCCGCAGTGGTTCCATCTCTCTCAAGATCAGGCTCATCCAACGAAGCCTCCAAAGGCTCCAAGAGCTTTTGTTCATTGAGAATATATTGGATCTTCCTATGCCAAATATCATAGTTAGTTCCAACCAGCTTTTCTCCTTTGGTCAAATCAGCAACAACATTTTTGGCAGCCATTTCTTTCTACAAGGGTGAAATAATTTTGACATTAATTACACATCTTACATTTATTTATTTCAAAAACTCATTAGAAAATATTTCACTTTTTCTCCTAGGTTGAAATTGAAAAATCCGCTAAGTCGCTCATAATTACCATTCAATTCTAAGAGTCAAGATCATATTTTCTAATTATTTTCGAAATAAATCTAATTTAAACATTATTATGTTTTAAGCTTATCCATTTTTCATGCAACATTCAATTGAGTGGACAACAATTAGGGTTTTTAGACAATGGGCTCGACATGCGGGCCTCAGTAAGTGCGGGCATGTTAAATCCAGGAAGGGTGGCAGAGTGAAGCTTTTAAAAACCGAACCTCTTTGACACGCAAGGTGTCTCCTTAAATATTTTTCCTAGACACCACATCAAATAAGAGGTGACCATTAGTGAACCCTAGTCTAATTTCATTATTTTTTATTAATTAGGTAATTTTTTTTTAAATATTCTCCTAAAGAACATTCCTTTCTAATTTAAAATGCTCAATCAAGATGAGCAAATTTGATCGACATTATCTCTTTTTGATTTTCCTAAAATCTTGGCATGTGTTGGATATTTTTTAAAGGTCAATTAAGAATGTTTCCTTAATTTTAGTAAATTAAAAACGTCTCTAATACCAAACCTAAATATACCCTTACGTAGGTCAGTGAACCACAATGATTCACTTGCCAACCGTGTCCCAAAAACACGGCCCATGCGCCACCCAAAGCAGCTGTGCAAAATTTTATTTATTTTTAATAATTAATTTAATATTGCGCGAACCCACTCGCCCTGGGTGGCACGTGATACACACGCGCCGCCTTCTAGCAGTTTGATGCCATTCTTTTGACCTTCGTTGGATTGAACTCCCTGAGATGAATCCAACGGTGGCTAACATCCACGAAAGCCTAGTGATGTACTCGTACTTGCTTAGGCCAAGAGTGGAAGGATGAACCACTGTTCATCATCTTCTTCCAAAAAATCTGGAATTTCCAGATTTTTCACTCTCAGAAGGCCTGTTTATAGAGGCCATAACTTAGGGAATATGCATCCGTTTTATACATATTTTATGTCGTTAGAAAGATCAGATTACCATCTACAATTAAGTCTTCTTTGAAAAAATCCAAAAACAACTCTAACCTCACGAAAAAAGGGTCGCAAAAAACTTTAAAAAAAATTCGTTTTTCATGCTATTACTAAACTAGGGTTTCAATTATCTCTCTAACCACTTGGTTTTTTAACCAAATTTTAAACATAGTCTCATACGAATGTAAAGAATATAACCCAAGTGTTAAAACCTAGAAAATAAAAAAGCATGGCAAAAACGAAAATTTTAAAGACAAGCATTCATGGCAAATTCATATATATCTCATGCTTTCATGCGAGGAGTATGTGAGTGACTCTGATACCACTGTTGGAAGATTATAAATAAATTCAAAAGGACGTGTGTACCTTTTATGCAGATGCTTGAATCTCAACACGCTCCTACAAACACGAACAACTGCTTTGACCCTCCGTGCACGTCTAGAACCTCGCAGGTTGTCGGGTTGGCTACGGTATGTCGAGTTGCCCCTTGGTTTTCGCCTCCCAAGACCTAGAGCCAAAAGTGATAGCTCTAAAGACCTAACTAGAATATTTGAACTGTGGAAAAGCTTGTGTTTCTTATCTATTCTCTCTTCCCCAAGGCATTCTTATATAGTGGTTGGGAAGAGTGTACCAAGACTGAAAAGCCCATGAAAATCCCAAGTATATTCTAATATGAATATCTCTTGATTTTCATCTAATTATCACATAGATAATTAGCAGGGTAATATCTTCATGTGGGTGGAATATCCTTTGATATTTATTTATCCCATAAGATAAATCCTACATCACCAAAATTGTAAAAAATTTAATGAGCAAGTTGGAACTCATGCATACACTATCGAAACTGCATGAGTTGAGACTTTAATCTAATCATCTTGCTAGTATATATCGCAGACCTAAACCATAACCCAAAACCTTAACATGAAAATGAAACAACTATGTTTTAAACACAAACAAAAGGTTCATTCTTTTATAAATCCTAAACCTGAATTGTAAGTTGAAAACAACATTATTTTATTTGCAAAAAGATATTCCAAACTAGTGGAACTTTAAGAGAATAGATCTTGCATGTTCATATAAAAAATTGTGCTACCCCCACCAACTTGCTTCACAATGATCTAAATTAGTAAAACTAAAAAAAAATGCCATCTTGTCGACGAAGTCAGCCCAGAACCTGGCTTTGGCTCTAAGGTAAGAGTCAGAAGGCAGCAGAGGAGATTTATCCTTCCAAACCTCATCAATGTACTGAAGTCCAACCAAGGACCCGTAGACCGGTTTTCCATTGTGAACGAGAACCGGGATCTTCTTTTGAATCGGGTTCATCTGCAGCAACAGTGGGCTTTTGTTCTACAGTCCTCATCTTTATGCTTGTACTCAATGCCCTTCTCAGGCAGTGCAATCCTCAGCCTCATCGCAAATGGGCTTGCCCAGAAATCCAACAACACCACCTCATCGGCCATTGAAGGTTGATCAGATTTAACAAATTTTCAAAGGATACAAAAAGCTGACTGTGACTGAGCAGTGGTGGTAGAAGCAGACTAACGGATTGTGTATTTATAGACAAAAATTCAGAGGAGAAACAGGAGTCTTAAGACTCCGGACATCGAGAGATTCTACTTCTCTTCCTTTCTTGTACATACATATTAGAGATTTTCTAACTGGATAGCGATTATTTCACTGCTTTCGGCATCAAATCCTTTATTTTCCCTTCATTTTTCTTTGTTAATGTATTTGTAATAATTTATATAACACGTATTTTTCTAGTCGGACTATAGCATTTGAATCTATTTCTTTATAGTAATTCTATTTTTGGTAGACAAACTTGAACAAGCAGGGTAGTTTTGTGTCAGGACCCACCTCAAGCTCATACTTTAATTCTTTTTGAGTTATTTTACTTAGGGTAAGCATAGGAATACTTAATTTGTAAACAAAATTTGCAGACTGAATGATGTGTCACCAATAGGAAATGAGCACATTTCTCAAAACTTAAGCAATAATTCAATCATCAACTTCTATGTCATGTGGTTTACAAATTTAGTCTCTTTAGCATTACTCTTTTACTCATAACTTGGCATAGTTTTTTTACAGAGTAATGTTAGAAAAACCGTATATTTATATTTTATTGGTGAAATCACACTCCTAAACCATATTCACCAATCAACTGATAGGTCTTTGGCCCATTAAAGGCCAGTGATAACAATCACATCATAATAATAACGAAAGTTTTTACAATTAATAGCACGAGAAAGTCAAGTTCGGTAAGGAGCCTCGACATGGAGCAGATTTGACCACGACCATAAGTAGAAATTTATCGCGCATATGGGTTACTGTCACTTTTGACCACTTTTATAGTAGTAAGTCTCACTCGTGAACGTATTGGTCAATATAACTTATGGGGTTACCATTACTAGCTTTTATTTAGTGGTTTTGTTAGAGGCTAAATTCAATTATGACCTCAAAAGATTACAGGGTAATTAGCCACAATAGACATATTTTGAAATTTGATTGCACTTTTGATCACACTTTTTAAAAATTGTTCTTTTGATCAATTTTGCCTGTGAAAAGTCCATATTGCCCTTTATTGATCTTTGTATTAGTCAACATGTCCTTACATGTCCTTCATTGATCAAATCCATTTTGAGACTCATTCTTTGGTTGCTCCTTCTTGACCAATCAAATTTGGAGCAGTGAAAAATATCTTGAACACCATAAAGGAGGTAAGCTTCTTATTGCTCCACCCCCCAAATACATTCTTCTTCTTCCTCTCTCTCTCTCTCTCTCTCTCTCTTTCATCTTGCTTTGGCTCAATTATTCCCTTTTTTGGATTTGAAATTATGTTGTGGTGGTTGGGGAATAAAGAAGGATAGGGTTTCTTGAATAAAGTGTTGCAGCTGAGGTGGTTCAAAATCAGTGGGTGTATCATTGCGGCATCATCAAATTGTTGTTGTGATTCTGTTGGTCCAAAATCATAAAAGGGGAAGTATCGTTGGGGTGTTGTTGTGGCGTCAGCAGACTGTTATTGTGGTTGTGTTGGTTCAAATCATAAAATCGGGAGTATCGTTGAAGTGTTGTTGGAGTGTCGTTGTGGTGTCATCAGATTGTTGTTGAATTGGTGGTTCAAAATCCTAAGAATTTTTGTCTTAAGTCCTTTTTTGTTAAATGAAGTTATTTGAAAATGGGTTTTTGGTTGTTTTTAAAACCATTGGAGTGGAACTATGGCACCATTAGGGTATTGTTGTCTAGTGGTGATTCAACATCAAAAAGGGGGGTGTCATTGGGTGTTGTTAGGGCATTGCTGTATTTAAACCTCGAGAAGGATTGATCAAGTGCCTTTTTAATCTAATTCAACAACCCAAAACAGGTTGAATTTGTAAGAATCCTTATTGGACTTAACTAGTTATGATAAAGATGAGTCAACATATTTTAATTATAAATCAGTATGAGTTTTGTATACATGTAAAACCATTCCCTATAATTAAGGAGTTACATCCATAGTGTTTCAAACTAAAGCACGTACTTGATCCCACTCATCCACAATTAGAATTGAAAGCAATAGGGTCTGTAACCAACTCCCACGATAGATGGAAGTTGTGTAAACCTTGCTTTATATATTGGATTCCCTGCTCACAAAGAAAAACACTCTTCGCTTTTGGGACTATCACCATAAGAGTATATTGGTCTCCCAGTAGTATAAGAATTCTCTTGAATCACTACCACGTCTACTGCAAGTTAGAAACTGAGATGTAATTGTCAAAATGGTGTTCTAGGATTTCCTGTTAGTCTAAAGTATATATGTTAATACATTCCAACAGAATCTTGAAAGACAGAACAACCACACGACCTAACAAGTTGGAATGACACTGATCATCAATAACTTCTTGCCAGGCTGCCACCAAAATTTACTCAATTCCAAGCTTTTTCCTCAAAAGCATGACGAAATCGTAGACCCTTTCCTTCTCGGGGAGCGACTTTGACACGCTCTCCTTCTCCATGTATCTCTTAGCCCAGGCAAAAAACTTTGGGTGCTCTGCCTCAACACTGAAGTTGCCTAGTTTTTCATACACCAAAAACCGACTATAGAATGGAATAAGCACCACGTCCATGAATCCGAGGGTCTCCACCCCCCCTCCCCCAAAAAAAGAAGGGCTTGCCTCCGAGCTCTCCTTCTAACACGCCGAGGCAGTCAAGAAATTCTTCTTTTGCTACATCTTGTTCTTCTCCTTTGGTTGTCCATAGCTTCTTCCCAATATCATACATCTGCATTTCACATCCCCAAAATTTTAGGGAAATTAATATACATTGTTTTGAGCAAGTTCAGATCTTCTGCTTATATCTTTTAAATATAGATCACAAGCCTTAAATCTTAAACCCGAAACCGTAACATGAAACCTTAATCAACTATGTTGTAAAAGATAACATAACCCTGAAAACATGAACAGAGATCCAGTTTTCATTTAGTTTTCCTTCTAATACGAATCCTAAATGGTAAAACTGTTACACCCTAAACACTTTTAATCTTAAAATTCTAAAACAATATTGTCTTATTTACCAGCTCAAATATCCGTACCTAAAACCAATTAGCAACCAATGGCGAAACGACTTAAGGACAAGGGGGTCAACTGACCCTCCGAACTTCGATGAATCTCCATTGATGACTTGGATGCTGCCCCCTTGAAGGTTGGAGTTGCTCTTCATATATGCTTTCCAACTGCTTGATAAATGCGTTAGAGAGGTGCTGCCCCTTTACAGTCTAGTCCTAATATTATTTACCTCTAGCTTGTTTGTTGGTTGTGATTACAATTGTAGGAAGAAAAAAAAAGAACCAAGTAAAAGACTATCTGTAACATCCCGCATTGACCAATAGAGAAGGGGTGATGTGCCTTATATGTACATGCCCATCTCCTATACCACAAGGTTTTTTGGGGACTCACTAGCTTCGAGTTCCATCAGAACTCCGAAGTTAAGCGAGGTCGGGCAAGAGCATTCCCAGGATGGGTGACCCACTGGGAAGTTCTCGTGTGAGTTCCCATAAACAAAACCATGAGAGCGTGGCCGGGGCCTAAAATGAACAATATCGTGTTACGGCAGAGCCGAGACTGAGATGTGACAGAATGGTGTCAGAGCCACTATGCCGTGTAGTGTGAATGTACTGACGAGGACATTGGGCCCTTGAGGGTGGTGGATTGTAACATCCCACATTAACCAACAGAGAGGGGGTGATGTGCCTTATATGTACATACCTCCTATAGCACGAGGCCTTTTGGGGACTCACTAGCTTCGGGTTCCATCAGAACTCCGAAGTTAACGAGTTCGGGCGAGAGCAATCCTAGGATGGGTGACTCATTAGGAAGTTCTCATGTGAGTTCCCAGAAACAAAACCATAAGGGCGTGGCCAAGGCCCAAAGCGGACAATATCATGCTATGGCGGAGTCTCGAGACTGGGATGTAAACTATCCTAAAATGCAAAGTAAATGAAATGGTAATCTTAGAGAATGAACAAGGCATCAATATTCTTGGACTAACATATTAATGGGATGCAATGTTATCAGTTAATTTGTTATTCCTTTGTTAAGCATTCATATGGGAGCAACCTAGGAACATGTTGGTTACCCACGCAAATGAGGCATTAATAGGTGTGCAATATACCTTTGCAAATGACTTCAAGCCTACCAAGACTCGATGAAATAGCAATATGCATGCTAGTTTTGTTAAAGAAAAAAAAATTACGCACTACGCATGCTATTCTTACTAACCTCCCTAATAATATTTCCTGGATCCGCCACTGTCAGCAACACGTGAGATTTTAAGCACTTATGCTAGACACTCTTAACTTTTTCACATAAAAAATATAACCAGATAATCTATTTTCCATATTTTCAATTGTTTCAAACCAAACATATTCAAAACAAATTAAAATAGTACAAATAAGTAAAAATCACCTTCTTGTCGACGAAGTCAGCCTAAAACCTGGCCTGGGCTCTGAGGTAAGAGTCAGAGGGCAATAGTGGAGCCTTATCATTCCAAACCAACGTACTGAAGCGCAGTGAATGACTCAGAAACTGGTTTTCCATTGTGAATGAGAACCGAGATCTTATTGTTTGACGAAAACATATGAATCTATTCCTTTATAATAATTCTAAATTCTTGGTGGAAAAGATATCAATTTTTTTTTGTCAAATCCTTTCCGAAGAAAGGAAGAAGTTTTATTATAAAAGTTAATTACAAGACAAAGGCCCAAAAATAAATATTAACAATACAAAAAGGGGCCACCTGAACTATCTTATAAAAGCCCAACCCAAATCCCACATTTTGATACGGAGCTCCAGAACATTCCAGTTTTCTTCCACTGCTATAACAGTGCTTCCCGATCATCCAAAAGCAATTACCCAAATCGACGCCACATCTCCCACCAAGCAACACAGTAGAGATGAAACAAAGAGATATCCTATCTCCCAACCATGAACATCGCACCCATCCCAGCTAGAAAATGAAAGAAGCACATGGGAATACCATGGGCAACACTGCCAACAAAGGCAGACAGAAAGAAGGAGGTGGTGTTGTAAACACCTGAGCCAGCGTAACCGTAACTCGACACACCTTCTCGAAAGAGCGCAACAAAATGCGTTGAAAGGTGATAGCATATAGGAACAGAAATGGTCAAAGAAGATGGACGCCCAAAAGGTATACCAGACTGGATAAAATGGGAAGGAAAGATGGGGAGAGAGGAAGCAAAAGGAAGCAAAAGGAACGAAATGAAGTAAGAGAAAGAAAACGGCCAGAGTAAACGCCGACCCTCGCCTTGGCGAGGGCCGGCAACAATGAAATCAACGGGTTAGAAGTTACACACACTAAAGGTGGGAAAGACTCTCAAGAAGAGAGAAAAGCTCTCACACTCGGAGAAAGTTTTTAAACTCCACTACGAAAAGATATCAATTTTAGGTAGGCGAACCATGACAGGGAAGTAGTCTTTGTGTCAGGACCCACCTCGATCTCATACTTTAATTCTTTTGAGTCATTTTACCAAGAAATCAGCATTGGTTTTTTTTTTTTTTTAAGTGTAACGCTAGAAAAACTTTATATATATATATATATATATATATATATATATATATATTACATTGGTGAAAACACACATTTAAATTATATTCACCAATCAACTCATAGGTCTCTAACCCAGTAAAAGTAAGTGAGAACAGTCGCACCATAATAATAACGAAAGTGTGGACAATTAATAGCACGAGAAAGTCGAGTTCGATAAGAAGCCTCGACGAGGAGTAGATATGACCTCGACTATAAGAATAAATTTATCTCGCAATATGGGTTACTGTTAAACCCCACCTCCAAATTATTGTAAATTTCACAATTTCGCTAAAGATTTATTGAAATTTACATTTTAGTCCCCTATCCTCACCCAATCAAAATCCTCATTTTCAGATTTTCTAAACTTCTCCATCTCTCTCTGCTTGCCATGTGGCAAGTACTCACCCACTACCTCATTCTCTCTCTTATCCCCGAGCTCTCTCTCGCTCATTTTCACTCTATATATCCCTCTTGGATCTTTCTCATAATTCATAATCCCTATTCTCTCCCGTGAGACACACAAACACCTACACACCCCAAAACATCCCTAACGTCGACACCACCACCACCATCGTGGACTCCCTCTCCCTCTTCCTTGTCTTTGTGAAGCACGGGACACCCAGAGTCCACCCAAAAACTCCCCGGCGAGCCCGTGACCTTTGAACACAAATTCCGGCCAACTTCGGCCACCATTCGTCATGCCAAAGGTATGAATCTCTTCCTCTTCTCCTAAGCTTTAATTTGATGGGTAGATTGCATGCTAGGGTGGAGGATTGAGGCCTATCAGAGCTTGGGAAGCTCCGACTTCCTTTTTCCGTTGAAACCACTCCGTTGGGCCGGCTAGACCCAAAACCCAAAGCCTAGGTCCTTTAGCCCAAAGCCTTGGGCTGGGCCTTAAAGCCCAACCCTTTAACCCACCAAACCCAGGCCCTTAGGGCCGTGTAGATTTGGGCCTTTGGGCCGTTGTATATGAGCCCAATTCCCTTGAAACCCTAACCCAAAAGAACCGGCCTTGGGGCTGAGTGGAACTTGGGCCTCTGGCCCATTAACCCTAAGACCCTAACCCTTCTGAAAACCCTTGGACCCCAAGCCCTTGGGCCTTCCGCTCGTTGAACCTAGGCCCGTGAGGCCCAACCTTTTAAGTCCAGAAACCCTTCGACCCAAGCCCAAAGCCTAAGCCCAAAACCAGAGAACCTAGGAACCCTAGGCCCTGCGTGAAGTGGCACCGATGCCGGCACATGGAGCTCACGCTCCATTGTCCACGGCGACGCTGATGAATTTTCCAGCAACCCACTGCGGCACGTGGCCGTCGGAGCTGCCACCTTGCGACGGCGTGTGAGGGCACGTGGGGATACCCGAGGTCCCCCTTTATTTTTTTCAACGTCTTGAATTCGTTTATGAAGTCATTTTTCCAAAATTCAATCGTTTGAGTATGGTTTCATTAACTGTACCTTTTATGTGCTTAGGTGCAATTATTAGCAACAATTTCGTCCTTCCTATTTCATACAGCTCTTCGATGACGAAGTATCTATGAGTGGACCCCTTCTAAAATGCATGTTTTAATAGTAGAAATACATACACAAAAAGCATGATTTAATGATTACGTTTTATTAGATATTATGCTTACTGCGAATATTTTGGAATATCATATTTTATTGAACTGATGTTCTTTGTTGTATATATGATGGATGACTATATACTATTTAGATCATGCTTTTACACGCTTCTTTATAGTATAGATGATGCATGACTTCATACTATGAAAATGATTTTGAGATATATGTACCTATGCTTGGAAAGAGTATATTCAATGGTTTTGTGCGTATCTAGTGGTCATTATCCTGCTTACGAGCGATGATAGTTATATTGACCTTTAGGTTGGGTGCTGTAGGAGCCTACGGGCGATTGATACTTATATTGACCTTCGGGTTGGGTGCTATAGGAACCTACAGGCGATTGATAGTTGTGAATGAAGTGTTCTGAAGGAAGAGTTCTATATGCCTTTTGGCGATACTGATACCACTAGTTAGCACACTATGTACAATATATGTTTTATGAAAGGTTTTATGGCATGCTAGGGTTTTCGACAAATCTATCACCTATTATGCTATTAGTTTTCATAAAACTTCAGGGGTTAGTATGTTGAATAACTGTTTTATTATATATATATATATCAACTTGGTCCACTCATGATTTTTTGCACCCCCTCAGGACATAGGAACAAGGATTACAATCTGACATACGAGGCATTCCCCTACCAGTGATACCACGTCATTTTCTCTGCTTTGATTTCTATTGTAATAGCTTCTCTCTATTTTATCTTTCGCTTGTACTCTGAATTAGATGTATACTCTGAACATGTCAAGCATTAGCATTATATTCATTGTTGGCAGCTGAATATCATTATGGTATTTTGTAAGACGTATATTTGAGTATTACTTGCGTAGTCACGCACAAAATTTATACACATGTTTTACATGTTCATAGCACATGCATTCATTAAATGGCTTTCGTTACCCTCGAGTGTAGTCCAGCACGTGGCCATCCCAATGTTTCTCAGACATCGGGATCAGAGCGTGTCAGTTACTATCATGCTTAATTGCTTTTGTCGGTCGATGTATTGGCCAATATAACTTATGAGTTACCATCACTAGCTTTAGTGGTTTTGTTAAGAGGCTAGATCCAATTATGACCTTAGAAGATTATATTGAAATTAGCCACATTAGACAAGTTTTGATATGTGGTTGCACTTTTTATCACACTTTAAAATTTGCCCTTTTGATCAATTTTGCATGTGAAAAGCCCGTACTACCCTGCATTGATAAAAAACCAGCAACACCCAACAACACTGTCAAATCCATTCTCAAATCCATTCTTTGGTTGCTCCTTTTTGACTAATTAAATTTGGAGCGTTAAATAACATCTAGGACACCATGGAAGTAGGTAAGCTTCTTATTACTCCACCTCTTTGATCCATTCTTCTTCTTCTTCCTCTCTCTCTCTCTCTCTCTCTCTCTCTCATCATGTTTTAGCTCATTATTCGATTTTTGGATTCGAAATTTGGTTTTGGTGGTTGGGGAATGAAGAAGGTAAGGGTTCCTTCAATGAATTATTGTGGCTGAGGTGGTTCAAAATAAAAAAATGGGGGTGTATCATTTGGACGTCATTAGATTGTTGTTGTGATTATGTTGGTTCAAAATCATAAAAGGAGGAGCATCATTGTGGTGTCATTGGATTGTTGTTATGGTTGTGTTGGTTTCAAAATCATAAAATGGGGAGTATCATTGGAGTGTCATTGTAGCTTCTCAGATTAATGTTGTTGCAGTGGTTGTTCAAAATCCTGAGACTTTTGGTTTAAATCAAATTAAAATGTAAGTCCTTTTTGGTTAAATGAGGTTCTTCGAAAATGAGTTTTTGGTTGCTTTTTTAAATTATTGGAGTGTAGTTGTGATATCGTTGTGGTGTTGTCTAAGTGGTGGTTCAACATCCAAAAAGGGGAGGAGGGGGGTCGTTGGATGTTGGCTGTCTATATTGTTGCACCCTTCTTGATTAATGAAGGGCACTATGAACCTTTCACAAGCAAAATTCATCAAAAGAGCAATTTTTAGGAAGTGTAATCAAAAGTGCAACCAAGTATCGCAACATATCTATCGTGGCTAATTGCCCAAGATTATATCAAATTAATGCATAAACTTAAACTTATGTGCATGGGGATCTCATGAAGTAAGTTCATATAGGTGCGGACAAGTCACTTGTTGACCGGGTGTGCACTGTATTGACAAAAATGATTTATGAATCAAATTACAGGAACATAAATATATATATGTAGAAGATATTACTGGCTGATTCTATACGGTTATGAAACAAGAATTGGCCAATAAATTTTGGTCTTTGTTACATGATAAGAGAGATAGACTCATAATTAAACACAATTGGTGTCAACCAATAATCCATCGTTAGATATGAAGTGGTTACAAAATAAGAAATTTGATCAAGTAGATTTAGATCCCTTACGTAACAAGTTGACAGGTGTGATAAGCTGACTACAGAAGCAAAATAAACATACGATCAGAGACACAATACAGTGCCTCTTACAGTACAAGGCTTGTCAAATGCCCTTTTATTCTAATTCAACAACCCAAAACAGGTTGAATCTTGAAAGACAGAACAACCACACGACCAAACAAGTTGGAATGACGCTAATCATCAATATAACTTCTTGCAGGCTTCCACCAAAATCTATTCAATTCCAAACTTTTTCCTTAAAAGCATGGCGTAATCGTAGACCTTTTCCTGCTCGGGAAGCGACTTGGACACGCTCTCCTTCTCCATGCACCTCTTAACCCAGGCAATAAATTCTGGGTGCTCTGCCTCAACACTAAAGTTGCCAAATTTCTCATACACAAGAAACCATCTGTAGTGCGAAATAAGCGTTACGTCCACGAATCCGAGGGTATCCCCCCCAAAGAAAGGCTTGTCTCCAAGCTCTCTTTCTAACACGCCAATGAAGTTGAGAAATTCTTTTATTGCCGCATTCTGTTCTTCTCCTTTGGTTGCCCAAAGCTGCCTCCCAATCTCAAAAAACTGCATTTCACATCCCCAAAAATACAGGGAAATTAATATACATTGTTTTGAGCAAGTTCAGATCTTCTGCTGATATCTTTCAAATATACATCACAAACCTTAAACCTTAAACCCGAAACTGTAACATGAAACCTTAATCAACTATGTTTTAAAAGCGAGCATAATATTAACCTTGAAAACATAAACAGAGATCCAGTTTCCATTTAGTTTTCCTTCTAATACAAATCCTAAATGGTAAAACCGTTACACCCTAAACATATTTGATCTTAAAATTCTAAAACAACATTGTTTTAATTACCCGCTCAAATATCCGTAAGCATTTAACCTAAAACCAATTAGCAACGTGTGGTTTTAAGCACTTATGCCAGATGCTCTCAACCTTTAAACATAAAAAATATAACCAGATGATCTATTTCCCATGTTTTCAATTGTTTCAAACCAAACATATTCAAAACAAAACAAAACAAAAATACTACAAATAAGTAAATTAATGAGAAAAAATCACCTTCTTGTCGACGAAGTCAGCCCAGAACCTGGCCTGCGCTCTGAGGTAAGAATCAGAGGGCAAGAGTGGAGCCTTATGATTCCAAACTTCGTCAATGTACTGAAGAGCAATGAGGGACTCGGAGACCGGTTTTCCATTGTGAATGAGAACCGGGATCTTCTTGTGAACCGGGTTCATCTGCAGCAACAGTGGGCTCTTGTTCCACACGTCCTCTTCTTTGTACTCATACACAATGCCCTTCTCAGCCAGAGCAATCCTCAGTCTTATCCCAAATGGGCTTGGCCAGAAATCCAACAACACCACCTCATCCGCCATTGAATGCTGATCAGATTTGAACAAAGTTTCTAAGGTTACAAAAAGCGGTGACTCTGAGTGTGAATAGTGGGTGAAGAAGCAGACTAGCAGATTGAGTATTTGTAGACAGAAAATGCAGAGGAGAAGCGGTCGTCAAAGACTCCGGGCATGAAGGTATACAACTTCTCTTCCTTTCCTGTACATATAGATTCGAGAATCTTCCAATTTGACGGCGATTACGTCACTGCTCTCGACATCAAATCCGGCATTTCCTTTTAGATTTCTTTGTTAATGCATGTTGATTTGTAATAATATATAATACGTGTTTTTATTAGTCGGACTATAGCATATGAGTATATTCCTTTATAATAATTCTAATTTCTTGGTGGAAAAGATATCAATTTTAGGTCCACGAACTTGTACAAGGAGGTAGTCTTTGTGTCAGGACCCACCTCGAGTTGATACTTGAATTCTTTTGAGTCATTATATCTAAAACTCCGTATTGTTTGTTTTTTAAAGTGGGAAGAGAATCCTTGCTAGATTTTCTTTGTGAGGATTTCGGGATCCTTCAATCATATCTATTTATTATATATTGTACGATCAGTTTTCATCAAGTACTTTTTATATTCAATTTTAAATAATAAAAAATTACAATAATTTTTTATTGCACGATATACGATGAACGGATTTGATTTGAGAATTCCTAGAATCCTCACAAAGAGGATCCGACGAGGTCCAATTTCTTTAAAATGTAATACTAGTGAAACCATATTTTATATATATATTACATTAGTGAAAACACACTTTTAAATTATATTCACCGATCAACTCATAGGTCTCTAACTCAGTAATGGTAAGTGACAACAATCACACCACAATAACAACGAAAGTGTCAACAATTAATAGCACGAGAAATGGACGGCGATTATGTCACTGCTCTCGACATCAAATCCGGCATTTCCTTTTATATTTCTTTGTTAATGCATGTTGATTTGTAATAATATATAATACGTGTTTTTATTAGTCGGACTATAGCATATGAATATATTCCTTATAATAATTCTAAATTCTTGATGGAAAAGATATCAATTTTATGTAGACGAACTTGTACAAGGAGGTTGTCTTTGTGTCAGGACCTACCTTTAAATTTTAGAAATTTTAACAAAAAGTTTCCGGTATTATTCACTTTAACGAAAAGCTACATTTTTACACTAAAAAGTCAATCCTTGTACTATTCATTTTACCCTTTATTTTGTCTTTATCGTTAAAACTCAAAATTTTCAAACTCGTTTCATAAGTTTTTCTTTAATTCTTTTGAGTTATTTTACCTAAAACTCTGCATTGGTTGTTTTTTAAAGTGGAGAGAGGATCTTCGTCGGATTCTCTTTGTGAGGATCTCGGGGATCCTCCAATCACATATGTTCATTGTATATCGTGTAGTCAGTTTTCGTCAGGTACTGTTTATATTCAATTTTAAGTTAAAAATTTACAATATTTTTTTACGCACGATGTACGATGAACATATATGATTTAAGGATTCCTGAAATCCTCCAAGGAGGATACGACGAGGATCCAATTTCTTTAAAGTGTAATGCTATATATATATATATATATATATATATATATATAAGCCACTATTCATGAATAGTAAAATCATTTTTACCATTCATCCATCCATTCAAAAGAATCAGCGTGATTCCACAGTAAAAAGCATCATTATTCGCCAGCCTTTACATTAATCAAACATCAATCTAAAGGTAGATTGATATATATATATATATATATATATATATATATATATAAGGAAGTGTTATTGGCATTCCAAAAATCTCATTCTACACTCCTTACAAGTGTATTTTTCTTTCCTAATATAGAAAGTTTGGAGTGTAGAATGAGATTTTTGAAATGCTAATAACAATTTCATATATATATATATATATATATCAGAAGCCTCGACGAGGAGTAGATATGACCTCGACTATAAGTATAAATTTATCTCGCAATATGGATTACTATCATGCTTGACTGCTTTTATGGTAATAAGTCGTCGGTCGATGTAGTGGCCAATATAGCTTATGAGTTATCATCACTAGCTTTAGTGGTTTTGTTAGAGGCTAGATCAATTATGACCTTAGAAGATTATATTGAAATTAGCCACAGTAGACATGTTTTGATATGTGGTTGGACTTTTGATTACACTTTTTAAAAATTACTTTTTGATCAATTTTGCTAGATTGATCGTCAAATAATTGGGAGACATCGCATATATTCATAAATAATATTGCCATCAATATAAAAATACATGTTAAATGTACTTATAATGGTATTTAATAGTTAGAAAAAAACAAAAATTATGACAAATTTCTTTTTAATTTTCAAGTTGTTAAAAAAATAGGTAGACGGGTAAAAAAAAAAAGTAAACGGGTACGTATTATGGGTAAATAGGTATGCGGTTATGGGTATGGTTAACCGTTTATAAACGGTTATGGGTATGGGTATACCCGTTTATGTAAATACCTAATGAGTAAACGGTTATGTGGGTAAAAGCTTAAACGGTTATGGGTAAATAACTGCGGTTACCCGCCCGCCATAACCGTTGCCCATCCCTAGTATCATTTGGACATCATTAGATTGTTGTTGTGATTGTGTTGGTTCAAAATCATAAAAGGAGGAGCATCGTTGTGGTGTTATTAGATTGTTGTTATGGTTGTGCTGGGTTCAAAATCATAAAATGGGGAGTATCATTGGGTACGGACAAGTCACTTGTTAACCGGGTGTGCACTGTATTGACAAAAATGATTTATGAATCAAATTACAGGAACATAAATATATATGTAGAAGATATTACTGGTTGATTCTATACGGTTATGAAACAAGAATTGGCCAATAAATTTTGGTCTTTGTTACATGATAAGAGAGATAGACTCATAATTAAACATAATTGGTGCCAACCAATAATCCATCGTTGGATACGAAGTGGTTACAAATTAAGAAATTTGATCAAGTAGATTTAGATCCCTTACATAACAAGTTGACAGGAGTGATAAGCTGACTACAGAAGCAAAATAAACATACGACCAGAGACACAATACAGTGCCTCTTACAGTACAAGGCTTGTCAAGTGCCCTTTTATTCTAATTCAACAACCCAAAACAGGTTGAATCTTGAAAGACAGAACAGCCACACGTCCAAAAAAGTTGGAATGACACTGATCATCAATAGCTTCTTACAGGCTTCCACCAAAATCTATTCAATTCCAAGCTTTTTCCTTAAAAGCATGGCGTAATCGTAGACCTTTTCCTGCTCGGGAAGCGACTTGGACACGCTCTCCTTCTCCATGCACCTCTTAACCCAGGCAATAAATTCTGGGTGCTCTGCCTCAACACTAAAGTTGCCAAATTTCTCATACACAAGAAACCAGCTATAGTATGAAATAAGCGTCACGTCCACGAATCCGAGGGTATCCCCCCCAAAGAAAGGCTTGTCTCCAAGCTCTCTTTCTAACACGCCAATGCAGTCGAGAAATTCTTTTTTTGCTGCATTCTGTTCTTCTCCTTTAGTTGCCCAAAGCTTCCTCCCAATCTCAAAAATCTGCATTTCACATCCCCAAAAATTCAGGGAAATTAATATACATTGTTTTGAGCAAGTTCAGATCTTCTGCTGATATCTTTCAAATATACATCACAAACCTTAAACCTTAAACCCGAAACTGTAACATGAAACCTTAATCAACTATGTTTTAAAAGCGAGCATAATATTAACCTTGAAAACATAAACAGAGATCCAGTTTCCATTTAGTTTTCCTTCTAATACAAATCCTAAATGGTAAAACCGTTACAGCCTAAACACTTTTAATCTTAAAATTCTAAAACAACATTGTTTTAATTACCAGCTCAAATATCGGTAAGCAGTTAACCTAAAACCAATTAGCAACGTGTGTGGTTTTAAGCACTTATGCCAGATACTCTCAACATTTAAACATAAAAAATATAACCAGATGATCTATTTCCCATGTTTGCAATTGTTTCAAACCAAACATATTCAAAACAAAAAGAAAAATATACAAATAATGAAATAAGTAAGTAAATTAATGAGTAAAAATCACCTTCTTGTCGACGAAGTCAGCCCAGAACCTGGCCTGGGCTCTGAGGTAAGAGTCAGAGGGCAAGAGTGGTGCCTTATGATTCCAAACTTCGTCAATGTACTGAAGCGCAATGAGGGACTCGGAGACCGGTTTTCCATTGTGAATGAGAACCGGGATCTTCTTGTGAACCGGGTTCATCTGCAGCAACAGTGGGCTCTTGTTCGACAAGTCCTCATCTTTGTACTCATGCACAATGCCCTTCTCAGCCAGAGCAATCCTCAGTCTTATCCCAAATGGGCTTGGCCAGAAATCCAATAACACCACCTCATCCGCCATTGAAGGCTGATCAGATTTGAACAAAGTTTCTAAGGTTACAAAAAGCGGTGACTCTGAGTGTGAGTAGTGGGTGAAGAAGCAGATTGGCAGATTGAGTATTTATAGACAGAAAATGTAGAGGAGAAACAGTCGTCAAAGACTGCGCACATGGAGGTATTCAACTTCTCTTCCTTTCTTGTACATATAGATTCGAGAATCTTCCAATTGGACAGCGATTATGTCACTGCTCTCGACATCAAATCCGGCATTTCCTTTTATATTTCTTTGTTAATGCATGCTGATTTGTAATACCATATAATACGTGTTTTTATTAGTCGGACTACAGCTGTTTGGATCCGATTTTACACCATCGGTCCGAGTAGTTGAGGCCATTGAGTGAGCATGGTTCTCAACCATCGGATGGAAAAACAGAGATATTTTTGCTAAAGGATAATATTATGGATTTTATCATAATAATTATCTTCTTGGCATCTTTTTAAACAAAAATAAATGGGATGCAAATCATAACCTCAACGTAAAGGCAAGCAGAACAGTCCGAGTTGATTTGGATTTGTTAACAGTGTACTGTGTGAATCAGAGCAGCTTGGCTTGGACTCTTCACGTAGCATAACATGGATCTGCAAGTTTTGGATAATGGTGAATAGAAAACCTAAGGAGGTTAGGTTGTTTGATGGATGTTGTCAGACGGATAGGCTTTTGGATGGGTGATGGGTTAGGTTTTTATTAGCTTTGAAAAGTCAGCCATTTGAAGATAGGTTTAAGTCTATGCCACTAATCAGTTTGAGTTCGAGTTAGTTTCTACGAAATCATCAAGGCCGCGCCAAGCAGGATCATGCATATTTGAAAGAGAATATTCTTATAATTTTTCAACTTGTGACGGCAATCTTAGGGTTATTCGTGGATTATAAATAGAAAGCAAAGTGCATCATTCAGGACCGTCAATTCAACACACAACTACCCTGCGTAAACCTCTCAAATACCTTGAGATTTTTTTTTTTTTTTTCACCAACACACCTTCAGTTTGGATAAACAGTATTGTAAAGGCAACCGGCGAACATCTTCAGTTTGGATAACCAGCACTGTTACCGTAGAATCAGCCGACCGCAGAGCACCTTCAGTTTGGATAAACAGCACTGCGTCGGGGCCGACTGGTTATCTATCCAAGTCTCGGTCGAGAAGGATTTTCGAATCCTTATTGGCAGAGGTTATCTCATTAGCCTTCTCGGCGAAGTGAGGTGTTACAAGTTATTACATTTGACACATTGAAAGCCGAATTTGATATTGAACTTCGCAGAACTAGCAGCCTTGTCTTCAGGCTCTAGAACCCGAAGGCCGAGACGTGTTCCTTCCTCGACCACAATCGCAAGATCAAGAAGTCAGCAACACGCTCAACGCAACATCAACAAATTTTACTCTTCGGTCAAGCTCGGCCAACGAGTTGGCACGCCCCGTATCAACCGAAGGATGTAGTTAGCTCATTAGTTACTCGACCTACGCGCCACGTAGGTTTTGTAATTTTTAGGGTCAACAATAGCATATGAATATATTCCTTTATAATAATTCTAATTTCTTGGTGGAAAAGATATTAATTTTTGGCCGACGAACTTGTACAAGGAGGTAGTCTTTGTGTCAGGACCCACCTCGAGTTGATACTTTAATTCTTTTGAGTCATTTTACCGCATTGTTAGTTTTTTTAAAGTGGAGAGAGAATCCTCGCCAGATTCTCTTTGTGAGGATTTCGGGATCCTCCAATCACATCTATTTATTGTATATCATGCGGTCAATTTTCATCAAGTATTGTTTATATTCAATTTTAAATAATAAAAAATTACAATAATTTTTTACCGCACGATGTACGATGAACATATGTGATTTGAGGATTCCCAGAATCCTCACAAAGAGGATCTGGCAAGGATCCAATTTCTTTAAAGTGTAATGCTAGAGAAACCATATACATATACATATATATACATATACATATATATACATGTACATATATATATTACATTAGTGAAAACACACTTTTAAATTAGAGAGTTTTAACGAAAATGGCTTGGCATTATTCATTCTTAATCAAAAGGACATTTTGTGTATGAAAAGCCCTTAATGGGTCAATTCCTTTTATTTATTTACTCTTATGCCATTAAAAGTGGTCCACAATGATATTGACATTTCTGTCTGGAAATACATTATTTTACATGATGCTATTCAATTTATGCTAATTTGCTGCCAGCTCTTCATGCTTCCATCATGTTGTCAATGTTATGCAGCTCTTCTTCTGTCAAATTGTTCCAGTACTGTTCATCTTCTTCTACTAGCTCCGCATCTCTTTCTCTGTCTTCTTTCATCTTGTAATACATATTTTCTGTTTTTCCTTTGAAATTTTGAGGCTTCCAGTATGGCTGATGGCGGGCTTTTGACTTGCTGTAAATATGTATTACTTCTTCTGCTACTAATATCATATCATACCTAAAATCTTCAAACTCATCTAAGGCGAACATTTGGATTCCTCGATAGTTTAGAATATTGTTGTATGAAGGAGTCCACCTATGAGGAGAGATAGGGGATGGTCTAAAGAACTCTTCATTAATCATGGCTATATGTCTAGCTTTTTCCTTAGCATATGTATATACCAATCTGGAAGACTACTAATAAAACTTGTGCAAATTTCCTTCCATTTTTCCAAATAATCTTCTGCTACTTTCATAAGTTTTTCAGGAAATGATTCTAGTTAGGAAATATGGTTAATGAATATTTTTTCAAGATAGCCAAACTCTAATAGTAAGGTTGGGGTAACTTCTACCACATTATGTTTTTTCTGATGCTCATAACTAAAATGTCATGGTTTAAAATCTCTCATATTAATCTTGACCACATTTATGCTAACATCTGGTTTACAAATACAATTCTTTGTACTATCACAAAGACATGGTGGATACATCTTTGTAATAATATTCATCCCTGGTTTTGGATCAAAGATTGACTGGTACAAAGCACATTATAATTGTAATTGTAATTCTTTCATGGACTGTGATGCTCTGCTCAGGATTTCATTTTGCATGTCTGGTGGCATTATTCTTAATTTTGCGTTTGAAATTTCTTCTAATAAAATATCATCTAATATTAGGTCTAAAGGTAAATTCCTAAGAAAACTTTCATATTTTTCTTGTTTTTCTTTGTCACTCAGATGTTGATGCTACTCATTATTTTGATGCTGCTCCATTTCAATGTCTTCTTCTAAGAACTCAATCTTAATCTCTTCCATGGGCTCATTAGCCTCTTGTCTTATGGGTTCAATAACCTCTTTTTTTTTTATTCTTATGCTGATCAGTTGTTTCCAAACCTATTTTCAATTCTCTTTTCAGGGTATCACTTGTCTTTTGCTGCATTCTAATAGATTGGAGTTCTTGGTTCATTTTGGTAAACTTACTAAGTAATGACCCATGATCTCTAGAAATGACTTGAAGGTTGTCCTCAAGGGAAAGAATATGATGTTGGCTTTGATGGAAATTGAAATTAAAACTATCAAACTCCTGTTCTAAGGCTCTAATTAGTTTTTCATGACCTAACCTCATGTTTGGCCATTTGATTTGGATGTTCCAAAAATTATCTAAGAGATCCTGTTGCTTATCAGAGAGTTTTGGTACTCTTGTCATATACCTCAGAGTTGGATTTCTAATTCCTTCAACAATATTGCCATTAAAATTGAAGGTGGGTACTGGTGGTGATGTTGGTTTGCTTATGCTATTTTGGAATCCATTGAATAGTGGAGGTCTATGGTGCATCATTACGCTATTGATAGGTGCTCTTCTGCTTTGTGATCTTGTGCTATTTGAGGATGATGGTCCAGGATATTCCATTCCTATTCAAAGAATTAATATTGATAAGATATCAGCTAATGTATTGTCATTACCTTTTATATGTTCAAAAATTGGTTTAAAACTATTTCCTGTAATTGAATCAACAAAATTAACACATCTTCGGGCTGCTTGTTTATTAGCATGTATCTTGTTATAATGAGAAACTATATTTTGACAATCTGTTCTAATCGTAAATACTTCATTATGTAAAAATAAAGAGAATACTTCAAGTGAGTTAATTATTCCTAAAATTTCTAAGTCTGTTGATGGTAATCTTGAATGTACATCACTAAATTTTCCTGATAAATATCTACAAACTTGTTCTTCAGACTTTGGTGAATCCTTATGCTTTTTCTGGTATAGTATACATGCCCATCATAAAGATGAAACATCTGTTTCAACTATTTTGTAGCTATCATCTAATAGTAATGTTAATGGCTTAAGTTAAGTAATTTCTTCCTTTATATTTTGAACTAATTTAATATCTTCACTATTAAAATACATTTGTCCAGTTTTGCTAGTTTTATTGTGTAATACTGCTATTTTTCTTCCTAAATCAGGGATAAAATTTCTTGCATAATTTAACAATCCTAAAAATGCTTATAACTGTTTTTTGTCTTCTAACTTATCTGGAAATTCTAAGACCTTTTTAGCTATGTGATCTTGTAATTGTATTGTACCTGACTTGATATACATTCCTCAAAATTCTATGTCTTGTTTTTCTAATGTTATTTTATTTTTGCTAATCACAATTCCATTTTCAATAAATTCTTGTACAACTATTTCTAAGTGTTTCTTATGTTCATTTTTATTTTTACTATGTACTCAAATATCATCTACATAAACACTACAAAATTTATCATATTTCTTGAAAATTTGGCCCATCTTTCTTTGAAAGATTGATGGAGCATTTTTAAGTCCAAATGGCATAACAAGCCACTCAAAATGTCCTTCTGGACAAGTAAAAGTTGTCCACTCAATTGATTCTTCTGCTAATCGTATTTGCCAGAACCCTGATTTACAATCAAATTTGCTAAAATATTTACTTTCTTGAATTTTATTTAAAAGCTCATCCTTATTTGGTAACTTGTAACTATCTTCATATGTATTATCATTTAACCTCTTATAATTATAAACTATTCTAGCCTTATCCCTTTTTAATTCTGAATGTTTTCTTACAATAAATGCTGCTGATTTATGTCTAGACTTGGAAGGTCTAATTACTTTTAAATTTAACAACTCTTTTATTTGCTGCTCAAACTCTTGTTTATCTAATAAACTACAAGGCATATCAGCTGTCTTAATGGTTAAATCTAGAATAATTATATCTAATTTTGTTAATATTTTATTTTTATTCTAATGCAACTGAGGGTCTTCTCCTATAATTCTAGTTTGTTCTGCTAATTGTAATAATTCTTCTAAACTCTTTGGTCTATCTAACTGTAATATTTCTATACGGGTTTTTTCTTTTAAAATCGGATATTCATGTTCAAATATAACTTCCTCAAACTCTTCTATATTATTATGCTCATCATCTTCTTTTGAGTTTTCTAAATAATAACCATCTTGACTACTAGGTTCTTCTATACTTATGTTTTTATATGCTTCTACAGTATTACTTTGGTCAGTTATTGTAATACCTCTTTTGAAAAATGTTATACTAGGATTCATAAATAAAAAAACCTTGTAAACTTTTCAAAAAATTCAAACCTAAAATGAATGGATATGATCCTACTGGTGAAACAAATATTAATGGTAAATTAAATTGTTGTTTTTCTACTTTAATAGACTCATTAACACAATGTGTTAAGTAAACTGGTCTCTCATCAAATTGTGTTATTCTCACTAGTTTTGCTAATTTTTGTCTATGTTTTTCTGGTACTAATTCTTCTCTTATGACACTCTTTGTACTCCCTGTATCTATCATAGCTGTTGTTTGTATCTTATATTCTTTTGCTAATTCTATTTCACAATTTATGGTAATTAAGGAACTATTTTTTGGCTTTTCTATACTATAAACAGTATTTCCTAATATTTCAGTATTTTCTTATGATTCTGCTGAATTAACTTCTAATAACCTATTACTATAACATTTTTCACATAATATTGAATATGTATTATAGTATTTATTTGCAACTAATTTACTACACTTATGACATTTTTCTGGCCAACCTAAATTAATGTATTTATATTCTTCTTCATGTTGTTCTTCTATGAATGCACATATATACTCTTCTAAATCGCTATTTGTGCTACTTGTATCTTTCGAGTCTGAATCTATTATATTTATACTTTCTATACTATAAATACTTTCATTATCACTCAAATCATCTAAACTATATATTGACTGTATGTCTTCATCTTCTTCTAACTTAAACAACTCCATTAAATGTACTTTTTCTCTCGGCTGTTTACCTAATTTTGGACATTTAGGTCTAATGTGTCCAGCTTCTCCACATGAATAACATTTACAGTTACTCTTATCCTTTGGTGCTTTATATTTTCTAATCCAAGGTCTACCACTCCTTTTCCTAAATTGTTTTGGGATATATTTTCTCTTCCTATATGTTCTTGTGCTTCTTCTTCATTTGGATAAATATCTTCAACTCTAACTACTTCTTTTCCTTTTTTCCTAAAGAGTTCCATTTTCTATTATCAAAAGGATTTAGTTTAGGTCTTCTATTATTATTTGTACTTAAAGTTAAATTTTCTAATTTATATAACAAAGATGGTGAAAGTGATGGAGATGCGTTATGTAAAACTTGGTTTATTTCTGCTATTTGTTCTTCAACTTGATCTAATTTTTCAGCCAAACTTAAAACTAATTGAATAATTAAATTATTTTGCCTAATGGGAATATTACTACTGGATACTTGTGTTGAAAAATTTGTTAAACCTACTGGTTCTTTGTCTAGCTTACTAATTTCTTTCAAAGCTTGGATATATTTTTTGCTAGTTCTAGAATCAGTCGTTAAACTAATAATTTATCTATTTTATTATGTAACTTATCTACTTGTTCACTCAGCTCTTTTTGTATTAATTGAATTTTTTGAACTTCTAATTTTAGTTGCTCAACTATTTCTAATGATTTAAGTTCTACTTACTTCGGTTTACTATTTATGAGGTCAACAAGCTCTTTTATCTCTCTTTTGCTAGGAAATTTTGAATATTTTTATTATTATCTTCTAACTGAGATGTAATATAGTCTAAATTTTGTCTAATTGTTTTTATGGAATTTTTCTAAAAATATTCTAACAATTGATTTAACAAATGATTATGCTTATTATTTTCTAATTTTATATTTTCTGCTTGACTAATAATAAGATCTACAATACTATTGGCTTGTGGACTTTCTTCACTATGCAAAATATGATTATACTTTCTCAATGGAAAATAACAAACTAAACTATTTTGGTCCAAAGTTATTTTTCTTTTTTGAGGTTCACTAATTTCTAAATTATGGTAATCTATCATATACTATAGTCTACCTTTCTCTAAAGTTACTGCTAACTGGTTTCTTAGAAACTCTCTTTATTCTCTCAAGGTCTCTAAAGTTTGATCTGTTGCTCTTTTTGCTTCTAAAACTTTATGTTGCACTTTTGTGTTATTATATTTACGAATAAATGAAGGATGTTCAAGATAACCAAGATAAAACTTTTGCTTCTTCAAAGTCCTGCTAATTCTTTTGGATATGTATGCTAATCTTCTCTTTATGTTATTTATAGTGGGATGTCTGGGACAATAAATACCTGGTGGTTGTGGTTGACAAGGTCTACAAGGACAATAATATCTGCTGTTTATACAAAATAAACAAGTGTGATATCAATTGTGTTAATGACTTCCGTCCTCAAGGTACTTTACTATTATAATTACACTATTAAAATGCTAAACTTGGCTCTGATACCAGATTCGAAAAACAGGGCTCAATTAAATAGTCGGATGGCCATTATAACAACTAGACATAAAACCTTGCACATGAAACTCGACATGTTTCAGTATGACGGCCACTCACAATACAAGTATAAGGCCTTAACAGCTGAACTCAGAGGTACGAAGAACTCAGAGGTACCCTGGTTAATGTACAGTTATTTGTATGACAAGCATTCAATTATAACAGAGTGCTCGAACAAAGTATGATCGTCAGTTTAGTAGGTTAATAATATAACTACAATAGTGTTTCCCTGTTTTGGACTAGAAGTCTAATTAAACAAACACACTAAAGAAAGAAATAAAAAGCTTACTTAAGACTTGGAGATTGCTTGAATATGCACACTTGAACTTTAATTGATAGTGTTTACAAAGAAATGTTTACAAAGCATGCTAGGAAAGTTTTGAATGCTTGAGTGTATGAGGATTGAAGGTTGGTGTGAGTATGGTGTATCTCTGTTGTGCGTTTCGTGTGTTTTGAATGGGAGGAAAAGCTCCCTTATATACAAAGCCTCATTTCTAAACAACAAAATAACTTTTCAATTGTTTACAATTTTTTGAATAGTGATAGCACACTGTTTCTGAAAGCTGTCAGCACTGTTGCTGAAAGTTAGCTGACTTGTCTCTCCTTTCTTTTGGCCATGTGAATCCATTTTGGCTTAGGCTGATGCATGCATTGCCACCTTGGTTCTTGCATTCCAATGCAATCTGAAAGTGTTAGTCTTCATGTGAACTTTGCTGAGCAATCTTATACTGATGCTTGAGGGGCATGATTGGTATTTTTGCAAAGTCTTATCCTGATGATCAAAAGAAAAGTTTTTTTGGATTTTTGGTTAGTTTTCCATTTAAATTATATTCACCGATCAACTCATAGGTCTCTAACTCAATAATGGTAAGTGACAACAATCACACCACAATAACAACAAAAATGTCAACAATTAATAGCACGAGAAATGGACCGCGATTATGTCACTGCTCTCGACATCAAATCCGGCATTTCCTTTTATATTTCTTTGTTAATGCATGTTGATTTGTAATAATATATAATACGTGTTTTTATTAGTCAGACTATAGCATATGAATATATTCCTTATAATAATTCTAAATTCTTTGTGGAAAAGATATCAATTTTAGGTAGACGAACTTGTACAAGGAGGCTGTCTTCGTGTCAGGACCTACCTCGTGTTGATTCTTTAAATTTTGGGAATTTTAACGAAAAATTTAAGATATTATTCATTTTAACGAAAAACCACATTTTTACATTAAAAAACTAATTTTTGTACTATTCACTTTACCCTTTATTTTGTTTTTATCGTTAAAACTCAAAGTTTTCAAGTCTTTTTCATTAGTTTTCCTTTAATTCTTTTGAGTCATTTTACCTAAAACTCCACATTAGTTGTTTTTTAAAGTGGATCCTCGAAGATCCTCCAATCACATATGTTCATTGTATATCGTGCGATCAGTTTTCGTCAGGTACTGTTTATATTCAATTTTAAGTTAAAAATTTTACAATAATTTTTTACATACGATGTACGATGAACATATATGATTTGAGGATTCTCGAAATCCTCTCAAAAAAGATCCAATTTCTTTGAAGTGTAATGCTATATATGTCAGAAGCCTCGACGAGGAGTAGATATGACCTCGACTATAAATGAAACTTTATCTCGCAATATGGGTTACCATCATGCTTGACTGCTTTTATGGTAATAAGTCGTCGGTCGATGTATTGGCCACTATAGCTTATGAGTTATCATCACTAGCTTTAGTGGTTTTGTTAGAGGCTAGATCAATTATGACCTTAGAAGATTATATTGAAATTAGCCACATTAGACATGTTTTGATATGTGGTTGGACTTTTGATCACACTTACTAAAAATTGCTCTTTTGATCAATTTTGTTTATGAAAAGTCCATACTGCCCTTCATTGATAAAATAAAATAAAAAATAAAAAATAAAAAATAAAAAATAAAAATAAAAATAAAAAAACCACCAACACCCAACGACACTCTCAAATCCATCCTCAAATCCATTATTTGGTTGTTGATCTTTGACTAATCAAATTTGGACCGGCAAAGAACATCTAGAACACCATGGAAGTAGGTAAGCTTCTTATTGCTCCACCTCTCCGATCCATTCTTCTTCTTCTTCCTCTCTCTCTCTTCTTGCTTTAGCTCATTATTCGATTTTTGGATTCGAATTTTGGTTTTGGTAGCTGGGGAATGAAGAAGGTGAGGGTTCCTTCAATGAATCATTGCGGCTGAGGTGGTTCAAAATATAAAAATGGGGGTGTATCATTTGGACGTCATTAGATTGTTGTTGTGATTGTGTTGGTTCAAAATCATAAAATGAGGAGTATCGTTGTGGTGTCATTAGATTGTTGTTATGGTTGTGCTGGGTTCAAAATCATAAAATGGGGAGTATCATTGGTTGTGCTGGCTTCTCAGATTATTGTTCTTGCAGTGGTTGTTCAAAATCCTGAGGCTTTTGGTTTAAATCAAATTGAAATGTAAGTCCTTTTGGGTTAAATGAGGTACTTTGAAAATGAGTTTTTGCTTGTTTTTTTAAATTATTGGAGTGTAGTTGTGGCATCGTTGTGGTGTTGTCTAAGTGGTAGTTAAACATCAAAAATGAAGGGGGTGTCGTTGGAAGTTGGGTGCCTATATTGTTGCACCCCTTTTGATTAATGAATGGCACTATGAACTTTTCACAGGCAAAATTGATCAAAAGAGCAATTTTTAGAAAGTGTAATCAAAAGTGCAACCAAATATTGAAACATGTCTATTGTGGCTAATTGCCCAAGATTATTTCAAATTAATGCATAACTTAAACTTATATGCTTGGGGATCTCATGAAGTAGGTTCATATAGGTACGCACAAGTCACTTGTTGATCGAGTGTGCACTATATTGACGAAAATGATTTATGAATCAAATTATATTACTGGCTGATTCTATATGGTTATGAAACAAGAATTGGCCAATAAATTTTGGTCTTTGTCACCTAATAAGAGAGAGACTCATAATTAAACACAAGTGGTGACAACCAATAATCCATCGTTGGATATGAAGTGGTTACAAAATAAGAAATTTGATCAAGCAGATTTAGATCCCTTACATAGCAAGTTGACAAGTGTGATAAGTTGGTCAAGTGCCCTTTTTATTCTAATTCAACAACCCAAAACAGGTTGAATCTTGAAAGACAGAACAACCACACGACCAAACAAGTTGGAATGACACTGATCATCAATAGCTTCTTGCAGGCTTCCACCAAAATCTACTCAATTCCAAGCTTTTTCCTTATAAGCATGGCAAAATCGTAGACCTTTTCCTGCTCGGGAAGCGACTTGGACACGCTCTCCTTCTCCATGCACCTCTTAACCCAGGCAATAAATTCTGGGTGCTCTGCCCCAACACTAAAGTTGCCAAATTTCTCATACACAAGAAACCAGCTGTAGTATGGAATAAGCGTCACGTCCACGAAACCGAGGGCATCCCCCCCAAAGAAAGGCTTGTCTCCAAGCTCTCTTTCTAACACGCCAATGCAGTCGAGAAATTCTTTTTTTGCTGCATCCTGTTCTTCTCCTTCGGTTGTCCAAAGCTTCCTCCCAATCTCATATATCTGCATTTCACCATCCCAAAATTCCAGGAAAATTAATAATTATTTTGAGCAAGTTCAGATCCTCTGCTTATAACTTTCTAATATATACATCACAAATTCACAATCCCTAAACCTTAGACCAGAAACCGTAGCATGAAATCTTAATCAACTATATTTTAAAAGTGAACATACTATTAACCCCGAAAACATGAACAGAGATTCAGTTGCCGTTTAATTTTCCTTCTTATACAAACCCTAAGTAGTAAAATCATTACAATCTTATAATTCTCAAACAACATTGTTCAATTGTTTCAAACCAAACATATTCAAAACAAAACAAAAATACTACAAATAAGTAAGTAAATGAATGAGTAAAAATCACCTTCTTGTCGACAAAGTCAGCCCAGAACCTGGCCTGGGCTGTGAGGTAAGAGTCAGAGGGCAAGAGTGGAGCCTTTTCATTCCAAACCTCATCAATGTACTGAAGCGCAATGAGGGACTCGCAGACCGGTTTTCCCTTGTGAATGAGAACCGGGATCTTCTTGTGAACCGGGTTCATCTGCAGCAACAGTGGGCTCTTGTTCCACAAGTCCTCATCTTTGTACTCATACTCGATGCCCTTCTCAGCCAGAGCAATCCTCAGCCTCATCCCAAATGGGCTTGGCCAGAAATCCAACACCACCACCTCATCCGCCATTGAAGGTTGATCAGATTTGAACAAAGTTTCTAAGGTTACAAAAAGCTGCGATTGTGAGTAGTGGTGGTAGAAACAGACTAGCAGATTGCGTATTTATAGACATAAAATCAAAGGAGATATTCGACAGTCTTCCAATTGGATGGTGATTATGTCACTGCGCTCGACATCAAACCTGCATTTCCTATCTTTCTTTGTTAATTTATGTTGATTTGTAATATATAATATAATGCGTGTTCTTATAGTCGGACGATAGCATTTAAATCTATTGTTTTATAATGATTCTATTTTCTTGCTGGAAAAGATATCAATTTTTGGTTGACGAACTTGAACAAGCAGGCAGAGTCTCTGTGTCAGGACCCACCTCGAGCTCATACTTTAATTCTTTTGAGTTATTCCTATAGTCTAAAGCCAAGGAGAAAAGTGGTACTATTCATGAGCTACAGTAACTTACCCCTGATTTTGAGTTATTTACCTTTGTGCTATTGTCCTGATTTGGGTGAAGTTCGGTAAGGAGCCTTGACATGAAGCAGATCTGACCTGGACTATAAATATGTATTTCGCATAAGTTTTACTATCACTCTTGGTCGCTTTTATAGTAATATTTACTTATGAGTTACTGTCACTAGGTTTTAGTTTAGTGGTTTTGTTAGAGGATAGATCTAATTATGACCTCACAAGATTATAGAGTATAATTATTTTTTAAAGCAAGGGTTATTTTGGAAATAATGGTGGGTGGGAATAGAGTTTATATATATATTTTCATTTTTTATGGTGGGTGTAAATATAAGATGGGTGGAGAGATAAGAAATTGGGTGAGCATAACACCACTCTTAAAAAATTATTCTTTTGATCAATTTTTCCTGTGAAAAGTCCACATTGCCCTTCATTGATCTTTTTATTGGTCATGTCCTTCATTGATAAAAAAAAAAAAAAAAAAAAAAACAAAACCACCAACACTCGCAAATTCATTCTTTGATTGCGCTATCTTGACTAATCAAATTTGGAGCGGTATATAACATCTGGAACACCATGAAAGGAGGTAAGCTTCTTATTGCTCCACCTCCCATATCCATTCTTCTCTCTCTCTCTCTCTCTCTCTCTCTCTCTCATATTGCTTTAGCCCAATTATTTGATTTTTTGTATTTGAAATTTGGTTGTGGTAGTTAGGGAATGAAGAAGGAGAGGGTTCCTTGAACAAAGTGTTGTGGCTGAGGTGGTTCAAAATCAAAAAATGTGGGGTGTGTCGTTGTGGCATCATCATATTGTTGTTGTGGCTGTGTTGGTTCAAAATCATAAACAGGGGAGTATCGTTGGAGTGTCGTTGTGGTGTCATGAAATTGTTGTTGTAGTTGTGCTAGTTCAAATAAAAAATGGGGAGTATCATTGGAGTGTTGTTGTGGGTCGTCAGATTGTTATTGTTGCACTAGTGGTTCAAAATCCTAAGAATTTTGGTTTAAATCAAATTGAAATGTAAGCCCCTGTTTGATAAATGGAGTTCTTTGAAAATGAGGTTTTGGTTGTTTTTAAAATCATTGAAGTGTAATTGTGGTGTTCTAGTCTGAGTGATGGTTCAATATCGAAACGGCGATGTCATTAGAGCATCGTTGTATTTTTGCCTCCTTTCTTATTAATGAAGAGCACTACGAATTTTTAACATGCAAAATTGATTGAAAGAGCAATTTTAGAAAGTGTAATCAATAGTGCAACCAAATGTCAAAACATGTGTATTGTAGCTGATTGCCCAAGACTGTCCAATTCAAGCATAACTTATGTGCATGGGATCCCATGATGTAGGTTGATATAGGAATGAACAAATCAGTTGTTGACCAAGTGTGCACAGTATGGACGAATATGAAATATGAAACAAATTACAGGAACAAAAATGTATATGTAGAAGATATTATTGGCTGATTTCATACTGGTTATGAAATAAGAATCGACCAATATAAGTGAGACTGAAACGCAGGTGTCAGATATTGGCAAGAAGCAAATTCATCTGCAAGAAGTTTGTGCGTCAAGACAACAATGGCGGAGTCGGAAGAGGTTTTATGTTTTTGAGAGCTGTGGAAACTTGAGCATAGAAGCAGAGTGCCCTAAGATCATTGCATGGGCAAATGGATGCTTGCAGAGGGAGAGCATGTCGAAATCTCTTGCTGACCTAAAATGGTGTATGATATGTTAAAAAAATCTTCAGATGAATGTTAGGATGCGTTCTTTTAGTTCATTTCCTTTTCAGTTTGTTTTTCTGTCGAGATGTTCATGTCAGATCCTTTGTTGTGTCTGCTGCACATGCTCTCATAGGACTGAAAAAAGTTAAGTCAAAGTTGGATGGGAGAAAATTCACCGTGTAATCGGTTGCATACAACTACGAGTCTTTGTCACTTGATAAAAGAGATAAAGTCATGATTAAATGCAACTAGTGACAACCAAGAACCGTTCGATACGGAGTGGTTACAAAATAGGAAACTTGATGAAGTAGATTTAGATTCCTTAATATAAGAAGTTGACGACAGTATAATAATTTGACTAGAGAAGCGAAATAAACATATGACCAGAGACACAATAAAGTGCTCGTACAGTACCAGGCTTGGTCAAGTGCCCTTTTATTCTAATTCAACAACCCAAAACAGGTTGAATCTTGAAATACAAAAAAACCAAAAGAGCTAGCAAAATCTACTCAATTCCAAACTTTTTCCTCATAAGTGCGACAAAATCGTAGACCTTTTCCTGCTCGGGAAGCGACTTAGACACACTCTCCTTCTCCATGCACCTCTTAACCCAGGCAATAAACTTTGGGTGCTCTGCCTCAACACTGAAGTTGCCAAATTTTTCATACACAAGAAACCAGCTATAGAATGGAATAAGCGCCACGTCCACGAATCCGAGGGTCTCCCCCCCAAAGAAGGGCTTGTCTTCGAGCTCTCCTTCCAACACGCCGATGCAGTCGAGAAATTCTTTGTTTGCTGCATCATGTTCTTCTCCTTTGGTTGTCCACAGCTTCCTCCCAATATCATATATCTGCATTTCACATCCCAAAAATTCAGGAAAGTTAATATACATTGTATCCAGCAAGTTCAGATCTTCTGCTTATATCTTTCTAAATATACATCACAAACCTTAAACCCGGAACCGTGACATGAAATCTTAATCAACTATGTTTTAAAAGCTAACATAATATTAACCCCAAAAACATAAACAGAGATCCAGTTTCCATTTAATTTTCCTTCTAATGCAAATCCTAAGTAGTAAAATCATTACACCCTAAGCACTTATAATCTTAAAATTCTAAAACAACATTGTTCAATTGTTTCAAAACAAAAATAATCCTACAAATAAGTAAATTGATGAATTAAAATTACCTTCTTGTCAACGAAGTCAGCCCAGAACCTGGCCTGGGCTCTGAGGTACGAGTCGGAGGGCAAGAGCGGAGCCTTGTCATTCCAAACCTCATCAATGTACTGAAGCGCAACGAGGGACTCACAGACGGGCTTTCCATTGTGAATGAGAACCGGGATCTTCTTGTGAACCGGGTTCATCTGCAGCAACAGTGGGCTCTTGTTCCTCAAGTCCTCATCTTTATACTCATACTCGATGCCCTTCTCAGCCAGAGCGATCCTCAGCCTCATCCCGAATGGGCTGGGCCAGAAATCCAACAAAACCACCTCATTCGCCATTGAAGGTTGAAATCTGAACTGTTCGATACAAATTTGCAAAAGGGTTGCAGAAGGTTAGCTTAGATATGAAGCTGTGGTTGGTGGAGGAGGTAGCGGCTGGGGTTTGTGTATTTATAGACAAAAGTTGAATGGAAAAACTAAAGGGGCAGTCGTCAACGGACTTGCAGAATGGAGATATTCTATTTTTCTTCCTTGTTTTAGTCGATAATTGGATTTGATTATGTCACTGCTTTCGACATCAAAATCTTGAAATTATTCAATTTTGGGTAAATATTTTATTGTTCCTAAAATTATAGCCTTATATACAACATTTTAAAATATTTTAATTTCATATATTTAGTTATTATTTTATTTCATTTTAATATAATCGTTGAAAAGTTACTCAATATTACGATCTGGTGGTATTTTTCTTCACTTGAAAGTGAAATATCTTATGTTCAAATCTCATTGATAACGAATTCGATACCAAATTAGACTGTCCGTTGTGTGGTTTAGTTGAACTTCTTATCTCTTTAGTATAAAAATATCGATGCATTAAAAAAAAAATACAATCGTTAAAAGTCTATTAAGTTACCTATGTGATGACAGATATAGGAAGGAAGGTCAATTTTCTTCGGTTTCTTATGACTGCCCAAAATTTCAAAAGTCCGCAGCTGAAATAGAAGATTAGAAATTGAAAGTGAAAGCTATGAAGCAAATGGTAGAAGACCAAAGTACACCGACGAGTTCCTGATTGGCTTACAAATGGTATTGGAAGTTCTGAATGCTCTTACAGAACGAATTTAGCATCTAAGCTTGTTCAGCTTACAATGGGAATGGGTTGTCCACTTGGAAGTTCGAAGGGTTCATCCAATGCGTTGCTTCTCCTATGTTACACATGTTCAACACCACCAGAATCTGAGGCTCTGCCGGCGCTGACACATAATTAGTATTAATCTCGACTGTAGGCCAAATTTTCGAAATTAGGGCTGTGATTTGGGAATTTTTAATAAAATGGGGATGTGATCTGGGAATGTTGTTGAAATTAGGCTGTAATATGTGAAGATTTTGTTGGTAGAGATTGTTGCAACTATGTGGACCATGACAGAGGTTCCGGCCATGGAGACCCATAACCTGACCACCACCGTCATCCACTTTTTTGAGCCTAATGAACTTGAAACAACGAAGCCGAGCGCTTTAAGAGGATATGGCCTTCAGACCCTCTATTAGCAGTTAAGATGACCGCTTCCCCATAAAATACTTTCCGATCGCTGAAAGAGCATATGGACAGAGGTTTTGGTTGTTTTTAAAATCATTGAAGTGTAATTGTGGAATCATTGTGGTGTTCTAGTCTGAGTGGTGGTTCAACAGTGAAAGGGGGTGTCACTGTATTTTTGCCTTCGTTATGATTAATGAAGGGGTGTGCTAATAGAACCCTTGTTCTAACCTTTACTTATACGCTGATAGTTCCTCTTGTATTTACTAACAAACTTCTGTTACAAATCATGATCCTGCATTTGCACAATTATCCAGTATTTATACTAGATTGCAAGCTAGGGTAGTTACACGATATTTTCCTAACTAACCATCAATTAACAACCACAACATTCAATCAATGATTCCCAGACACTTCTCACTAACAATATCAACCTATCACAACCTTGTACAAATATCACTAACAGTATCCTATCAATACCCCACCCTTAAAAACGAACCTTGTCCTCAAGGTTGGAATGTAGGAAATCTCTGTTTGAATGCCGCAAAGTCTTCCCAAGTGGCACAGTAGGCACAGTAGGCGGAGGTTGACCATAAACAACCTCATAAGGTGTAAGCTTTGAAGAGGTGTGGAAAGTAGTATTGTAGTGCCATTCCGCCCAAGGAAGCCATGGAACCCATTTCTTTGGCTGATGACTACAAAAACATCTCAAATATGTTTCCAACCCTCTGTTAGTAACCTCCGTTTGACCGTCTGTTTGAGGATGGTAACCGGAGCTCATACACAACTGAGATCCTTGTAGTGTAAAAAATTCTTTCCAAAAGGAGCTGAGAAAAACAGGATCGCGATCACTTACAATTGTTGAGGGCATTCCATGAAGTTTGAAAATATGGTCAACAAATAACTGAGCTACGGAGTGAGCAGTGTAGGGATGAGACATCGGCAGAAAATGAGCATACTTAGAAAGAGTTGGTGGATCTGCAGCTACACCTTCCCTGGAAACCACATGACCTAAGTATTCAATTTGGGATTTACCAAAATCACACTTTGTCTTCTTCACAAAGAGTTGGTGGGTCTGAAGAATCCTTAAAACCAAGGATAAATGGTGTAAATGAGCTGCCCAAGAAGGACTATAGACTAAAATATCGTCGAAGAAAACTAAGACGAACTTCCTCAAGTAAGGCCGAAAAATCTCATTCATCAAACTTTGGAAAGTAGCCGGAGCATTTGTAAGTCCAAATGGCATGACGAGGAATTCATAATGACCATCATGAGTACGAAAAGCTATCTTTTCAATGTCGCTCGGATGAACCCTGATCTGATGATACCCGGCTCGTAAATCCAACTTGGAAAAAAATTGAGCACCAAACAATTCATCTAGCAACTCATCGATCAATGGAATAGGGTACTTATCTTTGATTGTCAACAAATTGAGGGCCCTGTAATCCATGCACATCCGCCAACTATTGTCCTTCTTTTTGACTAGCAGCACAGGTGAAGAAAAGGGATTGTTGCTAGCTCTAATAAAACCAGAATCGAGCAAGTCTTGTACACATTTTTCAATCTCCGATTTTTGAAAGGGACCATATCTATAAGGCCTTGCACTTGTAGGCTTGCTGCCGTCCAACAATGGAATGCGGTGGTCATGAGATCGTGAAGGAGGCAGAGTGGTAGGGGTCTGGAATACAGCAGCAAATTGAGAGAGTAAGGCATCTAATTCAGTTTATGGAAGGTCAGAAAGAGTCCCAACCACAGCCACTTGTGTCTCCGGTTCCACAAAAAACAGAATCATACCAAAAGGACCCTGAGAAAGCAATCTTTCCACTTGACATGCTGAAACTGTCATTGGTGAGGGGGGAGGATAACTGGAAATACAATAATGTTTCTGCCCCAAACTGAACTCCATTTTTAATTTGTCAAAATCCCAAAGAATAGGACCTAAAGTTCTAAGCCATTGTGCTCCAAGAACAACATCGCAGCCACCCAGTTGTAACACATAAAAATCAGAAGTATACTCATACTGTTGAATCTGTAATTTGACTTGTGAACAACAACCCTTACTCGAAATAGTACCCCCATTTGCTATCATGACCTCAAAAGATTTATTGGCATCAACACTCCAGCCTAATTTCTTGGCAACAGATAGGCTAATAAAATTGTGGGAACTTCCAGAATCAAGCAAGACAATCACAGGACAATTTTTTATTAAACCAGTAACTTTCATGGTTTGGATATGTTGAGGGGCCGAAATACCATAGACTGCACAAGCTGTGATTTCCACATGTTGATCTTCTTGATCCTCACAATCAGTGACTTCCATATCAACAGATCGTTCAGCCAAGACATCCAATAACAGCAATTGTTGATTCGCACAAACATGACCCCTAACCCATTTTTCCGGACACGAATAGCATAGACCCTTCTTACGACGATCTTGAAGTTCTTCAAAAGACATTTTTCTCACATTACTAGGCTTAGAATTTGTGCTAGAAGAAGAGCTATGACTAATGAACAGAGGTGAAGATTTCTGATTTGTGAAATTGCTGGAAAAAGAATTTGGGTTCTTAGAAAAATGTCGAACCTTGATGTCTGCCAATTTGGCATCCACTTGAACAGCCAAGGCAATTGCTTCATGAACATCGGATGGACGGAGTAATTTGACGTCGTGACGCACTTCGGACTTCAACCCACCCATGAAACAGCTTCTCAGCATCACCGGACTGATCTCCTTAGTGCGATTCGCCAATCGGCGGAACTCCACCACATAATCTTTGAGAGAACCCAACTGCTTCAATTGAACTAAGGCTTCGGTGAAATCCTCAAACTCTGATGGACCAAATTCTTTGCAGAAAATCTGAACAAACTCCTCCCATTTGGGGTAATTCTTGATACAATTTCTCCATTGAAACCACTGCAAGGCTTCATTATCCATGTGGAACGAGGCCATTCTCACCTTCTGCTTATCATCAATGGTGAAATAGTCAAAATAATGCTCTGCACGATAGACCCATGCTAAAGCATCATCACCATCTGAAAATCGTGGAAATTCAAGCTTCACTAATGGCGGTCGGGGCTGAAAAACTGATTCTTGGCGATGAATGCGCTGACCCATATGAATCACCGGATCAGGCAAGGTATCTTCGGATCCCCCAATTGGATTGGAAGAATCGCCATGGTCAAATTGATCCCGCCGAGTGCGATCAGCACCATTGAAAAGAGTCTCCAAAGATGCGAATCGGCCCTCCATGGAAGCAATCACGCTTGACAGATTCTGCATCGTCGAACTGATCGTCGCGACCGACGATTGAATTTCCGAGACGGAGCCTTCAAGAAACGTTACCCGTGCATCCATGGTGTTAGCACGCGTAGATGCGCGCGTCATACAAGAAGGGAAACGTGGAGATCTGTTACTGGCTGAAACCAATAATAGAACCCTTGTTCTAACCTTTACTTATACGCTGATAGTTCCTCTTGTATTTACTAACAAACTTCTGTTACAAATCATGATCCTGCATTTGCACAATTATCCGGTATTTATACTAGATTGCAAGCTAGGGTAGTTACACGATATTTTCCTAACTAATCATCAATTAACAACCACAACATTCAATCAATGATTCCCAGACACTTCTCACTAACAATATCAACCTATCACAACCTTGTACAAATATCACTAACAGTATCCTATCATGTGCTATCCATACACCTCATTTTACTTCTTACACACCCCTTGTTACATTCTATCTGTTGATTTTCTTCGATTCATCTGATCCAATGGCCAAAAATTAGAAAGGTGTGTGAAAAGTAAAATGGGATGTGTGAATATCACACCTCTTAATGAAGAGCACTATGAATTTTTAACATGCAAAATTGATCGAAAGAGAAATTTTAGAAAGTGTAATCAAAAGTGCAACCAAATGTCAAAACATGTCTATTGTGCCTGATTGCTCAAGATTATATCCAATTAATGCATAACTTATGTGCATGGGATCCATGATGTAGGTTCATATAGGTATGAACAAAACAGTTGTTGACCGAGTGTGCATTGTATAGACGAATATGAAATATGAAACAAATTACAGGAATAAAAATGTATATGTAGAAGATATTATTGGCTGATTTCATGTCGGTTATGAAACGAGAATTGGCTAATATAATGAGACTGAAACGCAGGTGTCAGATATTGGCAAGAAGCAAATTGATCTGCAGGAAGTCTGTGCGTCAAGTCAACAATGGCGGAGTCGGACGAGGTTTTATGTATTTGAGACCTGTGGAAGTTTGTGCAAATAGAGTGCCCTAAGATCATTGCGTGGAGAGGACTAATACAAATAAAATTAGGCCGGGCTGAGTTCCGACCAGCCTTCTACATAACTCCGCGGCTAGCTACTGGTGTATTATCACACTGATCACCATGTTAGAAAATCCTTGGATGAATGTTTGGATGCCTTCATATTCTTTTCAGTTTGTTTTTCTGTCGACATGTTCAGGTAAGATCTTTGCTGTGTGTACTGCACATGATCTTACACGACTGAAAAATGTTAGCGCAAAGTTGGATAAGGAGAAAATTCATCGTATAATCGATTGCATACAAGCATGAGTCTTTGTCCCATGATAAGAGATGAACTCACAATTAAATACAACTGGTGAAAGCCAATAATCCATCATTCGATATGAAGTAATTACAAAATAAGAAATTTGATCAAGTACATCTAGATCCCTTACATAACAAGTTGACAAGTGTGATAAGTTGACTACAGAAGCAAAATAAACATATTGACCTGAGGCACAATGAAGTGCCTCATACAGTACAAGGCTTGGTCAAGTGCCCGTTTATTCTAATTCAACAACCCAAAACAGTTGAATCTTGGAAGACAGAAAAACCAAATGACCTAACAAGTTGGAATGACACTGATCATCAATAGCTTCTTGCCAGGCTTCCACCAATATCTACTCCATTCCAAGCTTTTTCCTTATAAGCACGGTGAAATCGTAGACCCTTTTCTGCTCGGGAAGCGACTTGGACACGCTCTCCTTCTCCATGCACCTCCTAACCCAGGCAATAAACTTTGGGTGCTCTGCCTCAACACTGAAGTCGCCAGATTTTTCATACACAAGAAACCAGCTATAGAACGGAATGAGCGCGACGTCCACAAATCCGAGGGTCTCCCCGCCAAAGAAAGTCTTGTCTCCGAGCTCTCCTTCTAACACGCCGATGCAGTCGAGAAAGTCTTTTTTGGCTGCATCATATTCTTCTCCTTTGGTTGTCCCCAGCTTCCTCCCAATATCATATATCTGCATTTCACATCCCAAATTTCGGGGAAATTAATATACATTGTTTTGGGCAAGCTCAGATCTTCCGCTTATATCTTTCTAAATAAACATCACAAACCTTAAACCTTAAACCCGAAAACATAAACAGAGATCCAATTCCATTTAATTTCCCTTCTAATACAAATCCTAAGTCGTAAAATCATTACACACCCTAAACACTTACAATCTTAAAATTCTAAAACAACATTGTTCAATTGTTTCATACCAAACATATTCAAAACAAAAATAATCCTACAAATAAGTAAGTAAATTAACGAGTAAAAATCACCTTCTTGTCGACGAAGTCAGCCCAGAACCTGGCCTGGGCTCTGAGGTAAGAGTCAGAGGGCAAGAGTGGAGCCTTATCATTCCAAACCTCGTCAATGTACTGAAGCGCAATAAGGGACTCACAGATCGGTTTTCCATTGTGAATGAGAACCGGGATCTTCTTGTGAACCGGGTTCATCTGCAGCAACAGTGGGCTTTTGTTCCACAAGTCCTCTTCTTTGTACTCATACTCGATGCCCTTCTCAGCCAGAGCGATCCTCAGCCTCATCCCAAACGGGCTGGGCCAGAAATCCAACAAAACCACCTCATCCGCCATTGAAGGTTGAAATCTGAACTGTTTGATACAAATTTGCAAAAGGGGTCGCAGAAGGTTGGCTTAGATACGTAGCTGTGGACTGGCGGTGGAGGTAGTGGTGGGGGGTTGTGTCTAGTTATCGACAAAAGTTGAAGGGAAAAACTAAAGGGCCCAGGAATATTCTATTTTTCTTCTTTGTTGGACACATTCGAGATCGTTCGATTTGGATCTGATTATGTCACTGCTTACGACATTAAAATCCCGAAATTCTTATAATATTTTTTTTCGGTTTTGATAATGTAGTGTTCAGTTAATTAAATTGTTAAATTTTAAAAGAGAAAATTGATGTGATCACACTGAACTCGTGAAACGTAGGATTTAATGATTTCCGCTACTGCTGTAAAGTGACATGTACAAAATCCTTCTACTTTTCTTCCTTCTTCTAACTGGTCAAGAATTCAACTTTGTAACAAGAAGGGATTTATAGTTGAAGTCAGTTCATGTCCTTCAACATCCCTTGTAAGAAAATATAATAGAAATAATCTATAAGTTAGATACAGACAGTGAGTTGGACCCATAGTTTCTAGTAGGCCGGTAGATTGGATCGAGAAGGCCAACATGAGCCCATGGTATAGCTGCCCAAGTCTTACGTGGCGTATACCTCTGGCCCTAAGAGTTAAATGGGTCGGGCCATTCGGTTCTGTTTAAAATATGTAAGTCCTGGGTCCACTCGTATTTAAAATATATAAAGCCTAGTTCCAGTCTACCCCAATTTTGTCCACAATGGCTCATTGGTTTAACTAACTGTCATTTTGATAACCATTGCATTTTCAGGTTTTGATTTTTTTTTTTTTTTTTTTTTTGAAAAACTAAAATTTTGTTTGGTAACTATTATCAGTATTAAGTTTGCGAAATTTTGAAACTGAAATCTATTTTCTTGAGTTTTTACTTTTTAGTTTTCAGTTTCACTGAAAACTGAAAGTAGTTATCAAACAAATTTCAGTTTTCGAAAATTGAAAAATTGAAAACTGAAAAATGTTCAAAATGTCTTTCAACAAATTTCAATGTTTGTTATAAGTTAGACCTATAGTTTACCTTTATGCGTGATGAGATCGATTCAAGAAACATAGAATATATCTTTCATACTCTTATTCGCCGTTATATCTTACGTGCAAATAGGTATATTTGTCATTCGCAATTACATCAGTGTCGCAACAAATTCACACTCAAACCACGTGCACTTTGTCTCAAAACTATGTACCAAATTTAGATTTTTTTTTCCATAGATAATTTAATCAGAATAATGTGAATAGCCTTTTTTTAATAGAAGACGATAACCATGTAGTGTGCATGATATTGAGATATAACGTCGGTTTTATGATCAAGAGGTATCATGTATTTTTTATGGTCCATATATACCATGTCTATTTCATTCATAATATAAATTAAGAAAGAGTTTCACACAAGGAACTTTCGGAGGATGGTTTCAATTTAAATTTTTTTAATTCTCTACTTATCAATCCAAATCATATGAAATTTTGACGGAAAATTTTGCATTTTTTCGTTCTATCGAAATTTGATGTCTTCATCATTTACGTGGCTCAACCTAAGTCGCACATTCCACAATCTAAGATATTGGAGCAATACTGAAACTCAAGGTGATATTGGAGCAATACTGAAACTCAAGGTGGATACACGAAGGGATAAACATGATCATGTGATCCTGTGAATGCCGGACAAACTGCATGAACAATTTCGTTGGTTACCCGTGATAGGCTGGTGTGCGACTCTATAATGCTCACTAGAGAGATCTGCTCGGACTAAAGGGTGGGAGCTTGACATACAGACAACCAAAGCTCATCTTCCCCAGCCTATATATGTTGGAACAAAAGTTAGTTTGTCATGTATACAGTACATAAATCAAAATCCCATTCTAGTACAATTTTTTTTTTTTTTTTTTTCATTTTTACTGAACGGTGTTATACAATTTATGAAACTTTTTTTTTGCTTAATACATGATTTGTTATTTGGTTATATAGTCGAAACTTTCATTTAAGTTTTGAAAACTGTTATTATTACCTCAAAAAATCATTTTGCACCAATCTTTCACCTAAACTTTTAATGGAAAGATACACTATATGACTTTTTAAGAGTGCTATAACTTTCTAATTTATGTGTTTTGCACCAACCTTGATTTTTTTTTTTTTCATTTTATTAGTTTCACTTATATATAAGTATGCATCTTCAAGAGGTAAATTTCGTTAAATTTTAAATTTCTTAAACCCAATTATTTTTGTGTAAAAGAATCGCAACTTTTACACCATGACCCATTAGAGTAAAAATCATACATCTGATCCACCGCTGTCAAGATTGTCTTGCGCAATATGTGTTTACACTTTTGAGAACAATAATGTTAACATGAAACAAGTCTTTTTAGTTTTTACAATTTCTATTTGTTTATATAATTTTGGTTTTTACAGTTGTAATATTGTAAACCAAATATTGCCATCAACAAATTGTAAAACTCGCTATCCTAATTACAAAGTTTTTTGCAATATTATACTATTTATTGATTTATGTTTGTCATCTTTGCAATATACATAGTTTATACCCTTGAAAGTATCTTCACACGAGCATATAATATGTAAACCCCTTTGTAATATAAAAAAAAAAAATCAGAAACCTAGGTCTCTGTCACTAGTTTTTAATTTAGTGGTTTTGTTGGAGGCTAGATCCAATTATGACGTCAGAAGATTATAGGGAAATTAGCCAAAATATACATGTTTTGACATTTGGTTGTATTTTTTATCGCACTTATTAAACATTGTTCTTTTGATCAAATTTTCATGTGAAAAGTCCACACTGCCCTTCATTGATCTTTTTATTGGTCATCATGTTCTTCATTGATAAAACAACCACCAACATCCAAGAACACTCTCAAATCCATTTTTCAATTGCGTCGTCTTGACTAATCAAATTTGGAGCGGTAAATAACATCTGGAACACCATGAAGGGAGGTAAGCTTCTTATTGCTCCACCTCCCATATCCATTCTTCTTCTTCCCCTCTGTTTCATCTTGCTTTAGCTCAATTATTTGATTTTTTTTGTATTTGAAATTTGGTTGCGGTGGTTAGGGAATGAAGAAGGAGAGGGTTCCTTGAATGAAGTGTTGTGGTTGAGGTGGTTCGAAATCAAAAAATGGAGGTGTGTCGTTTTGGTATCATCAAATTGTTGTTGTGGCTGTGTTGGTTGAAAATCATAAAAAAGGGTATATATTGTTGGGGTGTCATTGTGACGTCATCAGATTGTTGTTGTGGTTGTGCTAGTTCAAATCATAAAATGGGGAGTATCATTGGAGTGTCGTTGTGTGGGGTCGTCAGATTGTTATTGTTGCACTGGTGGTTCAAAATCCTAAGAATTTTGGTTTAAATCAAATTGAAATGCAAGTCCCTTGTTGTTAAATGGAGTTTTTTGAAAATGAGGTTTTGGTTGTTTTTAAAATCATTGAAGTGTTATTGTGGTGTTCTAGTTTGAGTGATGGTTCAACATCGGAAGGGGGTCTCATTAGGGCTTCGCTGTATTTTTGCCTCCTTTCTGATTAATGAAGAGCACTATGAATTTTCAAAAGGCAAACTTGGTTTAGTGCAGGGATCCCATGAAGTAGGTTCATATAGGTATGAACAAATCACTTGTTGATCAGGTGTGCACTCTATCGACAAAAATGAAATATGAATCAAATTACAGGAATAAAAATGTTTACGTAGAAAATATTACTGGCTGACTTTATATAGATTATGAAACAAGAATTGGCCAATATAAGTGAGACTGAAACGCAGGTGTCAGATATTGGCAAGAAGCAAATTCATCTGCAAGAAGTTTGTGCGTCAAGTCAACAATGGCGGAGTCGGACGAGGTTTTATGTATTTGAGACCTGTGGAAATTTGTGCAAATAGAGTGCCCTAAGATCATTGCATGGAAAGGACTATCACAAATAAAATTAGGCCGGGCTGAGTTCCGACCAGCCTTCTACATAACTCCGCCGCTAGCTACTAGCGTACTATCACCCTGATCACCATGTTAAAAGTTCGATGATGAATGTTAGGATGCGTTCTTCTAGTTCATTTTCTTTTCAGTTTGTTTTTCTGTCGAGATGTTCAGGTAAGATCTTTTTGTTGTGACTGCCGCACATGATCTCATATGACTGAAAAATGTTGACTTGAAGTTGGATAAAGAGAAAATTCACCGTATAATCTACTGCATACAACCATGAGTCTTTGTTACCTGATAAGAGAGATAGATTCACGATTAAATGCAACTGATGACAGCCAATAATCCATCATTCGATATGTAGTTACAAAATAAGAAATTTGATCAAGTAGATTTAGATCCCTTTCATAACAAGTTGACAACAGTAAGCAAAATAAACATACGACCAGAGGCACAATAAAGTGCCTCTTACAGTACAAGGCTTGTCAAGTGCCCTTTTATTCTAATTCAACAACCCAAAACAGAAAAAACCAAATGAGCTAGCAAAATCTACTCAATTCCAAACTTTTTCCTCATAAGTGCGACAAAATCGTAGACCTTTTCCTGCTTGGGAAGCGACTTGGACACGCTCTCCTTCTCCATGCACCTCTTGGCCCAGGCAATAAACTTTGGGTGCTCTGCCTCAACACTAAAGTTGCCAAATTTTTCGTACACAAGAAACCAGCTATAGAACGGAATAAGCGCGACGTCCACAAATCCGAGGGTCTCCCCGCCAAAGAAGGGCTTGTCTCCGAGCTCTCCTTCTAACACGCCGACGCAGTCGAGAAAGTCTTGTTTTGCTGCATCATATTCTTCTCCTTTGGTTGTCCACAGCTTCCTCCCAATATCATATATCTGCATTTCACATCCCAAATTTCGGGGAAATTAATATACATTGCTTTGGGCAAGTTCAGATCTTCCGCTTATATCTTTCTAAATATACATCACAAACCTTAAACCTTAAGCCCGAAACCATAACATGAAATCTTAACTCGAAAACATAAACAGAGATCCAGTTCCATTTAATTTCCCTTCTAATACAAATCCTAAGTGGTAAAATCTTTACACCCTAAACACTTCTAATCTTAAAATTCTAAAACGACATTGTTCAATTGTTTCAAACCAAACATATTCAAAACAAAAATAATCCTACAAATAAGTAAGTAAATTAATGAGTAAAAATCACCTTCTTGTCGACGAAGTCAGCCCAGAACCTGGCCCGGGCTCTGAGGTAAGAGTCGGAGGGCAAGAGCGGAGCCTTATCATTCCAGACCTCATCAATGTACTGAAGCGCAACGAGGGACTCACAGACGGGCTTTCCATTGTGAATGAGAACCGGGATCTTCTTATGAACCGGGTTCATCTGCAGCAACAATGGGCTCTTGTTCCTCAAGTCCTCATCTTTATACTCATACTCGATGCCCTTCTCAGCCAGAGCGATCCTCAGCCTCATCCCGAACGGGCTGGGCCAGAAATCCAACAAAATCATCTCATCCGCCATTGAAGGTTGAAATCTGAACTGTTTGATACAAATTTGCAAAAGGGTTGCAGAAGGTTAGCTTAGATATGAAGCTGTGGAGTGGCGGTGGAGGCAGTGGTTGGCGGTTGTGTGTATTTATAGACAAAACCTGAAGTCAATGGACTACAGAAATGGAGATATTCTATTTTTCTTTCTTTGTGGACGTATTCGAGACCGTTCGATTGTATCTGATTATGTCACTGCTTTCGACATCAGAATCCTGAAATTCTTATAATTTTATTTTGGGTTTTGACTAAATGTAGTGCTTAATAGATTAAAGGATAAATTACACTTTCATATCTCAGGTTTGAGATTTATTTCAATTCCTTACAATATCTTCAAAACATTTCACTTTCATACCTTAAGTATTATTTTATTTCAAAATAATACATTTGTTAAATTTCTCATCCATTGATCTGTTAAATGTTGACGTGACTGCCACATATATGCCATGTGGTTACCAAATGTCTACCACGTGGCAAAAAAAAATAATTTTTTAATTTAAAAAAAAAAATCTGAATTTTCACCAAAAAAAAGAAAAAAAATTGAAACCACAATCCCTTCCCCCCCTCCCACCCCCCAAACAACCCACATATGCAAGAACAAGAAGAAGAAGACAATATGCAAGAACAAGAACAAGAACAAGAGGAAGGAAGAAAGAAAAAAAAGTTGAAACTATCTCCCCCCCAAGCGACCCACATATGCAAGAAGAGAAGGAGGAAGAAGAAGAACCCAAGCCTATAACCCTTTCCCCCACCCCCCCTGCGACCCTCCTCCCTTCCCCGCGACCCTCCTCTCGTCCACCCCCTACCCCTGGTGTCACATCCCGGCCCGGGCCCCCACCACAATCCGAGCCCACTCCACCACCGTAGCACGATATTGTCCGCTTTGGACCCCGACCACGCCCTCACGGTTTTGTTTCTGAGAACTCACACGAGAACTTCCCAATGCGTCACCCATCCTGGGAGTGCTCTCGTGCGCTTCTCGCTTAACTTCGGAGTTCCCATGGAACCCGAAGCCTGTGAGCTCCCAAAAGGCCTCGCGCTAGGTAGGGATGAGAATATACATATAAGGATCACACCCCTGGGCGATGTGGGATGTCACACCTGGTGACCCTCCTTCGCGATCTGGTGATTTTCAATGTTGGTGAGTTTTGAAAATAATTTGAGTTTGAGATGATTTTTGGACTGGTTTTGTGGTAGATGCACCTAATCTCGGGTGGGATTTTTGGGGGTGGGTGATGGGGGATTTTTGGATTGGTTAGCAATAATATAGTTCAAATTCATCTTAAAAAATAATATATAGTTGAAATCATTGATTCAATTAATGCCCTTCAATATCACTTGTAAAAAAATATAATAGAAAATAAAACAAAGAAATTAGAAAGTTTTAATGAAAAGTCCACGCTACTGTTCACTTTAACAAAAAATCATATTTTTACACTAAAAAGTCAATCCTGGTACTATTCACCTTACCCTTTATTTTGTTCTTATCATTAAAACTCAAAGTTTTCAAGTTTTTTTCATTAGTTTTCCTAAGAAAATAATCTATAAGTGGGATACTGAAAAGGCCTTCAACCGACTTTCTACGCACAATGAGTTGGACCCATAGTTTCCAGTAGGCCTGTAGATTGGATCTCGAAGGCCAACATGAGCCCAAGGTGTAGCGGCCCAAGTCCTACTTGGCCCTATACCATCTGGCCTTAAGAGTTAAATGGGTCGGGCCAGTCGGTTCTGTTTAAAATATGTAAGTCCTGGGTCCACTCGTATTTAAAATATGTAAAGCCTAGTTCCAATCTACCCCAATTTTGTCCAACTAAACGATCTTTTGGTAATCATTTCGTATTCAGTTGTCAGGTTTTATTTATTTATTTATTTATTTATTTATTATTATTATTTATTTTTTTATTATTAAGAGATCCCTCAAAAATAAAAGAAAACAACTAGAAAACGGGAAATTAAAAATGTCGTTCAACAAATTTCAATGTGTGTGATAAGTAAGATCTATAGTTTATCTCTATGAGTGATGCGATTGATTCAAGAAAGATCTATAGTTTATCTCTATGAGTGATGCGATTGATTCAAGAAAGATCTATAGTTTACCTCTATGAGTGATGAGATTGATTCAAGAAACATAGTATATCTTTCATACTCTTATTTGCTATTATATCTTGCTTGCAAATAGGTATATTTGTTATTTGCCGTTACATCTGTCACATCCCGACCAGGGCGGGATCACTTCCCGGGCCCGACTCCACCGTAGCACGATATTGTCCGCTTTGGACCCCCAGCACACCCTCACGGTTTTGTTTCTGGGAACTCACACGAGAATTTCCCTATGGGTCACCCATCATGGGAATGCTATCGCGCGCTACTCGCTTAACTTCAGAGTTCGATGGAACCCGAAGCCAGTGAGCTTCCAAAAGGCCTCGTGCTAGATAGAGATGAGAATATACATATAAGGATCACACCCCTGAGCGATGTGAGATATCACACATCAGTGTCGCAACAAATTCACAAACCACTTTGTCTCCAAACTATGTACCAAATTAAGATTTTTTTCATAGATAATTAATCAGAATAATGTGATAAGCCTTTTTTTTAATAGAAGATGATGACCATGTAGTGTGCATGATATTGAGATATAACGTCGGTTTTATGATCAAGAGGTATCATGTATTTTTTTGGTTAATATATACCATGTCTATTTCATTCATAATATAAATTAAGAAAGAGTTTCACACAAGAAACTTTTGGAGGATGGTTTTAATTTAATTTTTTCCAACTTGATCAATCCAAATCATATGAAATTTTGAGGGAAAATTTTGCATTTTTTTCGTTCTATCGAAATTTGATGTCTTCATCATTTACGTGGCTCAAAAGTCGCACATCCCACAATCTGAGATATTGGAGCAATATTGAAACTTTGGGTGGATACACGAAGGATAAACATGATCATGTGATCCTATGGATGCCGAACAAACTGCATGAACAATCTCGTTGGTTACCCGTGATAGGCTGGTGTGCGACTCCATAATGCTCACTAGAGATATCTACTCGCTGCAGACTAAAGGGTGGGAGCTTGAGATCCAGACAACCAAAGCTCATCTTCCCCAGCCTATATATGTTGGAACAAAAGTTAGTTTGTCATGTTTCCCCAAAAAAAAAAAATTAGTTTGTCATGTATACGGCATAAATCAAAATCACATTCTAGTACAAATTTTTTTTTTCATTTTTACTGAATGTTGTTATACAATTTATGAAACTTTTTTTTGCTTAATACATGATTTGTTATTTGGTTATATATTCGAAACTTTTATTTAAGTTTTGGAAACTGTTATTATTACTTCAAAAGTATCATTTTGCATCACAAAAGTATCATTTTGCATCAATCTTTCATCTAAACTTTTAATGGAAAGATACACTATAGGACTTTTTAAGAGTGCTAATAACTTTCTAATTTATGTGTTTTGCACCAATCTTGATTTTTATTTTATTTTATTAGTTTCACTTACATATAAGTAGGCATCTTCAAGAGGTAAATTTCGTTACATTTTAAATTTCTCAATATTTTTGTCTAAAAGAAATTTTGCAACTTTTACACCATGACCCATCAGAGTAAAATCATACATCTGATCCACCGCTGCTGAGATTGTCTTGTGCAATATGTGTTTACACTTTTGAGAACAATAATGTTAACATGAAACAAGTCTTTTTAGTTTTTACAATTTCTAGTATATGTTTTACATGTAACAATTCTAGCCGTTTGTTTATATAATTTTGGTTTTTACAGTTGTAATATTGTAAACCAAATATTGCCATCAACAAATTTTAAAACTCACTATCCTAATTGCAAAGTTATCTGCAACATTGTACTATTTCTTGATTTATGTTTGTCATCTTTGCAATATACATAGTTTATATCCTTGAAAGTATCTTCACACGTGCATATAATATGTAAACCCCAGGTAATATATATAGGGTTGTTTAGATATAGGCCCTTGTAACTGATATTGTCTAGACAAAAACCCACCTCATATTAAACATTCAAATAAAACCCCAAATTCAAATAGTCTGCCATGTTGGCAAATAAATGACATATCCTTATAAAATATTTACAACTTACGCCACAATGACCTAATATATGTCAATAAATATTATTATTACTCACCTTCAATTATGCTAGCAATGAGCAATTGAGCTCCTATTTTAAAACAACGTATTACAAACTGTTTACCTATATTTTAAAAATTCACTAATTTACCTACATTCTTTTGATACAAACTAATTGACCTACATTCTTTTGATACAAACTATTTACCTATATTTAAAAAAAAAATCACTAATTTACATACATTCTTTTGTTACAAGCTAATTTATCTGCATTTTTGTAGTACATACTAATTTACCAATCTACTTATTAATTTACCTATATAAATAATACTGTCATTCATATTATTACTTATAATAATCATATACATTTTTTCTTTACAATATCACACCTATGGGGTAGGTAAATTATTTTTACAGGATTTCTATTCTAAGTGGGTACTAACATATAGATAGGTAAATTATTTTTTATGGAAGAAAAAAATACAACCATTATTTTGTATAATTTTTTTGACAGAAATTATTTGTCCATGTCTCAACGTAAAACACCATAATATTTTTTTTATTTATATTATATATTGCATGCTAATAAGATAAGCTAGTTTCACGATAAAACAATTTTTGGTAAAAAAAAAATTGAGAAAAAAAAAAAAGCCTAATCAAATAATAGGTTAATTGACATTTAATTGCATTGAAAATAATAAAATGCAATGCAAATTTATGATTAATTATAAGTCAAATGCAATGCCTATGAGGGTATTTTAGGAACACGAGAATTATAAAAACAGACATACCAAGCTTGTTAAGGAAATTTGCTTAGTTGGACTCTAGTAAATGGGGTTTATGTCTGAAAAAAAAATAAAAAGGATGGGTTTTAAGGGGGAAACTCTCATTTTCAATAAATAAAAAAATAAAAAAAAAAAATCAGAAACCTAGGCATGCATGCATGCATTATCCAAATTTTTATAATAAGCTCGTTAGGCATCGATCGAGGATTACGAGAGGATCACAAGTCGACTAAAACATGTGATGGATCTTGTCTTGTGCTAAGGGTGCCGTGCTGATGCAGCTGGAATTTCCCACCACACTCCAATGGTCCATCCTAAAAGTCTCCTTAATGTTTTTTTTTTCTTTTTTTTTCGAACTGCTTAATTCCATTTCGCAGTCAAGAAGAGAAAATAAACTTGTAGGTTGGGATGTCGAAAATATATGAAAGCTCATTGAGCTAGATATGAGGAAACACAAAACAGGTTAACGAGAATTTGACAACAAAACCAAATCAACCACAAAGAAACATGACAAAAGGCACAACACGTGGTCCAGTGCCATTTACTTGTAGCTAGATTAGATATGAGGAAACCCAAAACAGGTTGAGACTTGAAAGACAGCACATGGATCTAAAGAAATCGAATGTAACTGAATCACTTTCTTGCAAGGTTCTCACAGATGCTAGGTACTAGTCGGGTAGTGAACTAGGTAGATTTAAGTAAATATATTATATTTCGTATAAATAAATGTTAATTTATACTTAATTAATATATATATATATATATATATATAATTTCATCATAAACTAGAAAATAAAATGACATATATATTATGAAGTATTAGAACATAATGAAAACACGGGGGACAAACATTTAATGTGTGTTTATTTAAGTGTTCAATAAGTCTCTTACAATTTATTCGAAACAATAAAATGCAAAATGAAAGTTATCTATTTTCTATCTAAGTGAGTTGCAACCTAGGCAGTTGTTTAGACGTATCTAGGCGGTCTAGGCAGGCGCCTCAGCAGGTCTAGGCATCCTTTCTTAATTTTCAAACGCCTAGGACATAATACCTTACACAACTCATAATTTGTGTGAATATAGATCCAATGTGTGCATTATTAAAACACAATTAACTATTATCATTCTACCGAACACATAATATGAGTATATTGTATCATCATATTATTATTTTTATATCATTTTGCATGTTGATCAACCTATGAATTGATATAAACACGACATAAATATAAATGACTAAACTTGAACACAACTCATTCCCACATCCATACCTGTGGCTTGTGCCTGTATATGTTTCCTCCAACATACTACATTATTCCAAGCTTGAAGTCATCATCATAGAGGAGGTCAGGAAGTGACTTTGGACACTCCTTCTGCATGCACCTCTTTATGTTAAGATACGATTTCGATAATTATTTTTTAGCCATATGCATTCTAAAAATGAATCATTTTACAATTTTTTATACACTCACATATGGAGTGCAGTAACCTAAACGATGGGCCTTAAAACCTTATTATAAAGTTTGCATTCAACCTACTTTATGCATGATCTACTGCTGCCATAAGAAAAGAAGTCCGGTCACACATGCGATGCGATGCTGCGATTCTATTTTCTTTGGAACAACGTGGAACGGTTTACAGTCATTCTGGCAATTCTATTTTCTGTCTTGTAATTAAATACATTACCAGACGAAAACATAAAATGACGATGGATCCATTTCATGCAAGCTCTTCTAGTTGTTTGAAGATAACATTACAATAAACACTTTTTTGGTGGAAAACTACATCTCATAAGTATGGCACTTGTCTGGAGCTAGGTGCCGTGCTGATGCTGCTACATGTTCCAACCACACGCACCCAACTGGTCCCTCCTCAAAACAAATCTTACACTTCGTACTCATCCACTTTCTGTAACAATTTAGATATCCGCTTTGATCTGTTTTCTGACTTTTCGGTTGGAAACTTGGAATCAATACAAAGGATATGCTTTTTTTTTTTTTTTTTTTTTTCCTGAAATGTTTCCAAATATCTGTTTGGTAACTATAATTAAATGAACTTATCATGTTATGATTATTGATTAGCTAGAGGTCTATTTGGTAACCATAATTAAGTTGACATATCATGTTATGATTTATAGACGGTTTGTTTAGTACCCATTTTGTGTTTAATTTATTGTTTTTGAGGAAATAAGGGAGAAAGGAGAATGATAAAGAAGGGGGCGATTAAGGGGACGTGGAAGAATTAATGTATACAGAGACATACGTTAAATGATTCAAATTTTTGTTTCATGCATTGGTCTTCATTTCCCCTCATTCGTCTCACCACCATCCCTCCTTTATCTAATGTTTTCCCTTTACCCTTAATGTAAAAATGAAAGCTAAAAAATAAAAATGATATTGTTATCGACAATTCTCATTGTGCAGATGTGAGTTAGACCAGCGGTCAGCTCTCTTGCATCAAAAGCTCGAATCCCTTTCTTCATAGATTAAACTAGTTTAATTAGAACGTGGACTCATTAGTTAGAATATTAAAGGTGGATTGGGAAAGATACTGAATGTCCTTAGATGTAGGCATCAAGACAAAAGTAACAGCCAAATTTCAATCTCTAAAACCCCTATAAAACCCCAGAAAATTGTTCATTGCAGCATATTCTCTCTCAACCTCTCCATCTTCCTCTACCTTCCCAATTTCCCTTTCTAGAACTGCATTGTCATAATTCCATACCTCCATTGCAATGGAAGGAATGGTAAAGTACCAAACTCCAAGAGTACTCGTTACAGAAGTTGCAGTACCACAGTTCATTTCAATAAGCAAACGCCCGTTGACTAAAATGCTGGATACAATTTTTGAGGAAGAAGGTGATTTTGCGGTGGATCCAACCCCGCGGTCGTCGATCTACAAATCATCTTCGTGTCATCTCTCCCGGGATTACAGAAGCCAATCTTGCTAAACAGCTCGTTATGACCGTATGGCGGTCTCCATTTTCTTTGAGATTTAGAAGAATAAAGAGCCTTGACAGTGAAGTCATTGCTCGTTTCCGGCACTGCGTTATGTTGTTTTTGCAATTTTCATTCTTCTCCTGGAATTTTTTTTAGCTTCCGAGGAGATTTGAGTCTGCTGTAATTTTTCGTTTCATTGAAGAAAGCAAAATAAAGAGCCATTATCGTGGCTCTGTAGCCCAAAGAGATGAACATACGAAGTTACAACGCAATCAATTATCATATTTATTCGTAAGTAGACCAAAAACTTGCATTGGGTAGCAAAAATGCTCCACATAATCATAACCTGCAGCACGTATGAACTTTTCGAAAATGTATTGGGATAAAAGTAAACATGTAGCATAACAATTACAGAATATGAGCGCTCAAACAGGCCTTCCACCAGTGTGACAGTGTCTACAGTCGCCCCGAGCTTCCCTGTGGTGGCAGCATCATGCAGCAGTTCCATCGATTCCCTCTAGGGGTAGTTGAACATATCTCACAGCTGATCCTCCCTAACAATACAGCTCCTTGCCGAAAGCTTGCAAAAATGAGTGACCCGTGTTGTCGAGTTGGAAAGGAAAATACAGTGTTGAGGAGTAAAATACAATTCAGAACACAACCAGTAGATATAGATCAACAACAGACCTCAACAAAACAAACACGAGCATGAGAACAAAAGGTATATGAAACCAAACAACTCAGAGAAAGTCGTGAAACCTAGCAACTCACATTTTCAGAAGTTTCACACCTCCCCCAGAATGAGAGTATAACCCCTGACATTTGAATCCATCGTGTGTTTGCAATGTTTGATTAAACAATCCACAAGCTAACAGTGTTCTCCATCACAAATAGTTAATCTATCATACTTCCCTCACTTCTACAATGGTCACAAATCATGAAATCGCCAGGCCAAAACTAACATTTGGGTCCAACTGAACCAAAACAAGGCAAAGGTACTCAGCAGATCAACTAAGATCAAATACTACTTAAATAATTATTAGTGTTTGATCGGCAAAGGTTTACTACAAACACAGATACGGGAAAAGTAATATATGCAAAAACACTCATAAAACTTGGCATTATAATACATCCTACTTAGCAACACATTTTTGTTTAGAACGTTAACAGAAATAATCTAGTTCTGCTGATGCTAACATAGAAGTTTTCAGCACGATCTCAGACAGCTAAATGTCAGAACTTATCTTATATGGTGATCTTCATGGGTTAATTCTTGCAAACGAAACAACAAGGGAATCCTCAATGTAACCATAAACTTCAAAAAACAAAATAAAACGGACATTCTTATGACTTATAGAAATTTTTTTTCAATGCAGTATCAACAGGTTGTATTGACTAATACTGATGTAATTTCCCAACCTCAAGGATGCTGTATCGTTCACTTTCAGAGATCTCTTTGGCTTCCCAGTCTGTGCAGTCCACTAATGACTAATCTGATACCCAGACTAATGATCGGTGATCATTCCATCACTCCCTAAGTCTTCTCTGGTCCTGCTAAATGTGCTATAGTCCAATCGGAACACAATTCATTCCTTAGACAACATGCCTACGAATCTGAATCTGAATCCTCATACACTTTCTCAGCCAGTGTTGGAGTATTAACGGATAGGCAATGAATTGATTGCAAAAAGTTGAAGTAAGCATACTTGATATCATACTGCATATCATACCCTGCCAATAATAATGGAACATCAATATTTCACCATATAAAAAGTGGAACCTAGAAAGTCAGAAAAGTGTTCAGCTCTTGATCCCTCACAGTAGTTCACAGCAATAGTGCGTCCTCTGCTATCTGGAGTTTGTCTAACGTGATGAAACCACATGCTTGGCCTGCATTAACTCTACCATATCAGGCTTTGGAAATTACAAAGCATATAGAAGTATGAAAACAACAAATAATCATGCACATATTTTTTTTATTTGGTTATAAAAATAACATGGACATCTTAATCTGTGAAAAATTCTTTTCATTTTACATACGTTGTTTACCAAATAAAGATGATATCCAGAGAGGAAAGGACTAGGTATCAAAGTACGCAATGAGAATGCCCAGAATTGTACAAAACTGGAAGTGAATAAAGTCTGATGAGATTAAAATAGACAAATGAACAAAAAAAACAAATGAGTGCAAAAATGATGGCAGAAACTTACAAGTAAAGAATCTCTCCAGGGTTGACAGTACAGTGAAAGGGCTTAGGACCGTCGAAATACAAAGGAAAGTCAGAGAGCTGCTTATCTCTGTCCTCAGGAGAAGGGTAAGGATCGACACTACACCAAGGCACATATCTGTCTGGCTTCTCCAGTTCCAACGTGAACTCTCCAGTGTCATGAGAATACGCATATTGGGCAGATTGGTAGTCGCGGATATACATTCGATGCACATCAGTGGGTGGAAGGAGCAGGAAATGCTTCTGCCCAGTCACAACAGCATAGAGATTCTCATAGTGGTCCTTATGAAACGATGTTGTAGACAGATGGTTGCCAATCCACATGTTGACTGCATCGGGGAGGCAGCCAAGGGCCTCACTGGCCCATGGGATATGGGGGTCACAATCCCCAGCTAAAGCCGAGTACTCTGATGGAAAGCAGTTGTTCTGCTGCTGCGCATAGGCCACCAGTTTCGATTGGGATTCATTGTTGGTGATGAGGCTGAGAGCTTTCGGGAAGGGCATGCGCTGCACGTGAGCAGACGCGAAGCAAAGAGAACCATCCAAGGGGACGAGGGCATCAGCCTGGCCGTGCGGAGTAAGGTGAAGGGAAATGTCAGCAGATGAGAGGGCTTCAGTGAGATAAGAATCGTCGGTCCAGGAGGAGAGGGCGGGCCAGTGGAGGGTGGCATTGGATATAATGCAGGGCTTGTTTTGGTTAACATAATCTCTAAGGAATTGGAGAGGGGTGGGTGGGAACTCCAACCGCTCCAATCTTCCCGACTCGCCTAGACTTAGCTCCCTTACTTCTTTCCACAATGCCTCTATTTCCTCCATATTACAAGTCCAGTTTTCGTTGCCCCTCGCAGTCAGGATTACAATTTAAGAAGGGTTAAACCTCCAAAACTTCTTATTCCATTCACTAAACTTCTTCAAAACAAATGGTTAATTGAGTCCTGTAGGTTCAAAAAATATATTATCCAGATTATTTTTCTTTCAGCAACACAGACACAGCACTGATTAATATGATTTGGTTAAACAGAGCTACAAAGAGTTAAGTAATAACAAAATTTTCAGAATTTCAGAGTTATAGCTACACCACAACCAATTAACCATTACTAGAAAACATCACCAATCAAGAACAATTCAAGTTCAGTTTTTTTTTTTTTTTTTTTTAATTAAAAAAAAAGGAGTAGAAAATTGCTGCTGAATAAGAAATTTTAAATAGAAGCCCGGGAGTGAAAAAATGGGAAATTAAATTTAAAGAAGAAAAATACCTTGTGGCCCTTCTGGGAATTGACTGAGTGAGTGCGGTAAAACTGGAGAATGGCAATTTCTGAACCTGGGGAAGAAGAAGCAGCGAAGCAAGAGAGAGAAAGCGGGGAAAGGGAGGAACAAGGAAGGCAGGGTCGGCTTCGGAAAAGCGGGCCGGGCATCAGCTGGCCGGCTTCTCAGTTGGGCTTCACTTGCCCTAGCGTACAATAATATAATACTACTTAGGACTTGAGCTGCAACTCTACAAATGGGGATGACGGGATGCAGTGGGTTGAAGAAGAATTTTTATTTACAGCTTGCGAAAAAAAAACGAAGTTTTTATTTAGGGTTGAAGAAGAATTTTTATTTACAGCTTGCGAAAAAAAAACGAAGTTTTTATTTAGAATTGTTATCGACACCCCAAGGGCCGAGAAAAAAAATATTAATGTTTTTCTTAGAGAGAATAAAAGCTTCATTTTATTTTGAAGTTTTGTTTTTTTTTGTCAAAAATGTTTCCCGTATTCTACAATGGTACTGTAGCTCAAGTGATTGAGATCATGATGATTCTTGCAAAAAGCACCGTGAGCTCCCTGTCTAACGGCATAAAATCGCTCCAAGCCGTGATTCACCACCTCACAGTACTCGACTCTTTAAAAATACTTGTAACTCAAGTGATTAAGAATACCACCGCATCCACGGTATTGTTGTCGAGAATACAACCATTTCTTTCACCTTCTATCTTTAATCAACTCATGGAAAAGTAGAAAACATTCTAACCAAATCAATCATAGACACGCACGCGGTACAATCTCGGAAAAACTAACAATACAAATGGTGAAGCCAAGGTTCTGGATGCCCCAATTTCAACTAAAATGCACTGCAACAGATAAAAAACACTAATTTGCACTGGCCCAAGATGTTTCATAGAGCGGAACTACGGTCTAGTAGGAGAAGCCTTCATGAACTTGTCATAGAGAAGGTACTGGTAAAAGACTAGAAATGTAGCGAAAAAAATTACACAACATTTCAGTGCTCAACCACGCCCTTCTTTAATTGATGTCAAAACTGAGTTAACTTCAGCCACCGCGAGCTTCCCTTCGGGTGGCATCATGCAGCAGTTCAACGTCAACTCCCTCTGGGGGTAGTTGCACGTATCTCACAACTGATCCCCTAATAAAACAGTTCCTCACTGACATCTGCAAGAGAACATTCATCATACAGTCGTCAAATAGGAAGGGCATTCGATTGTTAAATAATAACAAAATTCAAATTCAATGTCCATAAGACATTCTTTAAGCATAATGAGGACAGAAAAAATCAACATATGAAATAGATAACCACTAGAACTAACAAAGCAAACACGAGAGTACGGGAACATCCAATGCATCCAACAAAACCAAGCAAATTAGAGTCAGAGTCAAGAGACCAATGACCCATGCTCTGAAGAATTTAACCCACAGCCCCAAAAAGAAAACTTGCTCCCTGAAATTAAAATCATAAAATGCCTTTGCAATGATCGAATCCCACAAGCTAACAGTGATAAACATAAACATAAACATAATGAACATAATAAACTCACAACCATGTCAAACCCAAATCGATAATAAGTATATGGACTGCATAAATTCAACACGAACATTGGAGGAGTAACAGACGCAAATCACTTATAAACCCTGAAACTAGATTACAACACACACCTTAACTATAAATACGTTTTGTCACAATTAAGTGACCTAGAATGATTTAGTGAACATTTCTCACAGGAAAAGTTTAGTTCATCCTATTACAATTTGGCAAGAAAAACCCCCACTCGGTGATTCCAAGATTTCAGTAAAGCTTCCCTCCAGGTATGACTCCTAGGAAGGAACCAAACTTGTAATTTTGGATGAACCAAAGCAAGCTTCTTTCTCCATTTGACCTTAAAAATTCTTTCACATGGGCCACGACTTAAGTCAAGAGGCACTGATATTTTCTTTGTTTTACACACACAACTTATATAAGCCCTTCTCGAGAAAGAAAACAAGAAAAGATATGCTTCTTTTTGTAATGAGCTTGGGCTTCTGTTTGGAGTACTCAACATCAAATTTCATCTATTGGTATGCCCTTTTGTGCCATTAACTCAAGTCAACAACATGATAAGCCCTATGATCTTCAATTGAGACAACAAAACCATCTCAGATGATTCTCTCACTTTATCTTTCGCTGGTGCTATCCCCAAATTTTATACTTCACAACATTTCCACATGCCCATCATCTTAAAGTCTGCTTCCAGCTACATTTATTTCTTATGTAGCTTATTGGATAGTGTTCTGTACATTACAGGGGTCTTACATAACATTCCCTTCAAATATTTTGAGAATAACAGTTCTCCACACTAAATTCAAATCATCCCTTTACTCCGTCTTGGCTATTACAACTAAGCCAACGAGCAAATATCCTCCATCAATACTTAATCTGCTCACAATCACTCAGAAGTCTGGACATACTAAAGCATAGATGGCCAGGGCCTATCATTACCATTGTTGTTCTGCTAAGACCCTTGTTACTTATTTACAAATCCCAAAAACTTAACAGGTGCAAGTTTTCAAAAACAAAACCACAAAAGACAATAAAAAATCAAAACAACCCATTTGAAACCCTAAAACCTAACTTCTCATCACAAACTCAATCAGTAGGATTACCACCTCCAAACACCAAACCCTAGAAACCAAGCAAACAACCAACAGGCGCAGACAAGTACATAGAAGAGGCAAACGTTAACGGGAAAAGACAAAGAAAAGGATGGTTACCATGTGAGGGTACTTATCCTGGTCGACAACCCTAGTGTTCTCGAGCTTAATATTGAGGTACTGATCCACTGAGTGCAGTGTTCCTCTGATAGCAAGGTCATTCTTCAGCTCCACCGTCACTTCTCTCCCCACCAACTCCTTGAAATACGAGAAGAACAACTGCAAACCCACAAACCCAACAGAAAACCCATTTCAAATTACTGGTTGCAGGGAAAAATTCGGAGAAAATCAGCATGGAAATTGGAATCGTTGATGTAAATTAGCATAGAAATTGAAAGTTACCATTTTTATTTGCAGGTTGAGAGAGACAGAAGGAGATGGTGAAGCCCTTTGGGTTTGGGGTTCTGTAGGATCGAAGACTAGAGCTGGTTTTGCAGAGACTCCAAGGAGAAGGAAAGGACGATGTTGAGAGGCAAAAACAGCGAGAGAGGAATTTTGCCGCTGCCCGTGGGTTTTCCCTACTTTTGGGCTTATTGGAGTTCAAATGCCGTGACTGGGCCTTTAATTAGTTTGTTTTTTCTTTTCTTTTTTTTGGGGTCAAAGGGCCTACTTCTCTATACTTTGCACATTTATGGTATATTTATTAATTCGTAATCAAAATTAAATAAATAGTTGATTTTTGATTACGAAGTACTCAGATTTTTTTTTTTTTTAATTAATTTTTTTTTTTTTTGGGGTAAGAGAAAAATTATAATGATTATGGAGAGCATGAGTTCCGAACTCAAATCTAACACCCTAACTTTTAAGAAATCAAAATAAAGGTGGAGCCCTACACGAAATAATAATTTGAAGGCATTAAATTCTGTGGGTGGATGTGGTATTCTAATTCTCAGAAAAAAGAAGAAATAATTGACTATTATATAAAAAGAAAACTAACCAAAAGTTCAAAAAAAGTTCCCTTTTAATGAAAAGTCATTTTTAAAGGTATAGTAAATAGTACCAGGAAAATGTATAAATGTGGGTTTTCGTTAAAAATGAACAACACCGGGAATGTTTTGTTAAAACTCCCTTATATAAATGGTAGTTTTAGGGGACTAAATTTGTAGACAAAAATTACAAATTAAATTATATGTCACTAATAAGAATGAGTACGTTTATTAACGCTTAAGTCATAATCAAATCATCAACTTCCATGTCATTGAGTTTACAAAATTGTGCCTGCAAATTTAGTCTTACTAGTATTATCCTTATATAAAACAACTTTTAGGGAGAAAAAAAAAAAAAAAAAAAAAAAAAAAAAAAGGCCACTAGCACTAAGAAAGATTGCTGCCAGTTGAGGGAACTCGATCAAAACTCTGTTCACTTGATGAGCTACGGCTGGAGATACAACAACGGGACATAACACCGTGACACAACAAATTTTCTCGTATTCTAATTGTTCTGGAGACTAAGTTAGATAATCTCATCATATATCGAAGGGTTCAAAGTTTTTTATCCAAATTACACAAACAGTACGACATGTCCCATTTTGCTGCTCGTGTTTGCTTGTTTCCTTCTTCATTGAGCCATAGATAGGGAAATCTAATAATCTCAGAAAATGCAGACAAATTTGAGAACTATATATTTTAGTTAAGTTAGACAATATAATTTGGTAAAGTTCAAATCATACGTGAGACAAAAAACAAAGAACAAGCAACAATAAGCATTAATTAAAATACCATAATAAACATCCAATAACAAAAAATAAAACATTAGTTTGACCAAAAAGGGAAAAATATAAAAGAATTCTAGAAATCTTTGCTGGCAAAGGAAAAAAAAAAAAAAAAAAGGAAAAAGAAATTGTAGCTATCTTTTACATGATGGTGCAAGCAGGATTTTCTTCAGTGAAGTAGTTGAAGGTATGATAAAGTGGTGGCACCGAATTCGGTGGCATGTTCATGTTGTTCGTTGGGTACTCCTGCATGGCACCGTGCATGGAAGCTGAGTTATAAGCTGGGTACGCATTCGCGTTATAAGCTGAGTACGCACGCATGTTGTAATACATGTTATTAGCAGGGTACATATGCGTGTTATAACTTGGGTATGCATACGTGTGATAAGCTGAGTTATAATACATGTTATTAGCAGGGTACATATGCGTGTTATAACTAGCTGGGTACGCATATCTGTTGCCAGGAGAGCTCATCTGATTCGCATTCTCACGACCACGATGCGTTAGGCTTGTATGGTCATGTTGAGCCTTTTTGTGCAAGTCCTCATCACTATCGTCATCGTCTTCATCATCGTCGGAATGCAAGTCAAGCACACTACTATTGTTGTCACTATCATCTTCATCGTGATTTGAGTCAAGTACACTACTATTATTGTCGTCGTCTTTGTCGCATCTTTTGTTTTCATGTTCATCATAATAACGTCTGCTTTCCTGAGGGGCACACTCGCATCTTTTGCTGATAAGCTTTTTAAGCCGTCTTACTAAGCCACCTTTCTTTTTACCTTCAATTTTTTCCTTACCACTTTGATTCTCGTTTCCACCATGATCAAACTCAGCGCATTCCTCCTCCGGCAGATCGAACGTGACAGTTTTTCGGCTTTTGCTCCTCTTAACAAAAGCCATGTTGCTGAACTCGTTGTTGAGGTGAGAGAGATGTATAGGAATTGGGTGATTGTTCGAGGTCAAAGTTTTGATCTTAATCCACAATTTACCAAAGTACTCTTTATATAGAGAAGATAACTCTAATTGATAGAGGAATCCTACTTGAAAAAAGAAAACATATCATCCAGAAAAGGGAAATAAGAGATCCAGAAAACCTTAAAAAAAAGGGAAATAAGATATCCAGAAAACCTTAAAGGAAAAAAGTGACTTTCCTTTTTTCTTTTTGGTGCCTGTTTGCTCTTTCTTTTCAATTCTTAGGCTTTATGTTTTCCTATTCCATTCGGGTCCTCTGTAATTAGTTGTGCAAACTAGGGTTTCCCAGATGAGATGGGATTGTCCATCACAAACTAGGTTTTAAGCGTGCAGCTGCATGCATATACATGCCTTTTATAAGCCTTGACCTAAAATATTCTCGGACTCTAGCAAGCAATCCGTGGAGATGTTGTAAGACTCCTCTTGAGTTGTCAATTATTATAAACTGAATTACTTATAAGGTAATAACTTTATCATCAAGATATTCCACTCTTAACGGGATTCAATATTGGTTAGCAAGAATTTCGTCAAAAAAAAAAAAAAAAAATATATATATATATATATATATATTGGTTAGCAAGAATCATGGAACCAAGATATATTTAATTCACTAATTGAAACTCTAATTAAGACAGATATATTGTACATGTTTTGATGGGACAATATTTTGATTTAATAGTAAATTGGTATATCTCTCTACTAACTATAATAGACGGTTTTAGAGAAACACTAATTGCTATATTAAGGGTGTCTCTGCTTCACAAAATAAACTTTCTATTTTGAGTTGTTATTACTAAAACACTTTCGATCGCTTGCTGAAAGTAGAAGATTTCTCCGTAAGAACCATGTCTTATGTATTTTATAAATAAGAAAATAATAATTGTTTTATCGTAATTTTGATTTATTAAATCTATGATCCTAATGTTTTGTTGTTCTTCTTATGATTTCAGGAATATCTATTTTGAAATTGAAAATGTTGCTAGAAGAATTCTTTGGTACTACCACGCGCTCCGCCTCTCTATTTTACCAGGCGGAGTGTTGTATCTGCTTGGAAAACATGAAGGTGGGAGTTGAAGCCAAGGAGATGCCATGTAAGCATATGTTTCACAAGTCGTGTATTGCAGGTTCAATCGCTGTGGATATGGCCATCGTGCCCCTACAGGACGATACATTTGACATGTTTAGCGATTTGTTATCATCACCTTGTCCCGATCCAAACTGGTGGGTCATTGGAGGAGCATAAATTGGTGTTATGGTTATGCCCGAGTGTTCGATTGAATTAAATTGTTTTAAAAGACTTTTCTTTCTTTTTCTTCTGGTTAAAATATATCGAACTAGAAGCAAATTGTTTGGTATTTGATTTGATTTCATAGTTCCTATACAAGCAACAGAAATAAATGCAAAAAAGTTCATTTTCTTTGTTTATAAAAAGCAATTAAAAAAAATATAGCACACTGCTCTAACCAACTTGACTAAACTCAAAGCTACAAACGTCATTGTTTGCAATTTATTTTAAAATAAAAAGGTAGATACAGTCATATTTTCCACTTTAGAGACATGAAGATCACATATAGGCTATACTCATCGATCCATGCATGAACAAGTTTGATAAATCTAAAGCTCTGTGTCTTAGGTATGAACATCAAACTTCTTTCTAAGCTCCAAAAGGAAGTCATACATTTTGTACTGATCAGGCAGAGACTTGGACACACTCTCCCTCTGCATGCATCTCTTTGCCCAACCCACCAGCCTCGGACACTCCTTCACCATGCACAGGTTTCTACAGGTCTCCAGTGCATAGAACCAGCTATAGAAAGGGATAAGTGCCACGTCCACCAGGCCAAAACTCTCACCCCCAAAGTAGGTCTTGTCCCCTAGCTCGTTTTCCAGCAGCTTGAAGCACTCTATCAGTTCCTTCTTTGCTGCCTCTTGGACTTCACCTTTGGTTACCCACACCAACCTCCCTGTCGAATAAATCTACGACGACAAAAACCGAGTTAGAAAGAACACCAACTTCTTACGTGCAAGTCAGAGTTTGACATATGTACGTATTAAAATATATAACTTGTTAAAATCACAAAAGAGAAATGTTTCATACACCTAGTCATGGTTTGCAGGTAAAGATTAGATAATTAAATCGTTAAAATCACAGTTTGACGCATATACTGAAATAACCAACCTTCTTGTCAACATAGTCAGCCCAGAACCTTGCATGGGCTCTAGGGTAAGGATCAGAAGGCAGCAGAGGAGCTTTATTACTCCAAACCTCATCAATGTACTGAACAATGATGAGGGATTCGCATATCGGTCTTCCCTTGTGGATCAGAACTGGGATTTGCTTGTGAACAGGGTTCATCTTGAGCAGCAGAGGGCTCTTGTTGCTCAAGTCTTCTTCCCGGGACTCGTACTCGACGCCCTTCTCCGCCAGGGCAATCCTCACCCTCATCCCGAAAGGGCTTGGCCAGAAATCCAACAGAACCACTTCATCTTCCATTCCTAGCTTTTTGCCTGCTGCTTGCTTCTTTGATAGTTTTCTTTGACTGCTTACTCTGTGCTACAAAGGCAAAGGGAATCAAGTGTTAATATATATAATGGTAGAGAAAGTTGGCCGATGTTTGTAGAATTTTCTTGGGTTGGTTTGTGTGGGCGCTTCCAGAGTCTCCAGTGTCACTGCTTGCGCAAGAATCACATAGGTAGCTAGTAATTTCGAGAGGCGACCACACATTGATAGACTCATCTAGGACCCACCCTACAACATTCTAAATTACATCAATGGAGTATTCGACATGTGTACAGAGCATGCACACTGTTATGATCAACTAACTAAATTCATCGGGTAAACTGACTATTTCTATTTATTTAAAATAGGTATTGAAAATATTCTAATTCTTTATCACCACGACACAATATATTATTTAATAAGAGTTAATGTAATTATTTTATATTAATTACACTTCATTTGATTTGTAAATGTGGTTTAAAATTTTAATCTACCTAACATTGCTCATTTATTAACTACAAATCTAGTGAAGAAAGAGTATAATCACCAGGGAAATGATATTTCCATGCGCACATTTTTTCCTAAACAGTCCCGTTTGTTTTTGTGCGGAAAAAAAAAGAGTACAAAAATCACTTTCTTCTTCCACTAAATGCTGGTTTGGTAATGAGGTACTTTTATAAAACGTGAGTATCAATAAAAGCTGAGCTCAAAAAGATGTTTGGTAAACACTTGAAAACAGCTTATTTTCACAATTTTGGATGAAAATAAACTGAAAACATGAAGCAACAAAAATGAGCTTATTCTCACAGCACAGCAGAAACAATTTTTTTTTTCAAAACACAACAATACCAAACCAGCCCTAAGAGAAGCAAAAGAAATACAAACATCACAATCCGAATAGTGAACTACCAACAAATTTAATCATTCAAACTAGTGAATAAAAAAGGGTACCATGGTTTCCACTATTTTCCGTTGTGGTGTAAGAGACAATCGAACATAAAGATAAAGTTACTATTTAAGATGGTTCAACTCAATTATCCATATCTAATTATCCAAACTACACAAGATCACCTACAGAAGGAAAATTGTGATGATCCATAAAAAATGAGGGCTAAATACTGATTAAACTGCGAAAAGGATATCGTACATAATGAATAGAATTCTCGACTTGTTCTCTGCTCGAAACCAACTACACAGCCGCGGAACATGAAAATTTTCAGCAAGATTTGAATCCGCACTTTCATCTCAACTTGACATCTTAAACACTGCAAAAACATATCGCCATTGGCACCGGCACTCGCTGAATAGGGCATCAGTTTATATCCCATCATCTTCATAACGGCAGTATATATACAAATCACACACCGAGTCCTGCCAGTTAAAGAGTAAACAATTAGAGGCCGTCGTGCCACCAGCTCATTTCTCATTCACACATCTTGAATCAGTATAATAAAAAGGTTGATTTAACATACCATGTTTTGAGTTAATGGAGGACCAAAATAGCGTCGCTATTTTTTGCTAAATGATTGAATGCGCTTGACTAAGTCCCCCCTTAAAGAAGCGGGTATTTGTGAAAGAAAACTTGATTTGGCATCTGTGATCAACAACTTCCTGCATTGCATAGGCAGAGAGACGGATCAATGTTTCATGTTAGTGCAAGTAAAAACCCAATTACACAACCAAATACAAGTCATCGCCACAATTTTAAACGGCAATGTTACCCAAACAAATGTTGGGCAAAAATTGTGCAATGAATCCTTGTATAGGAAATGCCAAAGGCCCTTTACATGAATATTGTTACAAAGTCTCCTTATTTTGGTGTTGGAATGGTTCATGCATGCTTATTTAATGTACGTGTCTCTAGAGGTTCCAATATACTATATGTGATGGATATACAAAGGTGATCAATCGGAGAAAAGAATAACGTTCCACAAGCATTCTTTCTTCGACCAATAATTTGCCCTGTTAAAAACGTTTTTCTATTATACCGAAGCAAAAAATTCTAGAGACGCATACAATAAATGCACTTAAAGAGTTGGAATTGAATTTTCAACAAAATTTGATTAAAATCAGCACTATGAAGGCTAACCAGCGGAAATCTATGGAAAATCTTTCATCATGAATCAACAAGTTTCCTACATACGAATGTTAACGCAGAAAAACAATACTTACTTCACTTCGTTGCTGTTTGGAGTGGTTCCAACTTGATCTGAACATAATTTTTTCCTTGACAGCATAAAACTATAAACTTCATCCAGCCAACCACATGATCGCAAAACTGAAGAAGTTTCTTTCTTGAGACTAATAAACATTTCAAAAAAAATTATTAGGCCAACGGAAAATATAACTAAAGCAATAATTTAAGGAACAAAATACAAACTGGCATTAAGCCAATTATAAAATAAACAAAGTAGCGTTACATGTTTTTGCTAATAAGAAACTCAAGTTACAGGCAACCAAAACATCCAAACACAAAAACACAGAAATAACAGTAAAATGCATGATCATTGAAGAGAACATATGACCCTGACCAGACTGAAATTTGGAATACAATACAAACAAGGCAAGTCCAGATGTTACAGAGGACAAGGGAAAATGATATGAGATAAACAAATTAGAGGTGCATGTAAAAGGAATCTTGATAAAGAAAACAAGTAAAATTAAAGCAGCAAAATTCCAAGTACGTCATATTTATCAGAAGAATCCAACTATATAGTGCAGGTTAACTTAAAGACCTGACAGAGAATTGGGCTATGAACTCATGGAACAACAAACATAAAATTTATCACTTGGGGAATAGTCTTGCTTTTGACAAGGCAATGTGAGAACCGAAGGGGATATGGTAGACAGATGTATGAAAAGAAAGATACTGTAAGATAAATACTCCAAAAGATTATGCAATCCATAACAAGCACATCTTAAGCCACATTTCAAGACCAGATCTTAATCAAGATAAGTTTCTATAGACTGATATTTTATTTCAAAGAATGTGGTAGTGTGTCACATACATTTCCTTTAGTCCTTCAACTTCTGCCTGTGATTGAGCATCAGGTGCAAACAGAATGCATGAATCCAGAAATTTTCTTTTAGACCCAGACACTTTAGAGCGGCCATGAAGACCACTTTTTTCCGATTCACTCGTATCAGGCACTTTCCCAGCTGGCAACCTATCTTTTGTACCAATACCTTCACATGATTCAATTTTTACTGAACCAGTACCACCATTTCCTCGTGATAACAAAGATGCTTGGCTACTGTTAGGCACTTTCCTAGCTGCCAACCTGTCTTTTGTATCAATACCTTCACAGGTTTCAGTTTTTACATCATTTACTTGTGATAATAAAGATGCCTGGCTACTGTTACCATCAACTATAGCAGGACTTTTATCCCTGTTCAAACAATCCCTGTTTATCAACAATGATTTCCCACTTTTCTCCAAACTAACTGAGTCCTTTGCATCCCCATTTAATCCTGTGGATTGATTCTTGTAAGGAATTTTACCAGTATCAGTTGCACGTGCTCTTTCCCCATTTGTTCCTAATAATTGATTATTGTCAGCAATTTTTCCATTATCATTTGCAGGAGTTCTTTCCCCATTTGACCCACACGATTCATTTTTGTAAGCAATTTTTCCATTATCAGTTGCAGGAACTCTTTCCTCGTTTGATTTTAAGGACTGATTCTTGTAAACACTTTTTCCATTAGCAGTTGAAGTAGATCTTTCCCCATTTGACCCTAAGGATTGATTCTTGTAAACAGTTATTCCATTATCAGTTATGGAAGCTCTTTTGGAGATGGAATTTCCGCTCAAATTGAACTTCATCCGTGGGCTGGAAGGCACTTTATCAACTTTAGATACAGCTGAGACATCATAAGGTTTTGTTTGAACTCCTTTTGGTGGAAGAGCGAACTTCAGGATTTTAGATGTTTCACGACCATTACAATCATGAGAACTTACCCCATTGGAAGCAGTGCTAGCCAATGCTGGCCTTTGATTGGTACGAGAGAAGAAAAGGATGTAAACCTTTTCAGATAAGACCTTTTGCAAGGTTGAAAGCGAGACAGATGAATCATTGCAGCAATACCACCGACCTATGGCATCCTGTACATAGATTATGAAAAGCAAAATAAAACAAGATTAGGATATAGTTGATATGGTGTGCTTCAAATTTACTGATTGCAAAGAAGGTGATAGGTGAAAGATACCTTAATATATGCATAATAGTGACCAGACTCTGGTGAGAAGCCTGAATGCACAATAGTACCAAAAAGCTTATACTCTGGCCGCGGATCCTGCATAGCAATTAAAAAGTCAATATCATTACTAATAGGAAATGCAACTGTCTGCAACATTGCCCATATATAAAGAATAATTAGAAACAAACAACAGTCTCATGATACGGGAGTCAGATAAAAAGCATGCATTAGCATCAAGAAATATTTACAAGGATAGAATAGAATCTTGACATCAAAACCATTCTTTTTAGATAACCAAGACCTGGACTGCCTCATTTTGAAATACAAGAAAGGAGATATGCAACAAAGAATCAGAAATAACATTTGCTAAGGAATCGCCAACAATCCAACGTGTATTTAGTTGATATGCCAGAAAAAAAAAAATACAGAGACCATGACGCATGTAAATTATAGCTTCCCAAACAGAATGTAAATCAGAACGACCTATTCAAACAAGAATGCAACAAACAAAACTTACTATTCAGTGACGTAACTGTTACAGCCATGTTAAACTACAATAAAGCACACAAAACTGAATAAGTCGAACTTAACACAACTTCTCGAGGATCTCCTAATTGTCACTAGAAATAAACGCTGCATTGTACTTCTCATATATAAGTTGCAGTCAAATGGATTTTCGTTTTCCTTTATACTTCCCCATTAAGGCAGAAAAGTCTTTTGACTAGCTGGAAAAGATGATAAAACCCAAGTCAAGACCGATCATGAAAAATGGGACTATAAACAAGAGGTTCTCCAAGAAATCACACCTTCGTGCATTGTTAATTATGTCTATTTCCTCTTTAGACTGCAAGAGGTTGCTAGATAAGTCGTTCATGGTGCTGAAAGGGAATATATAACATCTCAATAGAACAGGTGATGAGTTGGATATAGACCTCCTCTCAACAAGGCCTTAGTCCTACCATGTGGATAATAGATGGATATCTCTGGTCTAAATTTCTAAACCCCTTCTACAGTCCTATCCAGTTCCCATTTCCCATTTCTAGCTCTACATTTTTCTTTGTTTAAGCGTAGCCCTACATTTAATCAACCAAGATAACAATTGGAGTTTCCTTCTCCAACCACGTAAACTCCCACACTGACGCTCTATGCACAGATTGAAAAAGAAACATACTTAATAAACTGCAGTACCATCCAGACTGTGTTGCGATCACTTAAACAATACAATAAGAAAACATTGAACATGCTATTATAGCAAATATTTTAACCAATTATTTGTGTTCTTTTTTAATTTACACTCATTTTGTACTGGTTGGCTTAGAAATTTAATTTAAAAAAACAAAAACAAACATCTTGATTACCCGCCAGTTGGCTTAAGTCTTTTTAAGAATATCCGAAGTTTATCGCCGTCTCGAGTATTTTCATAAGGCTTATTTACAGCAACGCCCCCTGAAACTCAAACCTATTCTTACGTTACCCCCTGGAACTTAATTTGCCTCACTTAACCCTCTGAAACTCAATTTTTGTCTCACTTTAACCCCTACTGTCAAAATTTGTTAATAAATCCGTCAAAATAGCTGATGTGACATGAATCAGACCTACTATGCTACAATTATGCCATGCTGACCCTACATGGCACAAAAAATTAATTAAAAACAAATTTTACAAATTAACTAAATGAAAATAATTAAGTTAAACGGAAAAATTATAGTTAGCCTCTGGAACTTAAACTTACTCTCATGTTACCCCCTGGAACTTAATTTGCCTCACTTAACCCTCTGAAACTCAATTTTTGTCTCACTATAACCCCTACCGTCAAAATTTGTTAATAAATCAGTCAAAATAGCTGATGACATGAATCAGACTTACTATGCTACAATTATGCCATGTGGACCCTACATGGCAAAAAAAATATTAAAAACAAATGTTACAAATTAACTACACGAAAATAATTAATTTAAACGGAAAAATTACAGTTAGCCTCTCTTTCTCTCCCATGGCCACAGCTCACTCCTCACCCAACAACGTCGACCTCCCCTTCCAGACTCTCCCAACAACCCCTGCGTCCCTCCCCCTATCTCCTGTAAACTCTATGAAGCTAGTCAAGGACAATGACTGCATCAATGGATGTTTGATTCCACATTGAATTAAGCTTGACTTGTTCTCAAATAAACCATCTCTTCAACCTTTAATTCGTCATTATCAGGGGAAAGGGGAATGCACATGTGGGGAGGGGAAGAGAGTTTTGTTTTTCGTTTTCTGTCAAATTTTTAACATTTTTTTTAAATCTGATATTTTATTAATTTTTTATATGCCATGTAATCAGTTTTAACGGACTTTGACAGTAGGGGAACTGAGACAAAAATTGAGTTTCAAGGGGGAGGTTAAGTGAGACATATCAAGTTTGAGGGGGTTGAGTGAGTACAAGTTGGAGTTTCAGGGGGTGTTGCCAAAAATAAGCTTTCTCTTAACAAGAAACTCTTGAATATTGATTGCAATGGCATTTGCTTTTGGTTCTTAGGTTCTTTGAGAACTTTAGGGCCGCTAACCTAACCTTTTTGTTTTCCTCTAACTAAGAAAGGTGCTGATATGACACCGAATCATAACATGCCAAACTGAATCACGTAGATTTCAACAAGCTTCTAGTGCCAACTGTATTCAAACAAAACTTATAAAGCACAAGAATCTATTCAACCCAGAAAAAATAATTAAGAAAGCACAAGTAACTACTAGTTGGAACAAATTACTGTACCAATCCTATAAACCTATGTGAATTCAATTAGGTGGAGAAACTCATTTGGCAAAAAACAATATTAGGTGGGGACACTCTGAAAAGAACTAGATATGTATTTTTCATAGGTTTAGTACAGGTTGACTACTATCAATACTGCACACCACACATCCATATTATATTTAGGTATACTATATATAATATGATTTGCAAAGATCTAAAAAGCTCGATGGTTATTTGGTCAAGGGTTCAACTGAACATAGAGGCTGCAAAGTTTTGGATTCTATGTCCTAAAAAATAGGTAATTGTTGCTATGCTCGATAAGTTCATTGTTAATGCAGTATCTAATCTAACTAAACTCGCTTTCCAATTAAGCAACCATACACTATCCAATGCAATGACTTCATTAAACTGACAAGTTAAAGTCTTGACCGTACCTTGCTTGTTTTGTACATGAAGCCTGAAAGCACCAAAAACTCCTCAAATGAAATAGATTTATCAATCTTCCAGCCAAGTACACCCTCAAATCTCTATCAACAAATAACGATAAAACATTGTCAAGAAAACTAAATGAACGAAAGTAAAAATGGCAGGATGGAGCAACTTAAGCACCTAATAGCAAAAATATATCAGAACGCAACCGATAAACTAACCTTAAGTTGAATAACAAGAACATTGGGAGCTTGAAGAAAAGACATTTGCTTCCGTGCTGCCACCAATTTCTTACAACTAAGACAGCATAAATACCTCAATCAAAACCCAAAACAAAAGGACAAGTACCCAAAACATGAAAAAGCAGTGAGAGAGAGAGAGAGAGATGATACCTTTCGCATTTGTACTTGTTCTGGCCATCCAAAATCTCAGGCTGAAAGAACCTTTGCAATGCGTCTTTAAGCGAATTACAATGCAAAACATCAAGACTAATATCCATTATCTCATCAACCTTATTGGATTCTGTGCCACAACATAGACACTTCACCTGGCTCTGCAATGCTCCACCAAATATCTCCTTCACCACCGTTGAAGTCGCCGTTTCCCCATTGCCTATGCCGTTGGCCTTTTTTCCATTGCCGTTGGCGGTGGCATTGCGTCGCAGCTTCATGAGCCGAAGGCAGGTGTTGTGGCAAGCATCAATGACGTAGCGCAGGAACTCATGAGCGTCCTCCTGTCGACCGCACCGAAAGTGTTCGCCGAAAATCCCGAGACAGCTCCGTATCTTCTGTGGCGCATCCAGACTGAGATCCGGACTCAGGGACCGCACTATCTGCTTCTCCAGAATGCAAAAGGGACAGTCGCGCTTCCGCTCCGCATCCGAAGAGTCACCTGCAGATTGAATTCAACGTCGTTTCGGTTGAATTCGAATTCAAATTCAAACAAAATCACAGAGGACAAGAGAGAGAGGGGGAATTGTACTTACAGAGAGAGGTGTGGAGTTTGCGGAGGCAGAAATTGGCGAGAGGAGGGGTGTAGGTGAGGCACTGGAGGACGCTGTTGAGGTAGCAAGAGTTGCCGAGGTTGCGTAACCCCAGAGGCGGCAGGCCATTCTTCCGCTTCTGACTCAGTAGACTCGGCTGCCAACTCATCTGCAATTGGAATTGCAGGCCCATCAACGTCGACGACGACCATCGCACGACGCCGCCCTTCCGATGATGATGCTGCACCACCACCACCCCAATCGCATATCTCTTCCCCCCTCCAATACCGCCTATTTCTTCCCACGGAAAAATTCGAATTAAATATAAATAATAAATAAATAAGAGAGGGAAAAAAAATACAGAATTATAATATTAAAAAAAAAAATTTAATTTTTTAAAGGGTTAAATAAGGAAAGAGTGGGAGAGAGGGACGAAGGCGGTTACGGGCAGAGACATGCGAGAGAGGGAGAGATGTGAAGAAGAAGAAGAAGGAGACGAAGCAGGAAAAGCCCTTTACCTTCCAAACCCCAAAAATCCCCTGATTTTCCCTCTTTATTATTTGGTCTTCCCTCTTTCGGATCTTTACAGTCGGATGTTGTAAAAGGCGGGCTATGGGCCTTGTTGGGTTGGTTAATTAGGCTTCTTATTCGTACTAAGCCCATCAAATATAATTTTTCTTTTTTCAGCTTTATCGAGCGTTTTTAAACTACTCAGATTTACACAATAAGATATTCAAAGTTGCATTTAAAGAAGAGGAATCGCATCGGATGCAAGGATGCTGACACAGTACCTTAGCCAACTGGTCTAATTTGCATACGTCATGTATCTCTTAATTAAAGATCAATCTTCCAACAACGTCGTTTCATGAGTACACAATTTACATTTCATGAGTACACAATTTAGAGACAATATTAGCAAGTTGCAAACGAGAAATTATTATATCACGTGCCAGCATCCTATTGCCGTGTTTTTGGTGCGTGTGTTACGTCTCAGAAACCCAACAGTAAATAATTTGATCATGCATCGTTTCACAATTGTGCACGACTTGTATTGAGAGGGAAAAAAAAAAAAAAAAAAAAAAAAAACAAAGCCCATAACAATTTGGTACGTAAAAATATCAGTGGAGGAGTTTAATCTGGATATCAATCAAATTTTTTTTCTCCGCCCAAAGAGACTCGTTCTACAGGGGCAACAATTTGGTTGCTGCCATTTACAGGAGAGATTCTTCCGTCGCAGAATTTCTCCATTTACGCGGCAGAGAGGGAGGAGGTACAAACTTCTCTGAACGGAATTTACCATGGAAAAAGTCTAAATCCTTGTACAGAGAGTTAGCATCATATATGCCCGTGCTGTGATACAAATGTGAGCTATAAAGAATTATCAGGAAATTTATGAACAGAGAGTTTCTATGACAGTGACAATAGCACTTGCTTTGCAAACAAATCATCTATGATTAGCACAGGTACATCAACTTTTGAAATGCCCACAGTAAATGCCTAGCACTGTGATGATGTTACAATTGTGTGAATTTCTCATCTTTATACTTTGAATCGCAGTTCTGCTTCAAACCGTCACAAAATTTACACCGCCACAGGAGCAACTGCAACGATGATAACAAACAGGGAAGCACTTAACCACCGAGGCTTCAACAAACCGTAATCTCAAATTATGCATAGAGTTCCATCCAGCTATATGTAAATTGCAACGGCCACTGCAGTACCACACAATTCATCAATTTCTGGGGCAGTTGGAAACATTTTGCTAAATGTACATACCTCAAAAATAACTAGTCTGAATGCTTCTGTGACATCTCTACTTGTCGGAATTTGATGGTGCAGCTGTTAGTATAGGTTGAGAACTTTCAGGTTCGTCAGTGTTGCTTTTAGAGACTTCCTTTCGTAACTTGTGATTATTATATGCCGCTACACCGGCTATGGCTGCATAAAAACTAATGTATCATTATCATGTGTATTGGTTTGTAGATAATATTTAATACATTATGTTGTTTGTCAGTCAAAACTATGCATTTAAACATCTCGACATTACTCTTAAAATATATCATGGTATTTCCGCGTTACCCTTCAAAAGAGGAAAAGATACAACACTGTTGTTGTCTAAAACAACCCCAATCAGATATCAATGAACACCCAAAAACTAAACTCAGAATTGTACACTACCAATCGGAATCTAGTATCAACTCAAAGACCTCTGGGTTACCATAACATCACAAACTACATATAACCTGGCGGTAAATATTAAAATCAGAAATATGTAGAACTCAAAAACCATCACCGTGACAAATAATGATTTTAGAAAATAAACAAGAGGTCTTTGAAAGAGACAAGGTCAGATACTTACCAATGGCATAACCGACCAGATTTATAGGAGTGAGCTTTGTATCAGCAAAAATAATGGCAGACAATAAGACAACCACCCAATCCTTGACAACTCCCGCAACACGAATGGTCAAGGCACTTGTATGAGTGATCACAAGGAAAACTGATAAGTTGAGGGCAAAAGTACACAGAGAGTTGAGTGTTAGCACAAGCAGGGGAAAGTTCCATGAGCTATTTTCTTCCATCTTTGATTTCTCCAAAAAGATCCATGGAATGAATAGGCAAACAGCACTGCATATAAATTCAATACTCAAATCACACAGGTGTACAAAATTTTGTAAGTAGAAAGGCAAAGCTTGAGGAATTTTAAAAGTAGAAATGCGTACCTGCACGGGCTAACATAGTACATGAGAGATATTGGGTTTAATTTGAGACCCTTCCTTTTAACAAAAATCTCCATAAAAATAAGTCTTAAAGCTTCCCCAACAACTCCTCCCATCTGATAAACTACTCCAATCCAGCTGATATTTATTTCACCGTAAGAAGCCACAAGAACACCAAAACTTATCACTGACATGATCAACAGCATTCTGCCGCTCATTACCTCAAGTCCTGCTGCTACTCCAAGAATGAAAACAGCTACTGGCACTGCATGCATATATTGTTTAAGAAATCAGAGACTCGGATAGAGAATTCCTAATCATGATGGATGGTTATACAATCGCCAGACCTGCTGACCAACCTACTTTCTGACAGCTGAACAAACATACAGCCAAAGGGCCAACCATCAAATAACACAGAAGACATTGCTCCGTATGCCCAGAGGCTTTACAGTGGATCAAAAAACTAAAAAGTAGTGAAAACTTACTGATTGCTTTCAACATTTGTGCAAATGCAACAGAAATATACATGTAGGCAGTATTTCCCAGCCAAAGAGTCATTGCAAACATTGCACCTATTGGTATTACCGATGTCACGTATCTGTATAACTAAAACTTCATTAGATTCTGAGCGGGAAATCAGTAAAAAAGTAGACAAACATGAGATGACATAAACGATTGACACAGTTACTTTAGTCAGAGGATAAATAATCTTAGTGTTAAGTACCAGCAAGAAAATTGTTCAAGTACTTTTCTTTCATTTTTTAGGAAAAAAGTTCAAGTAATTAAAGTCAGCAATAGGATCAACAACTCCACATGCTTCAACCGTGGAGGGAAATGCATATGGGTAGCAACTAGCTAGCCAATATTGCAATCCAACTTGTTGGTTTTAAAACACCAACAGCTTAGTGTGTTTTACTTTCCTAGTATATTTAATCTTCATAAGATAGCTGGAGTCAGTTTAATTAAGAGCCAAAACAAATATCATTGAGCTTGACTCACTAGCACTATCTTTATGCTTCTGAACAATGAAAATAGCTCATTGGCACCATCAAGCTATGATCCGAACATAAATCCCTAATTATTTGATCGCCACAAAGGAGATTCATAAATTCATCTTTAATTCCACAAAAATGAGTAAAATTCGACAGATACCATCTTTCAGGCTCCTTACTTACATTTCTACAGTCATTCCTTCCTCAACCTTCAAAATCTGTAAAATAATAGAATAAAAAAATAAGTTTAAGAGAACCGATGGAAAATTCAGTTTTAATGATTATCACAACATTTAGTTACCTGTATACCTTAAAAACTTTCGTGAGTAAAAAGCACAAGACAGAGGAGAAGACCATGTGAAGTAGAGTCAATCCAAGAGGATAAGGGAAGTTTATTTCCTTGGACGACAAAACCCACTGCATTCCACAATTTAAAGATTATGTAAATCATCTAAGCCTCTCACAAGAATGTATCTCCGCTAAAACATAACAATTCAATTACTTATTTCATAAGAATGAGAGTAAAATTTCAAAGTAGAGACCCAAAAATCAACATTAAGTAACAAGGAGTTATCAAATTAAACAAATGCTGACATGGTGAGCATTAACACAACATGTAGAGGATGCTATATTTCTTCACTGTAGACCCATATCAAAATTTTCTATCATTCTTTTGTTTCAATACAAAGTATTTGCTAACAAATTCCTGTAGAGTTAGGTATAGCCGCCCAGCTGCCCCCTCCCTAAAAAAATAAAAAATAAAAACTATCTCATCGACATTACCAGAATGAGAACTCCAAAGCTGTAATTGACTTCCCTTGCTTTAATTTAACAATCATCTACAGCCCTCAATCAGATTCAAAGAGGATGAGGGAAAGCAAGTAAAAACCATTGATTTTCTTGAGAAACTAATACCATATCAAATACCCGAACACAGGGTATTTGTAAACTATGTATGTATCTCTCTCTAGATCTCAATACAATTCATGCTAAGTCTAAGGTCGTAAGATGCATGTCTTCGCCATATCCATACTTTCAAAACATTAAGCAGGGTCATGAAACAAGATGTGAACTTTTTGTGTAAATTCTTGCCAATTGCAAATTTTAAAGCACCTCCTCAACCTTTTTGGGTCTCTCTATCTCCATTTGTTAATGCACAGCAATGCTTTAGAGAACAAAAGCCCACAACAACTGCTACTGGAAAAGCAATTAGGGAGTACGAGCTAGTTTATTAGAATGCTTCTTCGAAAAGCTGCTTCTTTTCGTTTCCTTTCATATCTTTCAATAGAAAGGCACAGCCAACAAAATCATCCATCAGTACCAAATCCATACACTCTCAACAAAAAGTAACCTAATTTAATTTCCAAATCAATAGAATCATGCAATTTATCTTTCATTCACACTCACAATGCTACTACTAATCACACTAAATGGGTTTCCAAAACACCAAAAACCAATCTCAAACCACACCATACGCTTGTAACTGGTCAAACTCGAATTGGGTTTTCTCCAATTTTCACATCCCAGAAAATTCACCCCAAAAATTTCCCACTTACCAAACAAACGAAAAGACCAAATGTTGGACGAATGCTAACAGATGAAAAGCAATGTGCGTACCAACCTTGTTGAAGAAGATCTGGCCGCTGGAGAGCGCGATGTAGAGAAGAAGATAGGCGTAAGTGAGGACCTCGCCCTTAAAGAAACTACGCAGCCGATCCGCCATTGATGATGACCCAAGAGATTGCAGACGGAGTACTCCTACTTCGCGGTGAAAATAGCGTTTGCGACTAGCAAAAAAAACTGTCTTGTAATTACGTTTTGCAAAAGTGCTTTAGCGAATTGGAGATCTGAAGGGTGATTAACTACAGCTCAGAGAGTTTAGTGAGTTGGAAACATTTGCAATCCGAATGAATGTTTGCTGAGTACGGATGGAAATCCGCCGTGTTCTTCTTGAACGAAAATGTACTGCAAAACAATTAATATCTAAAGTCAAGGCAAGAGCCTTGCTTGCGTGCTTTGGCCGACCTTTGATGCCAAAATTTGAAAGAGTAAGTATTTGATAATTTTTGGAAGGAGGATTGGGAGAAATGGGAATTATTTGTAGTAGTATGGCTGGTCCTTATTTGGATAAAAGGGATCTGGCCATTTATGTTGGTTTTTGGATGTAATTGCATGATATTATTTTGACATAATATCTTGCAATCAATTAATTTAGGTAATTAATCATATTTTGAATAAATAATTGAAGGTTACCTTGTGAGGAGAATTCGATAAGGATTGATGAAATAAGTTTTGAATAAATACATATTTTGATCACTTTTAACCTTGATTAAATCGTGATTGTCCGCTGCTTGCTCGTAAGAGTTTCAATGTGCCTCGAGGATAATTTTGTCTTTTTCACTTAAAAATTCACGTATCACCTCTATATTTTTCTCGATTATCTTTGGCTTCTAACTTTTCATTAGAGGAATGAGTACCAAACAAGATCTTCTTTGCTTTTTGCAATGGATGTGTACGTTTGTTATTTTGTACGACAGTGGGTCGAATCGAATTCGCAGTACACTCGTCAACTGGTCGTGTTTGTTGGGTCGACACAGTTTTCATCTCATACTCGTTAACTTGATTAAACTATGTGGTGTTAAATCCGTTATTTAAACGAATTCGTAATCAGAGATCTGATAACGATCTTAAGTTAGCGACTTATCATGCATTTGTAGTTCCATGCATATAATTGTTGTTTAGGGGTTTACACTTGTCGTTGTGTGTATGCAAATTCAATTTCTTGGTCACTAGTGCAATATACCTGATTGACAAGCATCTCTATATTTGTTTGTTTTAGTGACTTACCATGTGTCATTAGAATCTGTTATTTTAATTGATTCTTAACATGTGTCCCAATAATGATCATAAATGAACGACTTATCATATGTTTTGTAGTTTCGTGCATGTAGTAGTTGTTCAGGAGTTTACACTTGTCGTTTGTGTATGCAAATTAAATTTATTGGTTATTAGAGCAACGTACCTAATCGGCACACATCTCTGTATTTGTTTGTGGTAGTGACGTTTACATTAAAATTGTAATCTAATACATAGAACACAAATTAAACGCTTATTTGGTATTCAAGATTAAATTGGATAAATTGCTATATTTAATGTATGTACGTGGTAGGAAGACATGAAGAAATTTTGGCAAGCTTAAAAGTGAACAACTCACTAAGAAAACTTATTTCTCAAACCCCACAAAATGCGGTAGGATTATAAAGGAATTAAACTCTGATCCCTTGAACACACCTTGAATTTTATCAAATATTCTAATTCAATTTAATTCGAGACACAATTCCGCTTTCAACATACCTTAAATTTTATTAAATATCCAATGCAATTCTAGAAATAATCCCGCCTTCAACATACCTTGAATTTTATCAGATATTTTCGCCTTCAACATACCTCAAATTTTATTAGATATCCAATGCAATCCAATTCTAGAAACAATTCCGCCTTCAACATACCTTGAATTTTATCAGATATCATATCCAATCCAATTCTAGAAACAATCCCCCCTTCAACATACCTTGAATTTTATCAGATTTCTAGAAACAATTCCGCCTTCAACATACCTTGAATTTTATCAGATATCCTATCCAATCCAATTCTAGAAACAATCCCCCCCTTCAACATCCTTGATTTTTATCAGATATTTCCGCCTTCAACATACCTTAAATTTTATTAGATATCCAATGCAGTCCAATTCTAGAAACAATTCCGCCTTCAACATATCTTGAATTTTATCATATATCCCATCCAATCCAATTCTAGAAACAATCCCCCTTCAACATACCTTGAATTTTATCAGATATTTCCGCCTTCAACATACCTTAAATTTTATTAGATATCCAATGCAATCCAATTCTAGAAACAATTCCGCCTTCAACATACCTTGAATTTTATCAGATATCCAATGCAATCCAATTCTAGAAACAATTCCGCCTTTAACATACTTTGAATTTTATCAGATATCCTATCCAATCTAATTATAGAAACAATCCCCCCTTAACATACCTTAAATTTTATCAGATATCCTATCCAATCCAAATCTAGAAACAATCCCGCCTTTTCTTAAACTGGTATACAATACATGACTTTATCTTCTCATTATGTGCATACATTATCCAATACGATTCATGAACACCCCTTACCAAACAAGATACAATGGCATGTTGTAATGCATCAAATGGCTAGAAATCCCTTCTCTTCTGCCGCTCCCAAACACCGAAATTTCCTGCTTTCGGAATGTTTGGCCTTGAGCTAAAGGCCTAACCTGTTGAAGTAAGAACTTCCATCCTCAGTTTCAACCACCATACCACATGCCATGGTATCCGTCTTCCCTCGATTTACTTTTCTTGAAAACACTGAACATGCGCTTTCCTTGTTGCTAAACTTCTGCACACACTAATTTATGTATGGCATTGGTCGCTTAAGTCATCAACTTTTTGTTACAAGGTCACCTTTTTCGGCAGATTGTCATGCCATCTCCAATGGGTACCTGACACTCCGAAAGATTTAGGGTTATCGAACAACAAACAAAAGATCTCTGAACTTTCTTACGAATGAAGATGCAAGTGATAGAACTTACCATACAAATGCTTACACGCTTATCCTCCATTATACCTGTATTGAAATTTCTGATGCTGACAGTCTTGGCATCGTTTACCTGCTGGGAAAAGATAACATTCAGCATAGTTCATTTTAGGCGAAGGAGTTAATAAAACATGTTTATTGATTCACCTCAGGGTCAGCAACTTTTCCGTGCCAGAGGACATTATCAAACACAATTAGACCCCCAACTCTCACCTGAAACGAGAGACCAATCCAACATGCGAACTGCTCATTGCTCAAAGAAACCAAATGATAAAGGAGAAAAGGAGAGAAATTCGACGAGTTTGAATCTTAAAAGAAATTATTTCGGTCTTACAAGTTGTAGTAACAATTCAAAGTATTCCTTGTACATCTTCTTGTCAGCGTCAACAAATGCAAAATCATAGCTGCATGGCAGAGTAAACATTTTAAAATTGTTACTACAGTAATTATGGTGCCTTATGACTGAAAGTGAGCTAAAATGATTGATGCATTAAGCTCATTTTTTCAAAGAAAGAGAGTAAACAAAAAACATTGACGGGATAACAAAAAACAAAACAAAGGTTACATTTGGGGATTCAAAGAGGAAACACGTCGAGCCAGTAATTCAAGAAGAACAATATGAAATGCAACGGCATGACGACAAGAAGAGAATTATTATTTAATTCTTCTCCAAAAATTTCAAAAAATCTGAACCACAAACTTTCTTCAAAACGCTCAGATGAAACAATTATATGCATCCTGCTTCTCAACATTGCTCATCACATTACCTACATGCTTCACCATTCAGAATCAATGATCTCAAGGAATCTGCTGCAAGTCCATATTTAACATGCACCTAATACCAAATTAGCCATTTCAGTGTTGTGTCAAATGAAGTATAAGGAAAAACAGTTCGACATAATTGTGGGGTTATATTCCTATACAGTTCATTGACAGTACTGGTGAGTGGAAGACATACTACCTTGTGGGAAATGTTGGCTTGATCATAATACTTTTTTGCTACCTCGAGACTTCTGTAATCTCTTTCGCAGGCTACTAACCTACCAGATTCTGGAAGAGCCAGTGCAATAGCCAATGATGAATATCCCTGAATTAAACAGTAACCATTATATCAGATGTGGCTAGTTCATCACATGAACATGAGAGCTATTCTTGTCTCTTCTTGCTCTCCCAGTAACAAAGACTACGAAACAGGACAAGAGAAGAAAATGAGGGAAACAGAGGGAGTAGTCAAGGAATGTCTATGTTAATTACATTTCACCAAACGCATTTGCTTTTTTGACTTTTTTTTACTTGGTGTCTTTCAGTTAATATATTGGGTTTCAAGTTCAACTGATGATTATATCTTTGAAAAAATGGCAATGTGATTGGTGTATGACCAATATTTATCAAAAGTATAAAAGATCCAAAAGAAAGGGCCACTTTAGTACATCGAATGAAGTTCAAGGGGCAATGGGAGTCAAATTGAATGTCGAAGACCAAAGTGAGACACATGCCTCAGGAGACATTGGTATAAATTACTATAATATACCCAAAAGGGAATGTGCGATTAGAAATTTAGAACAAAGTAGCAGGAAGCCTGTTAAGAGAGCAATACAGTTAAGTTAGAATAAGAAGGGATACATACGGTATAAACGCCAACTTCAATACACTTTTCAGCCCCATGAATCTGCACAAGCATTGCAAGCAGTTGAGCCTGATCAGGAGACACCTATCCAGAGAGCACCACACTGTCAAATTTTGTTGCAATGTAAAGAAGTATGAAGACATCAGACAGTCGAAGGCAGTTAACTTTGGTCGTCAATTGAAAGTTTCAATTGTTTTCAAGAGGGTCCTGGCTAGCTACCTTGAAAACCAGCATTTTCCTTCACCTATATCTTATCAATGTCCATGTTACATAAAAAGGAATGAGTAACAGTAGCAAGTACCTGCATCTGACTACCACGCATAGAGGCAGTCTCCTCCCTAAGTTGTTGTAGAACCTGAAATGCAATCTTGATCAAGATAACCCGTACAGAAAATGCAGATGTAAAAGAGCTAAAAAAAAAAAAAAATACTAAGGTGCCGAATAAAGTGAAATGAAATCGAAATTGGGTTCATTTATACCTCTGGCTCTCGAACATTGGCAAGGATGTAGTCGTAAAGGCGTGGAGTAATACTGATAATCTGCTTGTTTCCATACTTTTCATCATTGGCAACAACAAATGGGCTGGCAGCACATCCTCTTATGGTCTTATTTACCTTTCTGGTGAATGCAATGAATCCCAAGCAACCTCTTGGTATTGGGTACCTCTCGGAGCAGGTCTTGTTGGTGGCAATGCTAGAAACGGTGACAGTTGGGGACAAAGAATGGGACTTTGGTATGGATTTTTGCTGAAGAATTACCCGCTGAGGCGCTAAGATAGACCAAGAATGAATCCCCAAGCTGTTGCTGCTCCCCATAGAGGCAAAGTGTGGAGCAGATTCCAATAACAGAGTGGCAAACTGCAGATCAATGCTTGTTATAGTAAGAAGAAGAAGTAGATAATACATAACAACAGTAATAGCGTAAAACCAAACAGCAGACACACTCTTTCTCTATCTCTTTATACTTCTGTTGGGCATTTCTACAAACACCTGGTGAGCACGCATCACTGACGCTATGATTGAAGCAAAAATCCATAAAACCAAGTGAAAAATAACAAAACATACGAGGGATTGCAGTTTTCTGCGTGTGTTGGAGCGCAAAGAAAGCAGCTTTGAGCCTTTGACGGTGCAGTGCTACATCCACAAATGTTGGAAATGGTATTGACTTTCAAATTTGAAAATTAGTGCCAAATGACAACTTTTCACGGTAACGATGAGTTTCCCTACCACATTGTCAATCAATGGTTTTAATATATACTCACTAAGACTAATAGGAATTAAAATCATTTATTACAATCATTTTACTTTTCTTTTTGTCGAAAATTACAATCGTTTGTTGTTATTAACTTTATCTCATTTTACATTTTTTTTTTCTAAATTTTTATATTAACTTTTCTTTAAATAATTATTTTAAAATTTTTATTAAGTTTTTAGCCACATGACATAAATGTGGCAACCACGTCAGCACAAATGGGGATCCTATATTTTGCCACGTCATCACTTAACGGTTTACTTAACACATTTTTTAACTGATGTATGAAATTGAAATAAAATGATAAGTAAATGTATGAAATTGAAATATTTTAAAAATATTGTGAAGAATTGAAATCGACCTCAAATCTAAATGGGTAAAATGTAATTTACCCAAAAACTTAACTTTAAAACTTTTGACTTACAAATAAAAACTTAACTTGAAAAGTGTGAAATTTAACGAAGCCTTGAGAGGGGATGAGGTGGGTTGCTAGGCCCATATTACTTCTCAAGTTCACTCATACTTTGTGCTGGACCTCAGGTTCTCCGCCCATACCCAATTAAAAGACGACCCGACTGCGGTTGCATTCCAGTCTTCTCAGACTCAACCAGTAACCAATCATCTTTGGCTGGAAGTAGACGTCAAACATCAAGCATGACAACACAGAAGAAAGAAAAAAAGGAAGGCAATTTGTCACTTGTCCTTAAATTGTGTATTTTTCAATTAAAAGGACAAATCTTTATTATCCAAGTTTCATTTTTTGGGGTTCAGAAAATCATAATGCAACGGGAGAACTGTGAACACAAGGTTCTGTGGATGACAACCTCTCTCTTCCCCTCATCCGATTTGGTTTCAATTTCCCACCTCCAAATGCTCATCCATTCCCTCTCTCTCTCTCTCTCTCTCTCTCTCGCTCTCTCTCAAGAATATATGAGCCCCACCCAGTTTGTCTGCATGCAACCTCACACTAATAATCTCTTTGTTTATCTGTTCTATATCTATTTTGCACTGCTTCCTCTTGATGCACTTTGTTGCGTAGTCTTGGACTCAAACTTCAGGTCTGCTTCTCTCTCCTCTTCAATTCTGTGTTCTTTCTTTTGCTAGTATTCTCAAACTGCTTGGAAAGATCATAACTTGTTGCCCACAAAACGGAAAGATTGTAACTTGGTGCAATTTTTTAAATGGGTTTTGCAATCTCACTTCGTAATGGCTTTTTACGCTTTTGGAACCAATTAAGGTGGGGAGTTGAGCATGCCCTGGTTGTATTTTCCTTACCAGTGAATTGGGTTTAGTCTTTTATTTTTATTACGAGCGTTACTACTACTATATAAGTTACACTTAAGGTGAGGGAAGGGTTTAAACTCGAGACACAGTAGGTTGCAGTGGATTCAGTCTTTTTATATATACCAATTTTATTCTTCGTAATCCCAATATTATTCTTCTTAATCTAGTATCTACCTTAAGCAAGAAAGTAGTTTAGTTTTGATCATTAATGCATGATCATATTGAATATCAAGGGGATTTACTTTTCCACATTTTTAGCTGACATGGGGACATAACCTATCTTTTATTGACAACCTGAGTGCATATGATCAATGATTTTGATTCAGTTTAGTGTCTTATGTGTGTGTGCGAGCGCGAGCGCGAGTGCAAGAGCTGTTTCTTAATGCAAATTTGTGTGTCTTAACTTCCTCTGATATTTGAGTACTTTCTTGTTTCCAACTTCCTGGAAAAAGAGAAAAGGCGAAGAACAAGCTGTGTCCGCATGCACAATATGATCTCATTAGCATGATGTTGATGTTAAATACATATTTTTCAGGGAAGCGTCGACAGTCAACTTGAAAAATGGAGATTACCAACGTCAGCGAGTATGAGGCCATCGCAAAGGAGAAGTTGCCAAAGATGGTCTATGACTACTATGCATCAGGAGCAGAGGACCAGTGGACTCTTGCTGAAAACAGAAATGCTTTCGCAAGAATTCTGTGAGAATTCAATCTTTACCTTGAGATACTCAGTAAAAACTATAAAGTAGTACTCGATAGTATTTATCTAGCAGTGCCCTTTTTTCTGCATAAAGTATCAATTTGGGAGTTCTCATGAAACAAACATATTGTCATCAAACATAGGTTTCGACCCCGTATTCTCATTGATGTGAGCCGCATAGACATGACCACCACTGTTTTGGGCTTCAAGATCTCAATGCCCATCATGATTGCCCCAACAGCCATGCAGAAAATGGCCCATCCTGAAGGTATGCTATTGATTCACCTTATTAAGATTGAGTAGTTTTTCATTTGGGAAAAACATAGCGTAACTGGTGAATGATGAGCCATCTCTCCTTGCCCTTGCGCTGATATTTGGATATTGCGTTTAGAATTGTACTGTATCATGTGTATTAATATCATCTTTACCCCATGTAAGTTGTTGACAACATAAGATTTACCTTGATCATATAAGTCACGGCGGGGTTGCATGATTAATATACTTACAACATGGATAGCCCCAATACAGTGTGCTGAGCTTGAGAACACTTTTAATCTGTGTAAATTTTTTTAAGAAAACAATGAGAAAATTGTACAAACTGCGAACAACCATCAGATTTTCGATCCATTGTAAAATGGCATCCAGTGTCATACCTAATACTCTTCAAGGAAGCCATGGTATCCATCTGACGATGATATGCGAATTCTTGCAGGTGAATATGCTACTGCGAGGGCAGCATCATCAGCAGGAACAATTATGGTACCGTTGTTGACCTTGATCAATTGTCTTCAGTAGCTGACCTACACTCATTTTATTTATGGGATTTTTACATGTTGGTTTGCTCTTATATTACAAGTTCTGTCTATGTTCTTTACTTCTACCCCGTGTTGATTGTTTCAGACCTTATCTTCATGGGCTACTTCAAGTGTTGAAGAGGTTGCTTCAACTGGACCTGGAATCCGTTTCTTCCAGCTCTATGTAAGCTTAAATACTAATTTCATTTCTATTCGTTAGTTACGACACCCAAGTGTCCCTGTTCTTGAGTTATGACTTTTGAGTAAATGTTTTCTTGCCTTACGCGATCCATGTTTTTCTGGTCATTATTATAAGGTCTACAAGGACAGGAATGTGGTTGCTCAGCTGGTGAGAAGAGCTGAAAGGGCTGGGTTCAAGGCTATTGCTCTTACAGTTGATACCCCAAGGCTCGGTCGCAGAGAAGCTGACATCAAGAACAGGTCAACTTCATGTCTATAACTGTTATAGCAATATCAGCTGGTCAAAACATTCATATCAACCTAGTAAGATAGATAAATTTGGTGAAGATTTGTATATGTGCGTGTGCGTGTGCGTGTTTTTACTTTTATCGGTTCAGTAAGACTAATTCAGTTCGGCATTTGTAAGCTTAACATGTGGAAAAGTTTAATCTTGTTAATACCTTTTATTTGGTATCTTTCAGATTTACTTTGCCTCCGTTTTTGACACTGAAGAACTTTGAGGGTTTGGACCTCGGAAAGATGGACGAAGTGAGTAGAAACTGTGCTGTCCTAATTTTAAGAATAATGTCTTTTATGTTTAATTTGCGGTGTGGGGGTCTTTCAGGCTGCTGACTCTGGACTTGCTTCGTACGTTGCTGGTCAAATCGATCGTTCTCTTAGCTGGAAGGTATGTCAGATAAGATCAAATGTCGAGATACATGAACTTCTAAGCAAAGCTCATAATGTGGAAAATTTACAACTTGGTGTCATAAGTTATTTAGCCATCATCATTTAAGTTTAAAAAGAGTCCTACAAAATAAAAGGATGGAATATCAACAAAAGTGTAATATTTCTAGATCATTCAATGGAACGAATCAAAAAGTACAAATGTAGGTTCTTCCATCCTTTGATGAAAAGTATGCAAATTTAAAATAATGAAGGTGTTTTGGCTGGGAATATCCAGCTGGATGTTTGTGAGGAAGCGATGTTTTCTCAGCATGTATGCCTTATTTTTTAATAAAAAGTTGATATGCATCTAATGATCTGCCCTGGTATTTCAACAGGATGTGCAGTGGCTTCAGACAATCACTTCACTGCCTATCCTAGTTAAGGGTGTTCTCACTGCTGAAGATGGTATGTATTTGAGCTCCTTTTCTCTCCGTCGTTGTGATAGGTTTGTAATGCTTGTATAACTCTTCTACGCTCATATCATGCAGCAAGGATTGCAGTACAAGCTGGAGCAGCTGGGATTATTGTGTCCAACCATGGAGCTCGCCAACTTGATTACGTCCCTTCGACTATCATGGCCCTAGAGGAGGTACAGAAACTTGATTTTAGCTGTTTGTAGTGCATCTCCTAAATGTTAAGTAAACATGCACCTATACCATCCTAGTTTTCATAATGTTTTGACATGGCGGCGCTGTTTTGACACCTAGGTTGTTAAAGCTGCACAAGGACGCATTCCTGTTTTCTTGGATGGTGGTGTTCGTCGTGGAACAGATGTCTTCAAAGCATTAGCATTGGGTGCCTCTGGCATATTTGTAAGTCAAGTTTTGATCATGATTTTTCCATATAGAAGCACTTATTCTATCCATATAATACTCACCCACCCCCTCCACGAAAAGATTATACTGTCGATCAAAACATACTGAGACTTGCTTCTCTCGCAGATTGGGCGCCCTGTGGTGTTCTCTCTCGCTGCTGAAGGAGAGGCTGGCATTAGAAAGGTGCTCCAAATGCTGCGCGAAGAGTTTGAGCTAACCATGGCTTTAAGTGGATGCCGTTCGCTCAAAGAGATCACCCGCGATCACATTGTGACTGACTGGGACGTTCCTCGCCCTCGCCATCAGCCGAGGTTATAGAAACATTCAAATGAATAGCGGTGGATAAACCTTTACAAGCTGAGAGTTGATGCGATCGGTTCCACAGCCTGCCTTTGTTCTTGGATTCCTTATTATTTCTGCGTTTTCTGTAATGATACTGATTACTGGATGGTGAGATAATATTTCCATGGCTACTGCTGCTGCCTTTCACTGTATATTTTTTTTTCCATAAAACGGAAATATCGATCGTCATATAACTATTACGACATAATCTCCTTTGCTGCAGTTAAATGATTCTCATATACCACATAGTGTCCAGATTGTAGAAATTTTCGTTAAAAATAGTCACACGACCACTATGTTGTGTGACTTTACCACCTGAACCTGCTTTTGTGCCAATTTACCCCTAAACGACATTCAAGTTTTGGGGAATAATTTTCGAAACCCTCATTGTCGATTCTTTTAGTTTTGACCAAAACAATCTTAGATACGATTTATCAGGTAATTTTGATGCAAAAACAAATTCAGGTAGCAATCTGGCACGAAAAAAACATTAAGGTAATAAGGTGACACAAAATAATAGTTGTCACATGCAAGTCACGGGAAATCGTTAAGCCTTGCTGGAATGTGGTGTTTTTGTGCAAAGGTTAGTTTAGCTAGGTCGTAAATGTCACAAAAAGAAATTTTCACGATATAACTTTAGTGTCGAAATTGGAAATTTCAATGGCGGAATCAGAAATTCCATTCCACTTGCACCCCTCGATATTTGGATTAATTCACAAGTTGCAACAATTTGGGACTTGTCATATTGTTAATCAAAGGGCAAAGCTAAGAGCATCTCCAATAGCCTCGTTAAACAACGCTGTTTTGCTATTTTAACGGAAAATTCACAAAAATTTCAACTCCAGCAGGCTCGCTATATGCCTCGCTGCTTTGAGGTTGTTAACAGTCGCTCGCTAGATTTATTGAGGGGAGAGAAATGCCTCAATAACCATCAAGGAGTACTACAAGCTGACCTGCCATTGTGCGAAAACGTCACGCAGCCAAGTATACATACTTTGATTTGTTTCCTGCTTCAGCCTCTCCATTAGCTTATCAGCAACCACTTAGAGCCTCTTCAACGAATCTCCAACTCCCTGGAAGAAACAACACGAAAGTACAAAATCTGCGATAAAGATCCCAACAAGAGATATAACCACAGCCGAAGTTGTTGACTCTCCGACACCCTTGGCTCCTCCCATAGTGGTCACTCCCCAAGCACAACTCACAATTGATATGATCGCACCAAAAACCTGTGACTTGATCATTGCACTAATTATATCCCATGGCTTGAGAGCTCGGCAAGCTGAATCCAATATAATGTTGATGCTAACACCATAAATGCCATCGGAAAGGAGGGCGCTGGATGCCATCCCTACTGAGAAACACATTAGAGTCAGAAACGGAAGGGCAATACATGTAGCAATCACCCTCGGAGTCACAAGATAATCAACCGGGTCTGCCCCAAGAACTCTCAGAGTGTCGGTTTGCTCAGAAACCTGCATTGTTCCCAACTCTGCTGCAAATGAGCTTCCAATACGCCCAGCAACCACGATTGATGTAATTACAGGACTCAACTCCCTTGAGAAAGCCAGTGCTAAAACCCCACCAACGGCTCTGCTTAACCCTAATCTAGTAAATTCCCTAACGAATTGGATTGTAAAGGCCATGCCAACAAATGTTGAAGTCAAGAGACAGACCCCGACTGAACCTGGCCCAACTCTCCTTAATTGCTGGAGTGTATTTCCCCAGTGCACCTTGCCCTTCAAAGTTCTCAAAATAACCTGTCCTGCCAGGATAAGAGCTGAAAACCCCCTCCACATATACGTGGGAGGTGACCATTTGTGCAACACTGTCTTCGCTTCCGAATTGGGTGCATGATTTGTATTTGAATCTTCTAACACAGAGGCAGAAGGGTGGCCATCATCCGTGTTGGGAATTGCATACAATCTGGTTTGTTGCTTAGGCAAGAGAAACTTACACGTCTGAGGTCTTCTAGTAATCAGAACTCTCCTAACAAGATCACTTGAATATGAGGTTTGTGATTTACTCCACCCATCTGGTTTTAAATGGTTTCTTCTGAAATATGTTTCAAGACTTAAATTGAACTTCAAAAAAAAAAAAAAAAAAAAAAAAACACGGAAACAAAAACAATGAGATGAGAACATTCATAAAATTAGATACCTGTCAGAAAAATAAGAGAATGGATGAAGATATGAAGCGGTTTGCATGGTTGGTTCTGTTAAATTTCCTGAACTTTTTGTGGATAAACAATTCAGTCTGCTTTCCAATTTTAGCACAACGGAAGAAGCACCACAGATCAGTGTGCTCTCCTCAAGTTACCATACTGTTCAGCGCTGGAGTCAGCGATATCTGTGTTCACCTGATTTCATCACAAAACACACACGAAATGAAGAGTAAACACAAGAAATGCACAAATCAGATTGACCCAGAAAAAGTGAATGGAACCAATGAATTTCTTTAGAATCAAATTGAACAAGTCAAAGAGAATAGAGTATTTATCTAGATTCAAGACAGACCATGTGAGGATGTGAACAAATGCCCGCCGTCGGAAGTTTACCAAACCTTGCAGGTGCTTACAAAACTTGGATACTTCCCAAATTGCCAATTAATGGTACCTCAACTACCTTCCGACCCAAAGTCATGAAATTAAGCTAAGCTAAGTTTTTACACTAATAACGCATCCATTTCTTCACCAACATAATCCAATAAACTTCTAAACATTATATAGCAGCAGAGAAAACTCTAATTCCCAACTGAACAATTTTGCACCACAATCAACAGCATATTGCATTTCTATTTAACAAAAAAGCACCACAATTAACACCATATAGCATTTCAATTCAACAAAAAAGCACACAATCCAATCACAAAACACCAAGACTATCAAAACCCAGATGAAAATATGTAATAAATGTGAAGAAAATACCTTGGAACCTCCACTGTCCTGATCAAAGCAAGCAAATTCAGAACCCTAACAATGGCGAAAGCTCGCGGCTTGAGAGGATGGGTGGTGACTCCAAGTCAGTAAGCATCTCGGATGAGTGTGAATTCTTATGGTTCAAATCCAAAAGAAAGAAAACCCAGTTAGGCTAGGCCCATTTTATTATTTCTCGTGCGAAATTGGGTCGAATTGGGTCGACTAAGCCCAGCTAACCGGCCCGCCTTGACATCCCACAACTCTCGCTCTCTCCCTTCGTCTTCCTCATGACTTCAACTGCAAGTCTGCACCTTTGGCAGTTGGCACCACTCTCTCCGTCGGAGATCAGAATCCAAGCGGAACAGAGAACCATGGCCGGCAAAGGCAAGCTTTTTCGTTCTTTCTTTTTTCTCGAAAGCTCGTTTCTTTGCAGATTTATGAGGAGTTTGGGATTTCTGATTGCAGGAGGGAAGAGAGGGCGGGCGTGCGTGGTGGTGCTGGGCGATATTGGGCGGAGCCCCCGTATGCAGTATCACGCTCTTTCGCTTGCCCGACAGGTAAGCACCCCCGCCTGAACTTCTACAGCTGATTTACCAACAACCCAATTCTTAATTTTCCATTTTGTGCTTTTGAAATGTGTTTTGAAGTCGGAATTGCTCTTTTCCGTGAGAATTTTGGACCTTTTTTGTGATTTTTGCTATTGAATGTGCGTTTCAGGCGTCTCTGGAGGTAGATATTGTTGCATATGGAGGTACATCTTTTGCTTTGATGGTAGAATTAGGTGCATTGTTGAGCAAATTTGAATCTAAATGTTACTTCATATGCTGATTTGGATTTGAGTTGGAATGTTTGGACAGGTTCCGAACCCCATTCCGCTCTACTTGAACATCAGTCCATTCACATACACAAAATGGTAGTTATTGTTGAAGTGCAATTTTCTTTTTACCGCAGTATCTTACTATCGAATTTTTTTGGTCGTCCACAAGATTAAAGTTTTTGTGATTCTGGTTGGCAGCAGCAGTGGCAGACATTTACGCGTGGCCTGCCCAACATACTTAGACCCTTCGTGCTTTTGATCAAGGCAGTGACTCAGTCTTTAATGCTTCTTTGGTTTCTTTGCGTTAAGATACCTGCTCCCGATGTTTTTCTAGTTCAGGTGAGCTTGCATTGCTCCAGTTGGGAAGTTGCAGAAGCCTTTGATAAACTAGACAGTGTTTAATTGTTTTTCTATGACAAAGTTTTCAAGTTTGATTAATTAGCTGCTAAGTGCCAACCATTTGCAAATTTTAGGCTACAAATATCAGTTGGTTCCTGAATTTTGTATTTAGATTTTAGGGTACGTGAATTGAATGTGAACTTTCTTTCTCTAAATCCTGTGATTCATTTTGCTTGTGCAGAATCCACCCTCTGTTCCGACCTTAATGGCTGTAAAATGGGCAAGCTGGCTTAGGAAATCTGCCTTTATTGTTGACTGGCATAATTTTGGATATACTTTACTGGCATTGTCTCTTGGAAGAAGTAGTCGATTTGTGGCAATATACCGTTGGTAGCTATTGAATTTTTTTAGACTTTTCTTTGAGGGCATATTTTTGGTGGTGCAGTAGATTGAGTTTCTCTTTCCTGATTAGGTTTGAGAGGTATTTCGGGAAGATGGCAGATGGTTCCCTATGTGTAACGAGGGCAATGCAACATGAATTGGCTCAAAATTGGGGAATTAAGTAAGAGGGTCAGCTCAATATTTCACAAAACTTTATTATCAAGTGATATATATTTACTTGTCTTCTGTTGTCTTCCAAATTGATAGAGCCACAGTTTTATATGATCAGCCTCCTGAGTTTTTCCGACCTGCTTCACTTGAAGAAAAGCATAAGGTGTTTGAATGCCTAATTCTGAGCTTGTTTTGATTCTCTTTTTTGGTTTGGAGAATTTGGTATAACATGTGAGTTATTTGCAGTTGTTCTGCAGATTAGATAAAAATCTAAGGCAGCCACTTGGTGTTCACGATTGCACTAGCACTGGTAATAATAATCAGTTTCTTTAAATTTTTAATTTGCTTCTTGACTGCCCTTCATTGATTAGTAATGTTCTTTCAATATGTTAACATATATCTAACAGGATCAGGGGGAGTGAATACAGACATAAATGATACTCTGTTTACCACTCTGGTTGGTACTGACGTTACTTCGAAGCCACACAGGCCGGCACTCATAGTTAGCAGTACAAGCTGGTGAGCTAATATTCAGTGGAATACTTTGATGTAACATGAAAGACAAACCCCATGTTTAAAACATTTGATTTTTCAATTTTTATTTGTCTTCTTTATTAGTCTTTTTGAATGGTTCTTTACAGGACTCCTGACGAAGATTTTGAAATTCTCTTGGAAGCAGCTGTCATGTATGACAGGCGTGTTGCCGCTATTTTAAATGAAGAAGATTCTACTAAAGAAGAGGTTCTTTGGAAGGATATTCATGGTGGGAAGCAATACTTATACCCTAGGCTGTTGTTTGTCATTACTGGTGAGTATAACTGTTTCTTTGTTCTAGGATGTCAGGTTCCTTTTAGCCTTGCATATCTGTTATGAGAGAGAGAGAGCAGGGTCATCTTACGCACTTGCATACTGATTTAATTCGTGTAGGTAAAGGGCCTGAAAAGCAAAAATATGAAGAAAAAATTAGCAGATTACACCTCAAACGCGTGGCATTTCGAACTATGTGGTTGTCTGCTGAAGACTATCCATTGCTTCTTGGTAGGTCTTTTATTTTCAATTGCTTGTGCTTTGTCCCCATTGTTCCTTGCACATTATATGCTCTTCCGAAAGTATTCAGTGTTATATATTTATTTACATTTGCAGGATCAGCGGATCTTGGTGTATGCTTGCATACGTCCTCATCAGGGTTGGATCTTCCCATGAAGGTAAGGGGTAAACTGAATACTGCACTAGAATAGATCTACAACAATATGAATTTTCTCTAACTGCTTTTCACTTTACGTTATTACATTTTTTGGCAGTAGGTCGTGGACATGTTTGGCTGTGGGCTGCCAGTTTGTGCTGTTTCCTACTCATGGTAAACTCTTGTTTTTATTAATTACTTGCTTTATGCGATAGGAATCTTACTTATTATGACATGATATATGGACGTTTGGGGATGCTGTACATTAAAATCTGATGTCGTTGGTTATGGTAATCTTTTTTCAAAGCATCAAGGAACTAGTGCAAGTTGAGAAAAACGGCCTTCTGTTTTCATCGTCTTCAGAACTAGCGGATGAACTTTTGGTAAGTTGGCCAGCTTGCTTGTTTCTCTGTTGGGATGTTTCAACTGCTACTTAAAATGACTGTAACAATTAATACTTGCGTAACAAACCTCATATGCAATTCATGTAACTTGAAATGCATGAAATGCAGTAAAAAAGAATGCAAATCATATATATTTTGGTATCTCTTTGTGAATTTCATGGTGGTTAATAGATGAAACTAATATGCATGGTAGACTAACCACTGCAATATTAACGTAATTTTCATAACTTCAACGACTCAAAACTTTGGATTACTGTTTGGTGCACCATCTTCATGATAATATCTCTTATAACCTGTACAGATGCTGTTCAAGGGTTTTCCAGATGCATGTGATTCCTTGAAGGTTCTCAGGAATGGTGCATTGGAAATGGCTTCGTCTGGGAGGTGGGCTACTGAGTGGGAAGAGCATGCCAAAGCATTAACACTAGAGGTAAGCTTATAATATACATGTTCATAAGTCTTACTTATCAACTACGTACCCTCACATTTTTCTTTATCCTCTACCTGTGGTGTCTTGATTTCCTTGTACTATACTATAGATGGCTATGAATCTGATTTCAGAGGTTCTGAAATTGCAGGTTATCTCTAAAAACTCAGATTGATTTCTGGTTCCGGTTGAAAGTTGTTTGGTCGATGAGGTAATATCATGATACCATTTACAGTTTCTTTTGTGCAACCAAAGTTTCACCGATCAATTTCCCACATATTTCCTTGTTGCTTGGACATATTGGACCAACGCATTTGCTTCCCCCACCATCCATCACTCTACACGTTCGATGCTAACTATGTACATCACATTTTGAATAAAAACATGGCCATACGTCTGTGATATGAAATTATGAATTGAAAAAGCAACTTACAAATCTCCTGGTTATTTTTGTAATCTTCTTTATCAGGTTTGGCAGATCAGTCAGTTTAGATGCCAGTAAACTAATTTGCAGAGTAAAGAATTCAGAACAGCTTCCAGGGATGTTATCAAAATCGCATATACAGTTTATCACGCGTTGAAACATGTGGATATTTCGCAAATTTTAGACTTCAGAACAAAAGTATACTATGTATCTTCGGTCTTGTTTCATATTGTGTCTTTCTGGATATAACTGACGCTATTATTTCTAACAATATGTGGTGTTTTCAGGTTCTTATAAGCAAAATTTAATATTAGCTCCCGTTCTCTACCACGCCTTTCTGTTTATCTGTTTTTCCACAAAAGCAAATTCATCAAGAATAGTACCTTATCTTGCTATTTCCCGTCGAAACAAAGCTTAAATTCGGATTTAGAAGGGAAATTGACATACTTTGAGAAATGAAGAATCATAAGAGAATAATTAGAGGAAGACAACAATATTAAAAAGTAGAATGCACCAAAAGATACCGTGTACATGTAAAGGGTCTACTTACATCTTCAATTTCACACCGTGCACTGAAGTTGCTCTAACGATTATTACATCAAGTTGGTCAGCTTGTCGTTCCTTTCCAATTAAGTTTAAGTTTTCAATATAGACCAAAAAAATAAACATTTAAACCTTAAATCCCGTAAATTAAAATAGTTTAAAATATCATTTTATAATCCAACAAGAGAAAACAATACTCTTCATAAAAAAGAAAAATAGGATAGAAATTAGAACAAACATTTAATTAAACTAGCAATCTTAAGATTTTGGTTCAGTTTGGGCTCTTCTTGGGCCTTTATCACCTTGTTAGAATATTAGGTGGGCCATTCGCATTTCTCTTGCCTCCCTGTTCGGCCCTTTATCGTCCGGCCCACTAGATATTTTCTTTTAATTTGTGGTCCGCAATTTGTCTATGGTTAGGGTTTTAGACTGAAGAAATCAAGGTGGCGGAGGTTTTAACTTTCCAGTTTGAATAGCAGAAAAAGCTTCGCCTGCAGCTGCAGCAGCATCAATGGGGAAGAAGAGGCAGAGAGAGAGGCACCAGAATCCGGAGCCGTTCCTCGCCGAAGAAAATGGCTCCGTCGTCTCAAAGAAGCGGACCAAGTCGAAGCAGCACCAGCAGGAGGAGAAGCTCATATCTTCCGGCATGAGCTCCAAGATCCTCAAACAGGCTCTGGCTCAGCAGAGGGAGATAGAGGACGAGGAGAACCGCGCTCAAAACCCTAACAATTCGCTTCTGGATGTATCGGAAGAGCCGCGGAAGGATGTGGCCGACGGCGAAGAGGAGGATATCGATGATTTCGGTGGATTCTCTGAAACGCAGAGCCGATTTGACGGTTATGAAGTGAGTTTTGATCGCTAATTGCTTGTTTATTGGATTTTTGAGTTTGTTTGAATGGTGAGAATCTGTGAGGAAACATAGGAAATATGAATGCTGAATTGTGTTGTTTTGTTATTTTTATTAATTGTTAGGTTTCAATTGGATGAAATTAATTTCATTTGTGAATGAAAAATGTTTAATTTGAGTTTCAGGAAAGTGATGAACATGGCGAGAAGCCATTACATGAGATTGATGAACATGATGAGAAAATATTGGAGCAATTCTTGTCAAAGGATGCCGGTCCGCAGCGTACTCTGGCAGACCTCATTGTCGCAAGAATTAAAGAGAACGATTCAAATGTTGGCTCAGGTAGATATGGAATATGATTTTGTTGTTCCTTCTTTCATTAGCTAAAGCTGAAGGTCGTTTCTTTAGTATATTTTCATTTGTTGATTTGATTTGTTCGGTTGCAGATGTGAGGCCTCTGCCTAAATTGGATACCTCTGTCATAGATTTGTATAAGGGGTAATCAAGCTATCCTAGCGTATCTGTTATTCGAGTAATGCTAGGCCATGAGGACGATGTCTTACTTTTTCGATGTTTGTGCAGGGTTGGCAAGTTTCTTAATAAGTACACTGCTGGAAAGATTCCCAAGGCATTCAAACACATCCCTTCAGTGCCACGATGGGAGGATGTCCTATATTTGACTGAGCCTGAGAATTGGTCACCAAATGCAATGTATCAAGCTACGAGAATTTTTGCTTCCAATTTGGGTAAGGAGAAGGTAGAACGTTTCTACAAGCTTGTGTTGCTCCCAAGGGTGAGGGAAGACATCAGCAAGCACAAGCGCTTGCATTTTGCACTATATCAATCTTTGAAGAAGTCTTTGTACAAGCCTGCTGCCTTTTTTATAGGAATACTGTTTCCCTTGTGTGAGGTAAACATGCCATGCTTCTCCATCTAATTGCAGTATTTTGAAGTTTAAGCGTTGTTTGTTTGTTTTGGAAGTTCATTAATTGATTTCATTCTCTCTGTCATACTGAAGTTACGGGTTTATGATGCTAACCTTTTTTGCTTGTTCATTCGGATGTATCCAAACTAAGTTTTTGAGATATGATATTCACCTCAATTTCATTATATTAATGGGATGCTTGGATCTAAAATGTTTTTACGGTTTTGGAATGGATGTTTTCCTAATTCTAATGCACTTCCCCCATGTCCCTATTTCTCTTTCTTCTTGAACAGTCAGGGACATGTAATCTAAGAGAAGCTGTTATTTTTGGGAGCATTATACAGAAGGTCTCCATTCCTCCACTTCATTCTAGGTATGTAAGCTGCCTTATCAAGATTTGGTATTGATTCCATAAGTTATGAACCAATTTGCCTTTGTCAGAACAGAGGGCTTCCAAATAGACCCTTGAAGATGAAGAGTTTGTTGGGTGACGGCTTAGAAGCCATTCTGATAAGGATTTAAAAAGAAATAGAAGTTGATTATATCTGTTATTTGGATTATTTTTATCTAGAATATACTTTTAACTAACTACTATGTTTAGTTTATAGCAGTTGGCTTGTGATCTATTCGTACATTTAGAAAGGCTGTGAGCAGTCAATTGCATCATTTTAAAAAAAAAATAATTTTAACAACCACTTAAAATTGTTGTGCACAAATCTCCTGATTATATCTCATTTCTTAAGTTAGCAATCTATGGTTAACTTTTCCGTTTTGCTTGTCTTATCTTTAGCAAGTTATTCTTTCATTTTCTGTTTCTGATGTTGGAAGTTATACTGTTTATTCATGGTCCTTATAATCTACCTGGTAGATATCTGATACATGCTTTTGCTGTATTTTCAGTGTTGCATTAATGAAGCTTGCAGAAATGAAATACTGTGGCACAACGAGGTATTGAACCATGTAACAGTTAGTATTTCCAAAATGGTTTGAAAGAAATAAAGACATATCTTCTCTTAGAGTGTGCGGTTGCAAGATAGGTGCATTTGTGCCTGTGAAAGTTTGAAAAAAAGGTTTAAGATATCTGTTAACTTGAAAAACGTTCAAGCCAAAGTGATTTATATATATGGTGAAATGCATGGTGAGGAGGCCTAATGTTCCGAGCAGTAGAAAAATGTAGAAGATCTGATTCAATAAACCTCCCTGTATAAGGCACTATTTCTATCAGTTTCCTTTTGTGACATTTATCCACTATAATGAATTTAAATAGCTGATGGTTGGTCAGTTTGGAAGTACTCTTCTTGTTATTATAAAGGAGAAGGTCCTTGCATGCGACATTGTTTTGACAATGCTGTTTATGAATTGTTGCAGTTATTTTATAAAGCTTCTTTTGGATAAAAAGTATGCCTTGCCATATCGCGTACTCGATGCTCTTGTTGCACATTTTATGAGATTTATGGAGGAAACAAGAGTAATGCCTGTGATATGGCACCAGTCACTTCTTACATTTGTGCAAAGGTGGGCAAAGTTTTAATAATCTCTTCTGTGCCTGAATGATGATTAGACTGCATATTGATGATACTTAGTGTAATTGGATCGTCTTTTTCCTCATATACAGCTGGTGTAATCCCTTGCAGGTACAAAAATGAATTGCAAAAGGAGGATAAGGATAATCTCAGAAATCTTCTTGAAACGCAAAAACACTATTTGGTAGGAGCATTGTCTCTTGAGGCATTTCATTTCTATAACTTTGTGGCTATAACTCCATGGCAAAATGTAATCTGTATTCCGCGATTCATTGTAGGTAACCCCTGAAATAAGAAGGGAACTAGAAAATAGCCGCAATCGTGGTGAGAAAGAGGATGATCTCATGTCAATTGATATCCTTTTTGCTTTGTACTATTTGTTTAACAATAGTCAAATTTTTTTCTCTTTTTCTGTATTGCATCTGAAAACGTGAACCGTAAGCTGCTAATGGCATGCGATCTTGCAATATTTAGCCATTAGCATTGAGTTCCAAGCACATATTATAACAGGGAAAGTATTCTGTGTTCCCCTTGACTTGACATACCTTCTCCAGTTGGTGTGATCAATAAACCTTTCGAAGAGGATTGGTTTGACATTCCAGAGGTGCCTATGGAGGATGACTAGTTTATTGCTCGGTAGGATGCTTGTATTTGCCGTGCCGTTCTGTTTCTCCTCTTAATCTTGTTATCCTTATGTTTTCTCTTTGTTATATCTTTTCGTAATGTGCGGCTTGTTTCAGGCGAACCAGGGTTCTGCTGCAGGCTGTTGATGGAGTTGGGCACGAACGGAGTGGTACATCTCCTAATGCGGGAAAATGCAAGGGCGTGCCTTCGGAGTTGAAGCAATTTTGAATCGGAGGAGTTTACCCGCCGGACAGTTTTTATACAAGCATATTATTTTTATTTTTTGATTATTACACAGCTTCTAGTAATTGTGTATCATATTTTTATCCATGAGTTTTCTTGTAATAGTTGAAATATTTGAGTTGAAAATTGAAGATGAGACCCCAATCTGAGATTAAAACCGACGCTCAATTGAAAAATGTAGTGATTAATTTTTACAATTATTAGTTTTTTTTAATATTTGGGACGGTTTCTTAAAATTACAGTCTAGCTTCGTAGTCCGAGACAACACCAACTGTAAGGCATTCTTAATTGAGCTTAGGCCAGTTCAAGAGTTCTAGATCCGTCTCAAGACTTGCTTAGAAAATTGCTTTTAAATAACTGGAAGCATTTTCAGAAAAGAAAAAAAAAATTGAATTTCAAAAGCACTTCAGTATATATACATATATATATATATATATATTTTCTTTTTTTTGGGAGAAGAAACAATAGTGATTTATCAAAAATCAAGGAGGCATGCAATCTTGTAGAAGAATCTCGACAATGAATCTAGAGGTTTCTCAAACCAACAAGAATTGAAATCTGAGGACAAAACCAACTTGGCCATGCAGCGCACCACAATATTTGTGGATCGACGAACATGACAAACCTTAGATTCAACAAAGACTCTCTGACCCTCTTTGATGTCCTCAACCAAGAGATCAGTAGGCGATGAGCCCTTCTTCAAGCTACCGATGTCTTGAACCACCTGTAGGACGTCACTCTCCAAAATGACATGCTGCCAGTGCCGCTGCAGAGCCCATAGAATCTCATCCCGAGCAGCCATAAGTTCCACCATTGTGGGGTTAAAACTTAAAAGCACTTTAGTGTTTTTTCTGAAGTTAACTTGTATTTTTTTATTAAAAATTGATTTAAACTTTTTATTTTAAAATGTTTTTAATTATTTAAAACAATTGCCAAACAAGACTTGAGATTTGGCCATCGAGGACGCGACAGGACCATTTTGCCCCCATAAGCGAGTCCCGTGTTTGACTCGTGATATGATAAATAGAAGAAAAGCCCTGACAGTGGCTGGCGGCACGGAATCCCGCCCCTGACATTTCTCTTATTTCCCCTCCAAAATCCCTAACAATCCCAAGTGACTCGCGCACTCAACACTCAACGGGTATCATGTTCCACACTCCCTCCTCTCGTCCTAATTTCACATTAATTCTTCTTTGTTTCGGCTTTCGCCGATATATACATAAATATATCGATTAAGTTAGGGAAATGATAAATTTTGACTACTTTATTCCTGTGAAATTTTGATCAGAAGAGAAGCAAATCGAGTTGTATCAAGGAGATTTAGGATTTTCGAAGAGCATCAAAGATGGGAGAACGTAAGGTTCTTAACAAGTACTATCCGCCGGACTTTGACCCCTCGAAGCTGCCCAGGATCAGGAGGCCAAAGAATCAACAGATAAAGGTGCGGATGATGCTTCCGATGAGCATTCGCTGCAACACCTGCGGCAATTACATCTACAAAGGCACCAAGTTTAATTCTCGCAAAGAAGATGTTGTTGGAGAGGTTCGTGGGTCGTTCTTTAATCACTAGGATTTTTAATTGCATAGCCTGATTCGATTTGATTTGATTTCTTGGTTTTTTTATTTTATTTTTGGAGAATGAGGAATTGGTGTTTGATTGAATTTTTTTATAGGTTTAATAGGGTTTTCTTTATGTTGCGTGAACTGGGTTATTGATGGTTTTATCATTTGCAGACGTATTTGGGAATTCAAATATTCAGATTTTACTTCAAATGTACCAAGTGCTCTGCCGAGCTCGCGATGAAGACAGACCCCCAGAATTCTGACTATGTTGTTGAGGCCGGTGCGACACGGAATTTTGAACCCTGGCGCAATGAAGATGAGGTAAAACAGAAACAAAAATGACGACTTTCCACTTACCGTGTTCTTTCATGTTTTCAGGTTCTCTTATGCTGTGATGAACTTTGCTTAACCGGTTGATTTGTATATTTGTTTTTTCTTTTCAGGAAGTAGATAAGGAGAAACAGAAAAGGGAGTCCGAAGAAATGGGAGATGCCATGAGAGCCTTGGAGAATAGAACACAGGATTCAAAAAGAGAGATGGACGTCATGGCTGCCTTGGATGAGATGAAGTCCATGAAGGTAGATGGCTCAGTAGTTGTTCGTCTAGTGATAAGTCGTCAAATTTTATTCTTTTGTAATTTGATCGATGTATGGGCATGAAGTAACCGTGCAGTTCTGCCATTAAATTGTAATGCTCGACTTTTCTGTTTCTGTCAGTACGTATATGACTAATATGTTATGCATTTATTCAATTCCCTTGAGTTGGCTGCATGTCAATATCCTCTGATACTAATACAAGGTTTATGGTTTTCAGTCCAGGCATGCGACTGTGAGTGTGGATGCTATGTTGGAGGCTTTGAAACAAACATCCGCGCAAAAGGTACGATTTATAAGCGGTTCATATCTAGGCCAATTTAAACTTTAAACCAATAAATACACATGCATGTATATATGGTATTGCTCCCTGTCCAGTGTCATATGTTGTGTGTCATACGCTTGTGGATTTGTTTAGTTGTTGTAATGCTTCACATATAGGAGCATGGTTCCTTAAGTGTGCAATACTTGCGGCTTTGATGTTGTGGTTTCCATGAATTTGTTATAACATCAAGTAATTCAGGGTACAATAATTATATAACCAAAGAAATTTGATAGGCTTGTTACGCCAACTTATTTAATGTGTTGGAAGTGAGTCAAATTATCTTCATGTCCTGAACCATGGGTAAACCAAAAAGCTGATGTGTTTAATTTATTGAAATGTGATACATTACCTTGGAAGGTGGATGTAAAGGATTGAAGAGTTTTATGATTTACATATACTTGTACTTTCAAACAAAATGGTACTTGTTTGTGCATTCATTTCTATCTTGAACTTGCTCTGCTACTTGCGTAGTCTCAGTTTTATTATTAGTGAGTTTACCAAAGATTGATGTTTTTCACAGGAAAAAAGGATTGAAGAGGAGGATGAAGCAGTCATAAAATCAATAGTATTCCATGTTAGTATTCACGCACTACTTTGTTTTATGTCCAACTTAATTCTCCTTGATCATTTTTTTGCTTTTATTTGTACTTTTCTTTCTTGTGGGCTGTTTGTTTCTAATACAACTGAACAAATTCATGCAGAACTCAAAAGATTATATCACAAGAATTCACGATGAAGATTTAGATGATGAAGAAGATATGATTGAGCCTTTAAGTGGCAACGGTGAAACCTCACTGAAGGTACGCCATGTTAGTTGTTTGATATATACATGTTAGCATCTTATCAAAGAATACATACAGTGTGTTGGACTTTTGGTTCTAGATCCAGCTCTACTTTATTTGGTTTTTAATCCTCATCCTGGTATGGTGTATAACAAGTGTGTGGTTTTTGTTATTGGTGTTTATCCTGTGTTCTTATATACTCATCTAGAAATTGCATGATGATTCTTGCAAATACGATAATCAAGATAACTCAGCTTTATGCTTCATCCATCCACTCCTCTCTTTCCAACCCTGTCTATTCTGCAATTGTGTCTAGGGGAAAATTTTTGTAGTGTCTGCATTTGCAATTGAAAATCGGTTCTGGTTTCTAAATGTCTGGCATCCTGTGGAGGGAAATGAATAAATTCCTTGTTGTGTGGACTACAGACCCTCAACTTGCTTAAATAACAATCAACACGTTTTATGTTGCAACTATGATCTGCATGTTGTGTAACTGACAATGGTAAGCTTATAATGTTTGTTTGCACATATTTTCCATGCAGCGGAAAAAGCTTACTCACGGGCGTCCTGACAATTCAACAGATTGGTTGACAAACAGCAGTATTTCTGATAGAGGTAGTTCAAACAACACATGCAGATTGTTCTTGCCCCTGAATAAATCATTTGTTTCTTTCTGGATTCTCTTCATTTGACATTATTGAGCTTTTTTGTTATTTTTCTATTGACAGGGAATCGAAATGGCTCAGAAGCTGCTAAATTCCCTTTTAAGTCCTCGACTGTTAGGGTTGCCGTAGTTAAGAAACCGGTTGCGGCTGAAGGTAAAAAGTCAGCGGAAGCAGAAGACAAGAAGAAACAATCGGGAGAGGAGGTTCAAAATTCGACAAAACCAGATAAGAGTAAAACCAATGCTACAACCAATGTTTTACAATCATTGTGCCAATATGACAGTGACGATAGTGATGAATGATTAGCTAGGATTATGTTTTGATTCCATAATCAAATGCTTTGTGCTACGGTTTCAAATAGGGATTCGTACTTACTGATGCCTCTTGCCATTGGAGCACCGGCACAAAAAATAGTGTGTTGTCAGTTGAGAGCAACTTGCACAAAACATGGTTTCATTCCCCTGTGGGGCAATGTTATTTGAAAAGAAACTTACACATGATATTGTAGGTATTGAACTGTAACTCTACAATAACGGTGAATCTGTTTCATGTAAGTCTTCCACTTACAGAGGTATTGGTTCAAATATTCTCCTCTCTAATCTAGTGGAAGGGTTTCTCTTGCGTTTGGTTCAATATTCTCCTCTCTGGTCCATATTCCTGCCACTTCTCAAAAGGATGAACAAAAGCCTACCAAAGGTAGGATCTTCTCATGCGAAGATGACGTTGGCGAGGACAGTTCCTTCTTCCTTCTTAACCTCCCAACGTCATCTTTTTGCATGAGAACAAACTGATGACGTTGGTGTGGACAGTTACTTCTTCCTTCGTAACTTCCCAACGTCATCTTTTTGCATGAGAACAAACTGTCTACATCAAAAGAAAAAAAAAATCTCTCTTTCATTAGTATCAAAATCAACAAATCAAAACTAAAATAAAAATTTGTAGAATGCGCATATATAGCGCATGGGGCAAGTTATTTGTTACACGATTTTTTTTCTCGGTGACAACCATAAATTTTAGTTTTCAACTTTGACGCCGCAATAAGCTTTGATAGGAGAAGCTGCCTTCTTGGACTCTGCTGAAGCATGAAATCGTGTATAGCCACGACTGTCGCATGGATTATAGAGCAGCGGGTGCTCATCATTCGCTAGTTCTTTCGGTACTTGTATGACTCCATTGTTGAATGTAAACAGACCGAGTGAGTATCTCGTCCTGTTTTCGCGATGTTTCACTCGGTGCTGGCAAGCTTTTATTCTGTCGTTGCTCCACACCTAAATTCAAATCAAATAAATTATGTTTAGTAATTTACTACTTACATCATCATTAATAGTCTCTGTCTTTGTTATTATATTGTGCTACAATGAGCATTCTTTTTTGTATATGTGAAGATCCATTATTCGTAAAGGCTGGAACCACCGCATTTAACGTTTGTACTCACCTGCAATCCATCGGCTGCCATGAACAAGAAATGCGAGGGTACTGACTCGATATTAATCCAATCACCTTCCTTTGTTTTAACCTCCAACCCACCAACATCATGCTGAACAACTATGGTTGTGAGGTTACTGTCTGTATGCATTGGAAACCTTAACGCAGTATTAGTGTCCTCCGGCACCTTATATTTGGTGAATCTAAGGAGGTGACTGTTGCAACAAGCAACGGACTCGTATTCGTTTCCTACCCCAAAGCTATCGAATATCATTTGTCCCACTGTTCGTTCCAAATCAGCTAATAACTGGCCAAAGGAATCTGTGGTTTCACTGCACCAAAACAACAAGAAAAAGTTTGTGTAAACAACAAATAACCATGCATCTAATAAACCACGTATAAATGATACGTAAAAATTTGAATTTACCAACTTACCTGAAGTTTTTCTTTCCAGCAGGCCACATCAGATTCTTGAACTCGAGAGTTGCCTGGGGTGATGTCACATTATCGATGCACAAGCTTTCGAAGAGTGGAATGCCGGGGTGTGGACCCACGTACCCATGATATGGTTGCTCGCCAACGTTCTTTACCTTGTTTTCCAAGGGAACCTCAAACAGATCTGCGGCCTGGCCGAAGATGCTGTTCTGAAGTTCTGGAGAAATTTTATCGTACTGTACGACGAAAGAGCTGTACTCTTCGAGTGCAGAGCGGACTTGTTTGGCGGTGGACAACCAAGAACTGGATCCGGGCTTCATGTCTTCGGCAGAGAAGTTGATAGTAGGAAGCTTGGGAGGTGCTGGGCAACCCATTTCACTAAATAATTATACCCTAAACTTTGGTAATCTGTTACTATATACAACTAGCTTGTGGAAATAAAACTGATGGATATGCAAACATGCAGTGTCGCGTGCTCCATTTATAGTGGCTGTATGTGAAGGTTGCCTTCCACAAAAAATAGGCCAACAGCCTGTAAGCCAGCCGGCCCAGCCCTTGATCGAGCGCGTGTGTACTTATTGACTACAGGCGCGTTAGACATTGCAATGGAGAATTTTTTTTTTTGTGACGGAAACACGGATGATACATCACGTGTTTTTATGTAAGTGGTGAGAAATTTTTTTTTTTGAAGTTATTAACTTTTTAGCACACATATCCTACCATTTGTATAATGACACGTGATGTATCATCTCGTGTGCTGATCACACTGAAAAATCTCTCTCAACTATGAAGGCTCGGCTCCCGGAGCAGTTGCTGGTATCGGTTGCCAAGGGAGAGTCAGGAGCTAATAGGGCAATCCTCGATTGAAATTATAAGAGCAAAAGATACACTAAGCCTTCACAATTGAAACGTTTGAAGCACCTTTAGTCAATTATTGTTTGTTCTCTAAACTTTAACACAACTTTCTTTGTCCTTCAAAGTAGCGTGAAAAGAAAATTTAATATTCTCACAAAATAAAATCATGAATGGTAATGTAATTTCGTAGAGATAAATTTTAATTTTTTAAAGCATCATTTACATGTGATACTGAGATATTTCTAATATTAAAAAATAAAAAATAAAAAATAAAAATAAAGACTATCTCCCCACTCTCACGTTCTCTCTCTCCTTTTCTGCTTCCCATTTTAAAACCAAGATTAAAATTGTTCATGCACCAAATTGTGTGACCATATGCTAGTTATTATTATTATATGTCTCATTGGTATACCCAAAGGATGCGGAAAGAAAGAGTAAGTATCGAAAACAGAGTTTTTGGTATTTCAAAAAAGTTAATCATATATTTCGTACTACGCTTTGTATTGTCTAGTGTTCCCTTTTGAAAGCTATTATATAGGCCCTGTATTCAAAGGGATCTCTAGCTTTTGGTAAAAATAAAGACTAGTTGTGGGCCCACTTCACGTTGAGTTTCAACAATCTAAATTGTTTATTTTGTAAGTCTCGATTAATAGATCATCATTGCAACAATTCAATTTAGTCTGAAACCATTTGCTTCTTTAATTATCACATTGAAATTTCATTGTTTTTTAGAGAACAAAGTGTTCGTCAATTTCTTTGAACTCAATCAGATGTCTCAAATATTTCTGATTGAGTTAATATTTTGTAAGAATGATTTATGAAATGCAACTTAAAAAATAAATGTTTCGAATCTTTAAAGTTGAATACGACATAGGCCCAATAACTAATTAACTTTATTTAAAAAAAAATTAAAAACCCCTTCCTCTAAAAGCGTCGTGTGTATATAAATATATATGCCACTTGCGGAAGGTAAATATGTGATTAGATCTACGATAGAGATGATGAAGATAGTGAAAATTTTGAACCTCATAGGAACTCTATGTGGTACTAAGTCACTTATGTATCTTATCATGCAATGTATAAAGTGTAAAATATTGTACTAAATATATAAATGATTATGGTGTGTTTAAACTTCTTTCATTAATTATTACACATTTTCTACACTCACAATGTTTGCCAGCTTGCTATATAATCAACTTAAATCAGTTAAATCCATCATGCAATGCATTTCCTTCCAATTTTTTGTGATAAACTAATAGATAATTGACTAAATAAACATTCTGCGAAGTTTCAATAAAAATTTCCAAGTTTTTCTTACAATTTCTGTGGTTTTTATTCAATTTTTATCGATATCGATATTTTCATCGAAATTTTCGTATTTTTAGACTACCGATATTTCCGATATCATCGATATTTTAGACTTTGAATCTACCTCACCTTTTATATATGCCATAAAAGAAATATGCGATTAGATCTGCCTCACCTTTTATATATGCTACTTGCTGAAGGTGCATCTAAAAGAAATATGCAGTTAGATCTGCCGCAGCTTTTGCAGTTCTTTTCTTTTAGATGATTATGCATGCATTTAATTGGGATCGTATTATTTATATACTTATTTTTATTTTTATACATTTTAAAAAAAAATTTGTCACTGATTTTCTTCATTGCATTCAATCTAACGACTGAAAATTAAAAGGAGTATGAAAAAAATAAAAATAAGTTTGTAAATAGCATTACCCTTTAATTAAATATGGTACATCCCAATAACAGGAGAGACGCTCTGTTTTAATTGTTTCCATGTTGAGGACTTGAACCTTCATCTCTGAAACCATCTTTTGCTCAATGATTAATGAGTTTCGTTATCATTACAGGACCTTTAAGCAGAAATTGCAGATTCACATTTGTAATATAAAGTCAACAGTTAGATTCCCTATGTTACATGTATATTCGGCTCATTGGCATATACCAAAAAAACATGTGTGACTCGCGAGACTTCGGAAAGAAAAGATTATTTTAAGGTTTCAAAAAGAGAGTTTTTGACATTTCGAAAACCACATTATACGTTTGTTAAGTGCTTGCTTAAAAAAAGCTAAGACATCATATTTTTAGATTATATTTTGTAGATTATATGATGTAGTAGTTGATGATTGAATTCTTTCTTTAAATCATTAAAAAAATTATTCAACCATCAATCCGTCATAATCTACAAACTATAATTTAAGTACATAATTTATCTAGCATGAGACAAGAACGTGCTTTCTTCCATGGTTTTTTGCTAGACCCTAGCTTGTACGTACCCACTCTGCATTTGTATATTGGCTTTTATTTATTTAATTTTTTTTTTGGGGGTGGGTTTTGGGAATCAAACGATTAATTAAGAGGGGAAGAAACTCCAGGAACACTCAAGACCTCTAAGATGTGTTTGTTGTACCGGATTATCTCGGACTGGACTAATTTTAGGGAATAAACTAGACTGGCTTAGAATAGACTAAATTTGACTAACTTAGTGAAACGTTTGGTGCAATATCGGGCTAAAAAGCAAGATAATGAAAATCAATGAAAAGTAAACCCTATTTGAATTATCACAACAAAAGAATTTGAAACTACGAGATTTGGATCTTCTTCTGAGCTTAGATTTCTGAACTCAAGAGAGAATCTAAATCCATCATAAACTAACCAACCTGAACCTACAATCAAATCTCAAATTACAGAAGGAAAATTGAAATTAACTAAATCCACTTTTCTATGCCAACACCCAATTCAAGCCAAAACCAAACAATTTCGCAGAATTAAAACATAATAATAAATTTCTCACAAATTCAACAAAAAAAAAGAAAAAGAAAAATTGCATTGCAATCCTTTTGTCCATCACCATCTAAGGCTCTGAAATGTAAGCCCATAAATTGAATTGCGCCACAAATCCATCTTCGTCTTCGGGCAGCCGTGCTCGACCCCAGCCTTTGGGCCGCCATCTTCGAACTCAGCCTTTGAACCCAGCCTTCGGGTCGTCTTGTCGACCCCAACCCTCAGCGGATCACGATAATCAAATAAACTTTCCCTTTTCTAACTGATTCACCACCCAGGAAGCATTCTGTCACCTCGGCGAAGAAGAGTGGGTGGCGCCGACATCGATCCGAGTCTGGGTTATCGGTGCAAAGAGATATAGCAAGGGGGAGAGAGAGGAAGCGAAGTGCAAGAACGGACGCGTCTTAGCAATCCTGTAGTTTTGCGGGGGTCTCGCTTAGACCTGCTAGCGAGGTCCTTAGTCGAGGCGTATCCCAGCTAGTACCATTAAAGTTAATCTGTGTGAGTAACAAACACGATATTGGACTAATATTTAATCTAGTCTAGTCCAGTGAAAGCTAATGAGTGCAAACAAACGCACCCCAAAAATCATACAACAACACATTGACAACTTGAGAAGAATATAGCCATCCCAAACATGTAAGGTCATCTCCAATCGAAGGGTCCAGAGGACCAAAGGACCGAAAATAACCCGAAAACCGTTTCTAACCTAGGGCTAGGGCAAAGGGCTCGTGGGCTCCACTGGACAAAAAAGGGCCAAAGGGCCAATTGGCCGGCCCAAAACATCCAGTTGGCCTCGGGCTGAGCTCCCATTCAAACCCCAACGGCTAGCTGACGTCAGTTACTGTTGCTTTTGATTTTTTTTTTTTTTTTTGGGCCAAATATTGTTAAAAAATTCTCATTTTTTCCTACAAATATCTAAGTCATTCTTACACCATTCCTCACAAAATTTTCACCATTCCTACACCATTTCAATTCTCATATTTTCTTACCTCTTTTAATAATATTTCCTTCAATATTCCAATAATTTTCAAATTGCCTCATCTGCAATGAAAGGTAGGGCTTGGACCCGAAAAGAAGATGAAACTCTTTGTAGGGCTTATAGATGGGTGTCGGAAGATAATATGAGGGGGAGTTCTCAAACAAGTGAAGGTGTTTGGACTCGTGTGTCTAAAAAATACTTAGAGTTCTACGAAGGCACCACTCCACCGAATACCCAAAACCACGAGAGTTGTTCTTCAAGATGAAAGAAACAACTTCAGCCAAATTTGAACGAATGACATCAAGCACTGTTAGTAGCCGCAAGTAGACATGAAAGCGGCGCTAATTACTACGACGAAGTAAGTATTTTCACAATTTATTTTAAATATTTAATTATATTACATTTAATTTCATAAATTAATTTCCTTTGATTTTTGTAATTATATTTAATTATATTACCTTTAATTTCATAAATTAATTTCCTTTAATTTTTGTAATTATATTTTTTAGGTATGCCGAGCGGAGGAATTGTATGTGGAGGGCAGCTCGAAACCCTTTCAGTTTCACAGTTGTTGGGAAATTTGTAAAGGGTGGGTGTTATTTGAAGATCCACCTCAACATAGAGTAGGTCTTACGCTGGTGTTCGAAGCTGCATCCTCAGCTGTAGATATGGATGAAGATGGATCTCTTACCATTCAACAAACAAGGGTAGAAAATCCATCTTCAAGTGAAGGTTCCATACCTAAGGCTATGAGACGAAACAATGCCCGAAGGCTGAAAGAAAAGGGCAAGGCAACGGATGATTACACCGCTCAACAATAAATGGTGGCCTCATTGTGATTAATGGTGGAGCAAAATGCCTTTGCTGCGGAAGAAAGGAACCGTAGGCATGAAGAACGGGCCAAACAAATACAAGAAGAGATGAATGATAAGAATATGGAAAAGAACACTTCAAAATACACTCCAATGAGTAAGGCCTATTTTGATAGGAAAAAAAAAGAACAGAAATTATGACCCGGCAGCAGTTGTTTACCTCCGACTATACTCTTAAAATGGCGGATGATGAAGATAATGATGATTTTAGATATTAAATTTAAATTGTTATAGTTTTTAAATTTAAGTTGTTATAGTTTTTAAATTTAAATAATAAATTATGTTTGGCCCTATGACCCTTTGGCCTTCGGTTGAAGACGATTTTTTGTGACAAAGTTAAAACGAGCTCTATGGCCCTTTAGCCCTCGGTTGGAGATGGTAAGAAATATGACCCTGCACTGTTCATTAAAATATTAATTTCTTGGAGAGCCAGTGGGCTAAAATGAGTCATCTAACCAGCCTTCGGTTGGAGATGGCTTAAATTATTACAACTATACTCAATAGACGTGATGACATTAACCACAAAATTTGCTTTCCTAAGGATGTGCTTCCAGCTAATATAGTCAAACGAAGAAGTAAGCCATTTGATGCCTTCGACCACAGCATAAATACGCTAAGGATGGTGCACTTCCCAGTAATAGCTTCAATGACAATCTTCGAATCTCTTTCGATCAAAATCTTTTTGAGGCCCCGAGCCTTGGTGAGCATTAAGGCATCCCGAGCAGGTAAAGCCTTCGCCGAAGCTATTGTGTTCTGACCCAATCTTCTTGACCCCTCAATGGAAGGCTGTTCCCAATGATTTCAAATGATGAAGCCCGCAGCAGTTGAATTACCCACAACAGACCAGTCAAAATTAATTTTAAAGAATTCCTAGGAGGGGCAATATTCCACCTGATCATTTGTATATTGCATGGTCATTATAACTATAGTACTTTTAAATTTATTTTATTCCTCAAGTTACATCCGTGTAGTTATATATTTGTACCTCGCTTTGTATTGTCTAATGTATGCTAGCATGTGTATTAGCGCGTTGTTACGAGATTCGAAATTTTATTCAAGATGTGGAAAGTTTTGAAAATATATATTGCAAAGAGTACTGTTTACTGTTTACATCCATATATAACATTCATGTAAAGTCTTGAAACTTTGGTTAAGCTAACAAAATTGGGATGTTGATGCACTATCCTCAAGAGTGTTATTTACATTTATACATTACATGAGAAATTGGGGATATTGGTCCTACCCAGCCTTAAAGAGTGCCCTTTTATGTCTAAAATTGTATAAAGTTCAAAACCAAAGGTTTGTTCCTGAAGACACTCAAATCTACAACTCCGATAATTGAATCTCTTTCATTCTCCACGACAACATCAAAATGAAAATCAAAGAAAAATAAAATAAAAAACAGAATCCAATCACTCGTTCAATCACATATGATATTAGATTTCATGCCCCCAACATATTTGATAATATACGTAGTCCCATACCAATACAAGCATGAAGAATGGAAAATTAAAATACGGAATGTATGGCCACACTAAACAGTAAATGGTGTACTTAAACCATACTCATTCAAGAAGGAAATGGATCCTCTCCAGATCCTTTTCATCAAATCTATCAATTCGGATTCTTGAAATTTGATCAAACGGCTAAAGTTATTATAACTTTTAAAGGGCCCTCCTGTTTTTAGCCGTTAGATCAAATTTCAAGAACCTAGATTGATGGATTTGGTGAAAGAGATCTAGAGATGATTCCTTTCCATTCAAGAAGACCATGGCGCCACAACTGGAGAATCACTACCCCAGGCTATTCTTGTATTTACATTCTATAATGTTTATTTTTCTTCCAAAAACCTGCAATGGTTTGAGAGTAGAGAAGATGGAGAACATACTCAACAGACAAACACATTATTCCTGAACCCCCACAACCCTTTTTTCTATATCATCTTCTGACTAGTTTCCAGCCTCTCCCCCAGCTGCAAATTTAATCTCCGTAAGTTTTCATCTATAAAAGTGATATTTGGGATTCATAAATATAGAAATTCAGAATTTCCGCATAAAAAAAAACCAAAAAAATAAATAAAAAAAAAACCTTGAAAATTTGGACCTCCATTCCCAAGTTTAAATTTCGTGTAAATGTCACTTTCAAATTTATATGAGTGAGAGTTTACAAATAAAAAAAATTGCATATTCAAATTCTATTGTTTTTTTAAGTTAACCAAATAAGAAAATTCACAAATTCTAGAAAATAAAATTCCATAATTTAAAATTTCTTACGTAGTACGATGTGAATTGACAATAAAAATGGTTGCTGCTAAATTATTTCAAACTCATTTCTAATTGATTAATAAATACTTTTTATTATTTTTTTGTTCATAAAGTATTATTACAATTATGAAAATAAATTAATAATAATTAATTTGTTCGATTGCTTGGAGAATAAATTTTTTAAAAAGATCAAAGTGCCTTATAGGTTTTCGAACTTAAATTTTGTGATTAAAATTTAGGGTTAATCTCTATTTACTACCTTGAAATTTTGTGGTTTTTAACATTTGGTACATGAAGTTTTTTTCATCCCAGAGTCATACCTCAGGTCTTAATTTTGGGACAGTTTCATACATCCCTTAAGTTTTCCGTTAGAACTTCTGTTAACTAATGATGTGGCGCCACGTGGACAATAAATGAGCACCACGTGTCAATATGGGCCCACTTTAATATTAAAAAATACAAAAAAAAATTTTAATATAAAAAAAAAAAATTTTATGGGCCTCAACCCTCGACCTCCTCCCTCCCTTCTCTCCAAAGCTGGAGCTTCACCTCCACCACTACCACCAAGTTTCTGGGCATAAATCCTCATTCCCCGTCTCAGTCCCTTTCCTCGTTGCTTGGCGTCTCCATTTTCTTCTCTGTCTCTTTTATTTATTGTCTTTCAACAAGCTTCAGAAAACCCTAGAGAGAGAGAATGGGAATATTTGAGCCGTTCAGAGCAATCGGCTACACAATCAGCTCCGAATCCACACTCCCGCCATCTGCCTCCTTCTCCGCTCGCCTCCCCGCCTTCGTAGTCCCCAAGTCCCAACCCCAATCCTCTTCCTCCGACCCTTTCTGGTCTGCAATCTACAAGATTCGATCCAAATCCCCGATATGGCAACTTTCCATCTAACCTCTGCTCTGGCGACATCGGCTCCGTTTACTTGGCTGAGTTGAAGTCCCCTGGTGGGGCGCAGGCGTGCGTATTTGTGTGCGAAGGTGATGGACAAGAAAGAGTTAATTAGCCGGAGAAAGGAAAGGCGGGAGATGACAGGGTGTGCAGAGGAGAGGAGGGATGGATAGGGTCGGGGGTTGCAAGGGTCGTCGGCCACCGAAATGATAACGTAGAAGATGGAAGGGAGGAGCTTGGGTGCGGGTTGCAGAAGGGGTTGGGTGAGGGTTGCAAGGGGTTGGGGGAAATCGAAGACGGGTGGGACTTTGAGGCCTATAAATTTTATTTTATTTATATTAATTTTTTTTTGTATTTTTTAATATTAAAGTGGGCCTATATTGACACGTGGTGCTCAGTTATTGTTCATGTGGGCGCCACGTCATCAGTTAACAGAATTTTTAACGGAAAACTTAACGGATGTATGAAACTGTCCCAAAATTAAGACTTGAGGTATGACTTTGGGATGAAAAAAACTTTATGTACCAAATGTTGAAAACCACGAAACTTCAGGATAGTAAACAGAGATTAACCCTAAAATTTAACATCTCTTTTGGAGACACTCTTGAGATTTTGTAGTGGGGAGAAGAGAAAAGCTAGGGATGATACTGTTTGTGCCGCCACCATTAGATTCCCCTATGTTTCATCTATTTATCTGTTAAGTATCACGAGTCAAACATGTGACTCACTTTTGAGGGCAAAATGACCATGTCGTGTCCCAAATAGCCAAACCCCAAGCATTGTTCGGCAGAGTGAATTGTGAAAAAGCCTTGTTTGGCATAATGAATTGTATGGACCGAGTTCGTTTGAAAAGTGTTTTTAAATAACTAAAAGCATTTTTATAGAAAAATGTTTTAAAACAAATTCCAAGTAAAAATGTAAGTTAATCATAGAATAATACTTCAAGCGTTTTCAGTCATGTAAGAGCATTTCCCAAACAAGTCATGAAACGGTTGTGGAAACTTTTAAACTGGCCTAAAGTTGAATTAAGTATGGAGTAAAATTACCTTCCCTCATAATCTCTCATCTCCCTCCTCTCTTATTTAAACCGTTAAAATTAAGTCACGTCAATATCTTGTTTTGAATTTTTTTGAATAAAGAAAAAGATTAAAAAAAAAGTGCGAGAAGACTGGAGAGGAGAGGAGAGAATGAACATTCGGAACATGATATATACATAAACAGACCCTTTAAGGAAAGGGATCCCTTTTTTTCAAAAAAAATGGGCATACCCCTCTTAACCGTTAGATTTGACTTTAATGAAATTCTGTGGTTGAGATTAAATTACAGGCCTCAAAATCTCCACCACAAGATTTCATTAAAGCCAAATCTAACGGTCAGATATCCTCATATTTTTTTGAAAAATGGGATCCCTCCCCTTAAAGCTTCGTATATCCTCATATTTTTTTGAAAAATGGGATCCCTCCCCTTAAAGCTTCGTATACATAAATATATCGATTAAGTTAGGGAAATGAGAAATTTTGACTACTAAATTCCTGTGAAATTTTGATCAGAAGAGAAGCAAATCGAGTTGAATCAAGGAGATTTACGGTTTTCGAAGAGCATCAAAGATGGGAGAACGTAAGGTTCTTAACAAGTACTATCCGCCGGACTTCGACCCCTCGAAGATGCCCGGGATCAGGAGGCCAAAGAATCAGCAGATAAAGGTGTGGATGATGCTTCCGATGAGCATTCGCTGCAACACCTGCGGCAATTACATCTACAAAGGCACCAAATTTAATTCTCGCAAAGAAGATGTCGTTGGAGAGGTTCGTGGGTCGTTCTTCAGTCAATAGGATTTTTAATTGCATAGCCTGATTCGATTCGATTTGATTTCTTGGGTTTTTTTTTTTTGTTTTTGTTTTTGAGAATGTGGGAATTGGTGTTTGATAGATTTGTTTAGGTTTAATAGGGTTTTTGTTATGTTGTGTGAGCTGGGTTATTGATGGTTTTATCATTTGCAGACGTATTTGGGAATTCAAATATTCAGACTTTACTTCAAATGTACCAAGTGCTCTGCCGAGCTCGCGATGAAGACAGACCCCCAGAATTCTGGCTATGTTGTTTAGCCGGGTGCGACACGTAATTTTGAACCCTGGCGCAATGAAGATGAGGTAAAACAGAAACAAAAATGACTGACTTTCCACTTACCGTGTTCTTTCATGTTTTCAGGTTCTCTTATGCCGTGATGAACATTGCTTAACCGGTTGATTTGTATATTTGTTATTTCTTTTCAGGAAGTAGATAAGGAGAAACAGAAAAGGGAGTCCGAAGAAATGGGAGATGCCATGAGAGCCTTGGAGAATAGAACACAGGATTCAAAAAGAGAGATGGACGTCATGGCTGCCTTGGATGAGATGAAGTCCATGAAGGTAGATGTCTCAGTAGATGTTTGTCTACTGATATGTCGTACAATTTTATTCTTTTGTAATTTGATCGATGTATGGGCATGATGTAATCGTGCAGTTCTGCCATTAAATTGTAATGCACGACTTTTCTGTTTCTGTCAGTACGTATATGAATAATATGTTATGCATTTATTCAATTCCTTTGTGTCGGCTGCATGTCAATATCCTGTGATACTAATAAAAGGTTTATGGTTTTCAGTCCAGGCATGCGACTGTGAGTGTGGATGCTATGTTGGAGGCTTTGAAACAAACATCCACGCAAAAGGTACGATTTATAAGCGGTTCATATCTAGGCCAATTTAAACTTTAAACCAATAAATACACATGCATGTATATATGGTATTGTTCCCTGTCCAGTGTCATATATTGTGTTATACGCTTGTGGATTTGTTTAGTTGTTGTAATGCAGAAACATGTAGGAGCGTGGTTCCTTAAGTGTGCAATACTTGCAGCTCTGATGTTGTGGTTTCCATGAATTTGTTATAACATCAAGTAATTCAGGGTACAATAATTATATAACCAAAGAAATTTGATAGGCTTCTTGTGCCAACTTATTTAATGTGTTGGAAGTGAGTCAAATTATCTTCATGTCCTGAACCATGGGTAAACCAAAAACCTGATGTGTTTAACTTATTGAAACGTGATACATTACCTTGGAATTATGTTTTGATTAGGAATCAAAACATAATCCCAACTGATGTGTTTAACCATGGGATTATGTTTTGATTCCTAATCAAATGCTTTGAGGAATTCCTTTTACTATATTCTTCATCTTCATCTATAATGGTTCTCTTCTGAATTGGTTATAATTATTGCTACGGTTTCAAATAGGAATTCGTACTTGCTGAATCCTCTTGCTATTGGAGTACCGTCACAAAAAATAGTGTTTTGTCGGTTGCTTGCATGAAACATGGTTTCATTCTCCCCGTGGGGCAATGTTATTTGAAGAGAAACTTGCACATGATATTGTAGGTATTGAAATGTAACTCTACAATGATGGTGAATTTGTTTCATGCAAGTCTTTCACTTACAGAGTTATTGGTTCAAATATTCTCCTCTCTAATCTAGTGGAAGGCTTTCTCTTGCGTTTGGTTCAATATTCTCCTCTCTAGTCCATATTCCTGCCACATTTCAAAAGGATGAACAAAAGCCTACGAAAGGTAGTATCTTCTCAAGTGAAGATGACGTTGGCGAGGAATTCCTTCTTCCTTATTAACCTCCCAACGTCATCTTTTTGCATGAGAACAAACTGTCGATATCAAAAGAAAAAATCTCTCTTTCATTCGTATTAAAATCAACAAACAAACACATCTTTATTTCACTTTCAAAACTAAAATGAAAATCTGTAGAATGCGCATATATAGCGCATAAGGCCAAGTTATTTGTTACACGATTTTATATCTCGACAACAACCATAAATTTTAGTTTTCAACTTCGATGCCGCAGTAAGCTTTGATACGGGAAGCTGCCTTCTTGGACTCTGCTGAAGCATGAAATCGTGTATAGCCACGACTGTCGCATGGATTATAGAGCAGTGGGTGCTCATCGTCCACTAGTTCTTTTGGTACTTGTATGACTCCATTGTTGAATGTAAACAGACCGAGAGAGTATCTCGTCTTGTCCCCGCGATGTTTTACAAGATGTTGGCAAGCTTTTATTCTGTCGTTGCTCCATACCTGAATCCAAATAAAAGAAATATGTTTCGTAATTTACTACTTGCATCATTATTAATATCTTATCTTTGTTATACATATTATATTGGAACGACCGCATTTAAAGTTTGGACTCACCTGCAATCCTTCGGCTGCCATGAATAAGAAGTGCGAAGGTACAGACTCGATATTAATCCAATCACCTTCCTTTGTTTTAACCTCCAACCCACTAACATCATGCTGAACAACTATGGTTGTGAAGTTATTGTCTGTATGCATTGGAAACCTTAACGTAGTATTAGTGTCCTCCGGCACCTTATATTTGATGAATCTAAGGAGGTGACTGTTGCAACAAACAACAGTCTCGTATTCGTTTCCTACCCCATAGCTATCGAATATCATTTGTCCTACTGTTCGTTCCAAATCAGCTAATAACTGGCCAAATGAATCTGTGGTTTCACTGCACCGAAACAACGAAGAAAAAGTTTGTGTAAACAACAAATAACCATGCATCTAATAAACCATGTATAAATGATACGCAATTGAAGTTACCAACTCACCAGAAGTTTTTCTTTCCAGCAGGCCACATCAGATTCTTGAACTTGTGAGTTGCCTGGGGGGATGTCACATTATCGATGCACAAGCTCTCGTAGAGTGGAATGGCGGGGTTTGGACCCATATACCCATGATATGGTTGCTCACCAACGTTCTTTACCTTGTTTTCTAAGGGAACCTCAAACAGATCTGCGGCCTGGCCGAAGATGTTGTTGTGAAGCTCTGGAGAAATTTGATCGTACTGTGCGACGAAAGAGCCGTATTCTTCGAGTGCAGAGCGGACTTGTTTGGCGGTGGACAACCAAGAACTTGATCCGGGCTTCAAGTCTTCGGCAGAGAAGTTGATAGTAGGAAGCTTGGGAGGTGCTAGGGAACCCATTTCACTAAATAATTAAACCCTAAACTTTGGTAATCTGTTACTCTAACTAGCTTGTGGAAATAAAACTGATGCATATGCAAACATGCAGTGTTGCATATGCTGCTTTTATAGTGGCTGTTCGTGCAGGTTGTTTTCCAGAAAAATCGAGCACGTGAGTAGTTAGTCATTGACTACAGACGTGTCAAACATTTCTACTATAAGAGGGTGACGTGGCAGTAGGGGAAGCCTCGATTGAAATTATAAGAGCAACAGACACTATCAGCCTTCAAAATTGAAATGTTTAATTTAGGTACGTGTAGTCAATTTTGTTCTAATATATTATCTGGTAAACTTGGACTTTTCAATTCTTGTTTAGAGAAAGTAGAACCCATAATTCACTTGATGAAATGTTTTGCAATCTTATTGTTTACATTGTTGAAGGGCTGATGAATAGTTGGGGAAGAAACACTTAAGGAATATTCAGATTTTTTGTAAGAATGAATTTATTAGTTGAACGCCACTTTATGGAATATATATGTGTAGGGGACCAGTGACATTATTTTTTTTACATAACTTTAATCCACGTTTTTGTAGAGTCTAATTTGTAATATATTTCAATGATTCAAACAATCTATCTTTTAGGTTTTCCTTCAAAGATTATGTCTATAAAAAAATTTAAAATCTGAAAACATTGTGAGGGTTGGATTAAAAGTTTAGGATTTATTTGTAGAACTATATTCGTTTATTTTTTCACTGTAAATAATGTCTTAATAATTTGAATTTGTCTAATTTTTTACAAAAAAATAATTTATGAATAATATGAAAGATAGAAGGTTCGAATATAGGTTAGCTTGGGTGAAGATTTATTCGGGTACAGATTAGCTTGCCCTATATATATATATAGATTGCTTAAGGGGAGGGATTCCTATTTTTTCAAAAAAATAGGGACACGCTCCCCACCGTTAGATTGATTTTAATGAAATTGTGTTGTTGAGATTAAAACACAAACCACACAATCTCAACCACACAATTTTATTAAAGTTAAATCCAATAGTGGGGAGCGTGTCCCTATTTTTTTTAGAAAAATAAGGATCCCTCCCCTAAAACAATTTGTACATGTATATGTATGTATATATATATATATATATATTCGTTTCGAATTATAAAGCAACTTTCCGCCAAACCTTTCTAGAATAAGATGGCCAAGCGTTCAATGTATTTGAACTCAAAATATATAAACATGGAGAATATTCTTCGAGACTTTCCAAGCTACGATCCTCTTCTGATTTACTCTTTCTCAGGATCTAAGTGTTTCAATAGGAATATGACTCCTTAAATTAATTATGTTACAATATTTATAATATATAGCGTTTGAGAAAATTTATATGTGTACGAAATCTTCTAGTGATTATAATAAAAAATTACATTCTTATAATTATTGAAAATTTTCTTATTAAAAAGGTTAAAATTTCTACCATAAAATTGATTGTTAATATGAAGAGTATAATGACTTTTTGTAACAACCCATTTCAAAAATTTCATTTTAATTAATTAAAATTACTAAAATACGCTTAATTATGTGAAGGTTGACATCCGTTGACCTTCGCCTGATGACATGTTGGAATTGTTCTTATATTTTATTTTCGTAACTCTAGTCGATAAGAACACGTAAGCGCGATCGGAATCGAATGCAAAGTCAAAACGAAACTTGTACGAAATTTTGAACGTAAAGGCATTCCGGTAATCTCACAAGTGGAGATTTTCCCCACTTTTGGACCTTTACATGGGTGACATGTGGCACCCTCTGTTTGTTGCCTTTTTCTTTCCCCTCCCGTGAATCTTTCTCTAGAACTCTCCCTCATTCTCTCGTATCCCTCTCTTCCGTCTTTCCTCTCCAGCGAACCAAGCATATACACACACCCACACCTACAAACAACAACCACAACGGTCACCACACCATCAACATCATTTCCCCTACGAGTTCTACGAACCCAGAATAAGGAGAAACCCTGATTTCTCACTGTGCAAAAAGGTGATCCGGTGAGTTCTCACCATTTTTCGATGAGGTAAGCTCAATAACTACTCCAAATCTTTACCGATTGTGTTTAGAACTATACTTAGGTAATTTTTTAGACAAGTTGGTATTGTTTGGACGCAAAGAGAACGAGAAATATATTTCCAGTTTTCCGGCGAGATTTTGTGGCTTACCAGCCATTTTTCGGTTGATCCCGACGTCAACTCCACTTCATCTTGGTACGACTCGAATCCTCACTCTCCTAGCTTCGTTTTAGTTTTTGAATGGTGAGCTTTGGTTAAGTTTTGCCACCAAAACGGAGTCAGGGAAGATTTCCCGGCCAAAACTCCAGTTATCTCTTTCATTGGTCCGGTGACCCGCGAGTGGAAACCAGGTCGAGCCCAAACCATAACCCTGAACCGGCCCAAAAACCCATCTGGAGCCAACCTAAACCTTTAGGCCAGGCATCACATTAGCCTAGGCCCAACCCGATTCCCTTAGCCTATGCCTAATCATTTGAGCTTAAACCAAAGCCCAAAACCTAAATTGAGAACTGGCCCAACCTAGAAACCCAATCCACGGTCGGTGCGTGAATGGCACGTGGAGCACACGCGTCTCAGCCGCCGCCTACGACGGCACCAGCGACTCAACTCGGCGGGTGGCGGCGCGTGGGTGTACCCAAGGTCCATCCTTAGGTTTTTCGACGTGCCGAGTCTGAATCCATTGTCCGTTTCCTAAAATTCGACTGTTTTGGTAAAGTTTTATTAAATGTACTATCTTTATGTTTAGGTGCAACGGAGGGAAGTGATCCAGTCCATTCTAGTTTAAGCAGCTATTCGATAAAACAGTACTTGTGAGTGGACCTCTTCCTACTTGCTTTGTGGACTTTTATAATTATGGTAGTTGATTTATCGAAATTACATTTTATTAATGGTATTGAATTATGGGATTTGCATATATGGATTTCTATGGTTTTCGAATACCATTTTACGAACATGAATTATTTTATGGATTTCATGATTACGATTTATCTTGGATTATGAGATGAGATTTTGAGCTTGTGAGCTCCAAATTTGATGTGAGACTTTTGAGATATGTTTTTGGTACTTACCTAGTGGGTTATCATACGGCACATCCGCACACCATGGGTATAGATGTCTATGGCCATAGGACACAGTTGATGAGGAAGAGTGAGATATGATATATGATATACCCCTAGCTTCATTACCGAAAGCAGTGTCGATGTGGATGTTATGCTATTTTATACAGCTTCACCTTCGGGTGATGGACATGTTATTCGGCTTCACCTTTCGGGTGATGGACAGGTACTACCTTCGGGCGACTATGATACCCCTAGTAGAGTACTTCACTGATACGATTTACAGATGTTTTACGAATGTTTTACATGGCATGCTAGGGTTTTTATAAAACCTATATGTAGTATTATATATGTGTTTTCAAAATAGGGGGTTAGTATGTTCTGAAATAAACTGGTTTTTCGTATTATTACTATTATTATAAACTTTGGTCCACTCACATTTTCTGTTTTGCGCCCCCTCAGGACATAGTGACGAAGAGTACAACCCGAGCTTCGAGGCTTTTCCCTACCAGTGATCCTGCTTACTTCCATTTACATATGTCCGTTCTTGACTCTTGTAAATTGATATTCACTTTTCTTTAGCACTTTGTTTATTGGTATGCTCTGGACATATTGCATCTTTTACTTCGGATTTGAAATCGTTGATCTTTCTGTTCGTTCATGTGGATTTTGCATCATTATTATTGTCACCTAGCATTGATGGTTATGTATCATTCCTACTTGTTTTACGATTTTTAGTTTACTTGTCCTTTTATATTCTTACTTGCTCCTTATCATTCGTGTTGTTCATACACTTAGGGCTTTCGTCACTCTTGAGTGTCGGCCCACACATGCTATCTAGGTGTCATTTGGATATTTAGGATGGGGTGTGTCACCTTTACCATATTTATAACTGAATAAGAGGTTTTATTTATGATTAATTGTGCATTATTCTTTTCAGGTTATTTAGAAGGGCTATTAATGAACACCAAACAATTTGAAATCGTATAAAAGAATGACTCGTGTGCTTGATCTAGATAAAATGACTTAAGCCATCTCGAAACCAGCCGATCAAATTTATCCAAATTCTAATGAAAGTAAGTCGTACTCCTTTTCATTTATAAGTGAGATATTTTAAATTAGAATTTTGTGAATGACGAGTTCAATACCAATTTATTCTCTCATCATTAATGTAAATGTATATCGTTGTATTAAAAAAATTACATTATATACATGCATACCCCATAACAAACTAAATCACTTAAGACTTCATTTTTTAATATTTGCTTTAAAACAACAAACACAAGGTTTTGCCATAAAGCTAATTAGTAATATAGAAAGTATCTCAATTATTTATAAGCACATAAAATGTCCCTCGTCCCATTAATGCATAATTCGTTCTCAACAATATTCTACCAAGCATATCAAGTTTTGAGCTGTAGTTTGTATAATATGGATCTAAAAAATAAATAAATATCGGCCGTCGTCTACCATCTTACGGACCTCTTTTTAACACACAAAATGATACAACTAAACATATTATTAATTACCAATCAACTAAATGATCTTGACAGTAAGAATATCTCAATTTTAGACAAAGACAGAATATATTGAGTCTTCATTATTCTAATATTTTCTTTTTGGTCAAACAATAAACTTGCTATCTGGCATCATCATGCACGATTGTTTATGCAGAATTTTCAAACCTCTTTTATTTATTATTTTTTTATCAGATGTAAATTGAGCATCCCGCCGCCACAGCTGTTTACAACGTACAGCTGGGGATTCATGTCATATTTGTTAGCGGTGGTAAACTCGGCACTATGTAACGTCGGTAGTCGTTGCCTGTTCGGGTTATCTTTTATTTTTAATTGAGCTTTCATACTCTTTTAGGTCATTTTGTTTGTTATTATTATTATTATTATTATTTTTATCTTTATGCTGCCTCTTTTATTGAATTTGTAGAAATTGTGTTGTATGTTTTTTGGCTAATAAATTACATATCAAATTTTTATTAGGATCTTAAATTTACTATCTACGATAATTCCTTGTATCTCTGAAATTCATGTCAACAAACAAAAAAGTACATAAAAAGCATGCTTCTGACGCATTACGACATTTCCTTGTGTCCCTGAAATTCATGTCGACAACAAAAAAGTCCATAAAATCATGCTCCTGAAGAATACAATTGTCATATAAATTCTTGTCCAAAAAACAGTGAATAGTGAATATTCTTGACCCACTAGAAACTTGAAACAATGGTTTTAAAAAAAATGAGAATTTGTTGTGGGCTAATTCAGTCAAATAATCTTCGAAAGGTTGTAAAAGTGGAAGATCCATAAAAGAAAGGAGATCGTGTTCAAGCTTATTTGCTAGTTTGTTCTGTTGCTACTCAATATTTTCTTCTACTTTTTTTTTTTGTTGAAATATTTTCTTCAACTTTTCGATTCTTAATTTACGAGGAAGATGAAGTTACATTTGTAATCTTTTGCGCAATTGCATTGTCATTTAGTACTTAATACGTGCATAAACTCAATTGCAGGTCATTTATTAACAAAAGAAAAACTCATAGACAATTTTCGAGATATAAAAGAAAGACGAGCATCATATTAATTGAATGCACTGATTTTTCTTGTGTAAAAATTGAAAATTTTCTTGTAACTTGTTTTATGTTTTGGCCTCATGCATGAAGTGCTAGCTCCGCCACTGGACATGGTTATTCATTAAAATATTTCGTCTACTCCCTTTCAACTTCGTTTTTCAGTGGAAGTGTTTCCCTTGGCGTTGGTCCAATATTCTCATCTATAATCCTTGTTTCGTTCACCAATACTACTTTCATTCCAAAAGGAGCCCTATTTAGAATGTTGTTCTAATGAGGAGATAACGTTCGGGAGGACATTTTTGCCCTAGTATTCGGGCTCCCGAGAAATCATTAAAACGCAGTGTATATATATAATTTTAAGTTTTCTCCCGCTTTTTAATAAAAGAGAGAAAAGAAAGAATATGAAGAGGATGAGTACAAGGTAGAAGAAAGTGAAGGGAAAGAATGTGAATCCGAAACCGAATTGAAAATTAATCAAAACCTTATAGAGAAAAAATACACAAAGTCAAAATCAGTAGAAGAAAAAGAAACAAGAAAGAAAAAAAAATTATGTAAATAAATAGCCACAACAATTTGAAAATTAGTAACCCTTACAGTGTAACTTTTGGATTTATCTCAAATTGTTTTAAATATATTGTTAACACGAAGAATGGTATAGCTAATACATATTATTAGCCACTTATTACTATAATTAAGTGAGAGGCCTTAACTTTAATTATCGTCAATGACGAATTTGAACCACATTATTGCTGGCCCATTGTGAGGGTTGGCCTACTCTCCGCTCTCTTAGTGTAGATAATATTGGTTGTTTTAAAAAAAAATAAATTATTAAAGTATAATGAACTAAAAGTGATCATTACTTTAATAATTTTTCTTGGTCAACAAACAACCACACTCTTGCACCTTGCATCATCAGTGACACATGATTTTATCTATTATAGATGCAAGCCACTATACGTTAGTGTCAACTCATTTTTTATAGGACAAGGATTCTCTCTGAATCCTTTTTTTGAGGATTCGGAAATCAATAAATTGTGTTTGTTCATCGTACATCTGCGGCCAGTTTTCGTTATGTACTATTTATATTTAATTTTAAATTTAAAAATTAAAATGATTTCTAATTGCACGATATATGATAAACAAACATGATTGATTAATCATCCGAATCCCCACAAAGAGGATCCGCAGAGGATCCTATTCCTTTTTTATAAAGGACAAAAATTTTACACCGTGTTAATCTAAATTATGGAAAGGGGTTTCAAACTTAGTGTAGATTTTTTCAGGTCAACGGGCCGAGGGCCCCATTTCAACAACATTGATATTGTTCCCAACTTGGTAGTTTCCATCTGCCAAATCCGTCAAGTGTGAGGTTTTATCACAAAAGGACTCAGTGTTAGTTAAAGTGGGGTAATCCTATTTAAATTGCTTTTCTCCTTTCCCTCTGGCCGATGTGGGATTCTAACATGCCCCCGCACGTGAGACCCCATTTTGTGGGTCACACATGGAGATCCACACATCGGCACTACGTGGAGCCAAGTCGGGGCTCACCCAACATGCTGGACCAAATGGGGACCCACCCAATCACGTGGCAACATTGGCCTACGTAGAGCCATGTTAGGACTCACCCATTGCGTAGGGCCAAAGAGGACCCACCCAATCACGTCGTTATACGAGCCTGTCCTCTGACTTTGATAGCATATAGAATTTTTCAGGTCGATGGACCGAGGACCTTATTCCAACAACACCGATATCGTCCCTAACTTAGTAATTACCACCTGCCCAATTCGTCAGGTGTGAAGTTTTATCACAAAAGGTCTTGATGTTAGTTAGAATGGGGTAATCATTTTTAAATTGCTTTTCTCCTTTCCCTCTGGCCGATGTGGGATTCCAACACTTAGGTACACTGTACCGATATACATATGTACTTAATTATCTTAGAAACATATGAGCTAATCTTTTGTATAGTATTATGTCTCCCAACATTTTTGTATTTATAAACAATATTATAGTGACGAGAATCGAAATTAAAACATCGGTTGCCACTAGTACAAAAACATACTTGCGCAACAAAGCAAATTACGTTGCACAAAGTATGTTTGCGCAACGGTGACAACAAAACGTCACGCAAAGGCGTTTTGCGCAACGGAACTTTGCGCGACGAAGACCGCCATAACCCAAACAGCTTCTCGCAACGAAGGAACACCTTCGTCGTGCAATGTTGGGAAAAAAAACGGTAAAAGCCTTGGTTTGGAGCCAAAATCTTGCGTAACGCACAGGCCGCGTCGAGTAAACATCCTTTGCGCGATGAAGGTACACCTACGTCGCGCAAAGCTATTTTGCGCAACTAATGCACACCTTCGTCATGCAAAGTCAACAACTTTGTGGTATAACATAAGATTTTGTGGTATCCATTTGTGTAAATATTTTAAATTGACAATCAAATTAGTTCATTGTATTCATATAGGATCAAGGAGTGTAACTGTAAAAAATCAATAAAATCAGAGTTAAAATAACTGTTAAATCGTGATTTTTCGTTTATAACTGTTGAAAAGTTTTGTCCTGTTACTTGATATCTGAATGTTTGTTTTTTGTGATTTTTGGTGTGTGCGATCTCGAAGCATATACAAATAAGTTTGACAATTGGATCGTTGAAGCTAATTTCGTAGAATGCGTATCCCATCAAAACAATAGATTCATTAACATTTAGAGTGTATTTATACTTTTATTATGTATAACATAAGATTTTGTGGTATCCACTTGTGTAAATATTTTAAATTGATGATCGAATTAGTTCATTGTATTCATATAGGATCAAGGAGTGTAGTTGTAAAAAATCATCAAAATCGGAGTTAAAACTACTGTTAAATCGTGATTTTTCGTATATCACTGTCGAAAAGTTTTGTCCCGTTACTTGATCTCTGAATGTTTGTATTTTGCGATTTTTGGCGTATGCGATCTTGAAGTATATATAAACAAGTTTGATGGTTGGATCGTTGAAGCTAGTTTTGTAGAATGCGTATCTCATCAAAACAATAGGTTCACTAACACTTCGAGTTTATTTATATTGTCATTAAGTATAATATAAGATTTTGTGGTATCCATTAGTGTAAATATTTTAAATTGAAGATCGAATTCTTTCATTGTATTCATACAGGGTCAATGAGTGTAGTTGTAAAAAATCATCAAAATCGGAGTTAAAATAACCGTTAAATCGTGATTTTTCGTTTATAACCGTTGAAAAGTTTTGTCCCGTTACTTGATCTCTGAATGTTTATTTTTTGCGTATGGGATCTCAAAGTATATACAAACAAGTTTGATGGTTAGATCGTTGAAACTAGTTTCTTAGAATGCGTATCCCATCAAAACAATAGATTAATTAACACTTGGAGTTTATTTATACTTTCATTAAGTATAACATAAGATTTTGTGATATCCATTAGTGTAAATATTTTAAATTGAAAATCGAGTTCTTTCATTGTATTCATATAGGGTCAAGGAGTGTAGCTGTAAAAAATCATCAAAATTGGAGTTAAAACTACCGTTAAATAGTGATTTTTTGTTTATAACTGTCGAAAAGTTTTGTCCCGTTACTTGATCTTTGAACGTTTGTTTTTTGTGATTTTTGGCTTATGCCATCTCGAAGTATATTAAACAAGTTTGACAATTTGATCGTTAAAACTAGTTTCATAGAATGCATATCTCATCAAGTTCAATGATATATATATATATATATATATATATATATATATATATATATATATATACATATTAAATAGCTTTAAATTTATTTATGCTGTACATATAACACTTAATGTCACATCCCCGCCCGGGGCGGATCACTTCTCGAGCCCGCTTCACCACCGTAGCACGATATTGTCCGCTTTGGGCTTACCATTCCCTCACGGTTTTGTTTTTGGGAACTCACGAGCAACTTCCCGATGGGTCACCCATCCTGGGAGTGCTCTCGTGCGCTACTCGCTTAACTTCGGAGTTCCCATGGAACCCGAAGTCAGTGAGCTCCCAAAAGGCCTCGTGCTAGGGCGGATCACTTCCCGAGCCCGCTTCACCACCGTAGCACGATATTGTTCGCTTTGGGCTTACCATTCCCTCACAGTTTTGTTTTTGGGAACTCACGAGCAACTTCCCAGTGGGTCACCCATCATGGGATTGCTCTAGCCCCCTTCTCGCTTAACTTTAGAGTTCCTACGGAACCCGAAGCCAGTGAGCTCCCAAAACGCCTCGTGCTAGGTAGAGATGAGAATATACATATAAGGATCACTCCCTTAGGCGATGTGGGATGTCACACTTAAGAAATTGAATGGTATGTATATTTATTAAGTAGCTTTAAATTTATTATTGTAGTTCGGATCGAGTTTTTGTTAGAAAAATATATTATTGTGGATTTTAATTGAATTTGAAGGGAGTAAAGTCACATTTTCAGTAAATTTTATAATAATTTTTTTTTTTTATAAATATAACACAACACCAAGATAGGGTCATTGCGCAAAAACATTTTGAGCGACGCCAAGATGGGGTCGTCATGCAAAAACACTTTGCACGACGTCATAATGTATACATGCATTGCAGAATTTGTTAAAATTTTGACGGTGCAATTGTAAAAAATAGGCGTTTTTTTTTATTTAAATTTTCCCAAATTTTGCCTGTCTCTCTTCCCTATCTTTCTCTCTTACTCAGTCTCTCTCATCTCTTCCCTCTAGCTTATCTTGCCTATCTCTCACTCAGTCTCGCGTAGCCTTCCTCTCGACTGCACCCAAGCAGCCTTCTCCTCATCCTTCCTTCCTCCCGACTGCACCCAGCCAGGTATCCATCTTTTCTTAATTCTTTATTTTTCTTCTTTCTAAGGTCAGAATCAGGCTTTAATGCCTTAATTTGAAGATTTTGGTATTGTAAATAGATTTAATTTAGAAAATTAAATTAGAAATTGGGGGTTTTAGTGTTAAATCGAATTTTGGAGTTTTTTCCTTGGACTAACAGCTCAAAATAGTACTCAAACTAGAAACATTAGACAAAGTAATACCACAGGTTCGTAACATGCTAATCTTTGATATATCACTTGTAGTCTTGTTTATAGTTCTCAACTGATGAGTTTGATTATTCACAGGATGGCTCTGTAGATCCTGATTCTTTGAGCACTAGCATTAGCACTGATATAGAACCTCTTCCAGGCCTTGCATCCATACTTGAAGAGCTAGTACAGGAAGATGGGTAAGGTTTTTGCATTTTTTGGTTTAGGAAGAGCTATTTCTGAATATTTTAATGGCTTTGATTGAGAGACAGTATTTATCTGAACATAAACTGCTGATAGTTACCAAAAACTAGATTTTGTCAGAACTTCTACAAAGTGTGAATAAAGAAATAAATGATTAACTACCGAACTCCATTCACGAACTCATACACAGAATTGAGGTCACAAGGATGACTTTTTTGGCAACAAACTGGTCCAGCCTCTTTTGCTTCTCATTAGATAAAAGTTAATTCATTATAATTTTCAAATAAATTATTTCAAAATTGTACTTTTAAGCATGAAGTTCTCCCAAGCATTGGCTGTGAGTAAATTATATGTTTTCAAAGACTGAGCGGTAAACTATTGTGGTTCAGATTATTAGTTTGTTAGGATGGTCCTGTTAGCTAGTTATGTTTTTCCTCTTAATTCCATTTTCCACTTTAGGTTTGCTCTTTTCGGACTTTGCAGATAAGTTGTTTGAGCCTCGACCGCCGTTGGATTTCAAACCACCTCCGGAGAAGAAAAAGTGCCCACCTTTGACAGGTCTATTAACCATGAAAATAAGTGGTTAGCATTAGACAGAGATCAATATTTGATTTATTCAGTACTAGAACACAACTCCTAAGTTGACGTTACATTTGTATACTCTGTATACAGAGATTAATATTTGATTTATGCAGTAGTAGTACACGACTCTTAAATTGAAGTTGCAGTTGTATACTCTGTATACCTTTTTTTTTCTTCCTTTTTTGCTAATTTGGGAAGTAGCTCAATTTATTTACTATTTCTTTCATCAATGTAGAATTCATTTCCAATACACCTCATCATGTGTGTCAAAGTTTTAAGCCTAACATATAAACAACACAAATCAGGTGATGTGGAATACATGTGGCCGTTGAATTTCACACGCGAGACAACATGTTTTGATACTATAAAAAATGTTAAGATTCTACCATAAAACCAATTAACAATAGAAAATAACATAATTTACTTAAATTCATGCGAGACTTATTATTCTATCAATATTAAATTTATTCTTAACATTATCTCTTTTTCTGACAACTGTAAGCTTATGAATTTTCGTTTGCAGATAAATTTCATCCGGAGGCAAGAGATTAGTCAAAGGATTCCTAGCAATCCGACAGATTGGTCAATAAAAAGCAGTACTTCTGATATCTGAAGCAACATAGGTATGTCGTTGGATCCGGTAGAGCAGCAATAATTGAAAATGAAGGAAAAAGTTGGTGACAGTATAATGCAGTGGAGGGCTATAACATAAGGACTTGGCTTCTCTCCCCTCTCAGTTCTTATATATTCATATCATTTTCTATTTGTGCGATCACGATTAAGCCACATTAATATTTTATATCATTATTATTTTTTATCTTATTATCTCTATAAAAAAATTAATATAAAATGTTGACGTGTCTTAACCGTGATCGCACAAAATAGGAGGAAATGAGAGTGTATGGAACTGGGAGGGCAGAGAAGCCAAGTCCATAACATAAGGGTGGTGTACGTTTTTCGAAAGAATAATGTTAGGTATATTAGAATTTTAAATTTAATTTTCAACTCAAATGATGTTTCACTAATAAGAAATAAGCACGTTAATTATCTTTTAAATAATAATTTAATTATCAACAAACATATCATTTAATTTACAAAATTTAATTTAAAAATGTGATCGCTCTAACCATTTTTTAAAGCTACCAGAGAAACATGCATTCACTAGCATGGAAAGGTGGGACGTAAAGAGGACAACTTTGGCTTACCATTCAATTGTTATAAAATTTACGTGTATGCCATCAAAGCCAAATGCTTAACCAACGGGCATGTTATACATTGCTTTGAAAACCAATCTTAAGTGTATCCAAACTTTAGTGAGTATGGAAGAAAATACGTAGTGTCTTACTTATGAGAATTGAGAGAAAAAACTCAATGAACTGAGAGAGAAATCCTCTTGAGTGAATCCATGAGAGGAGCATAGCCACCTTAGTGAGAGTTGAGTCACTTTAGTGAGATTGTTGCCTTTAATCTCATTATTCTATATGGTTTGCCACCCCCATTTTCCGTTCGTCAATATGGTTTGTTGGTTCTTCTTTCTGACGGTGGCTGCTTCGCGGCGATAGTGTGACTGTTTGGGTAGAGACAACTAGTTCCTGTGTTCAGATCTAGGGCTTCTTTCCTTTATGGCTGTTATGGGCTCTATTATTGGGCCTGGTCTTGTATTTCTTTATGTTTGGGTTGTTTTGGATTGTTTGTAGAGTTTTCTAAATAAGAATATCCTCACTTATCTACCTACGTGACGGAGGCCTACTAACTTCTTCATCGAAGGCCTCAAACGATTCACCATTGACTTGGTACTAACCTTGTTAAAGAGTGCAACTAATGGGTGCAGCTGGAAAGACCTGCACACCTACTACCCTTTATCAAACATTCCCGTTTCCATTTTATGCCGTTGTCATCTTCATTTTTTAATGAAATTAGCTCTGCTTGACCCAACAAAAAAAAAAATAGAGAAAGAATTGGAACGGATTTGTCATCTATGAGATTCGAACTTAAAACTTCGCATTTACAAGTGAAAATGAATATTATTAGATCGTAATACTAGGTGACATCTACTCTTAGATCATTTAATTTAGAAATCAAGGAAATTGCATTGGTTGATATTTTTTCCACTAAAAATCCACCAAGTGTTAGTAATTTAGTTGGTCAATTACTTAATCAATAATCAAATAATTTAGAACATGGAAAAAAAAAACCCAATTAGGTATTCCACATAAAGGGGTGTGTGAAGGCTGCCAACTTTATTATGTAACCCTAACCCGACTATGCTTGGTGAGAAATATGCAAGTACAAACAAGAGCTCGAGATTTCCTTATACATCTTAAATCTCAAGGGGTTGTGGGGTTGGCTACATAGAGAAATATCCAACTTAAGTTTTGGTGCCGCTTCAATCTATGCAAGTACAAACAACAAATTCTAACAGTTGCTTAATATATGCAATATTTCCTTGACAAATACAATTGCAAAAATAACCTAAAAAAACCTATAGAACGCGCGTATATAAGAAAAACCATAATGGTTATAGGACAAGTTTTTTATTATAAAAATTTATATTTCATCACAATCATAAATTGTAGTTCTTGCGTGCCACAAATTACACTTTGATATAATAATATGAGCAGCTTGTGATGATCGCACAAGGGCTTGTGACTCACGAAAGTTAGTGCAACGTGAGATCACATGCATATTTTGTAAAACATATGAAATGGTTGTTGATAATTGGATTATTATCTTAGTGTTGAGTAATGTATTTGTTTTCTATTGGTGACACATTCTTATTATATAGTTTATAATGAGAACTTTAGCGCATAGGTAGATAGTTATGTAGTTAATTAGCGATAAGTGAAGGATTTTCCTAGTAGATTATCATAGAATATCGCTTATATTCAAAATATGTAGTTTGTTAATTAGCAAAAATTAAGTACTTTTCGTCGTTGTATATGAAATAAAATGATGAAAGTATCACAAGGAAATGTTGGACATTGCATTAAGGTAAGGTAGCAAAAAAATATTATTAGAGGAGGTACACCAAAGCCTTACTCATAAACTGAAATAAAACATGTCAAGATCGTTTAAACAATTATACACGACTGAAATTACTAGGAAAACATGCGTACTACGACGGCGGATCCAAAACGCGCTGCCTGCCGAGTCTGAAACAGTAAGAAACTGTTTTGCTACTATCACACACCAACGGAAAAACAGAGATTTTCAAAGTTCAGCGCGAGTGTGGGCGAGAGATACAAAAAAAGGACCTCTTATCTCTGGCCTTTCTTTTTCCACAAGTCACCAAACATTTTTATGCCGGAACCCTTTCTTTTACCACTACCGAACCCATCGTCCAAGTCATCAGCAGGTGACCCCACAAAGCCCGCGTAGCCACCAGCTGATGTCTCAAATACTCCACCAAAGTGCTTATCCATGGAGCCACACCTCTCAGAAATCCTACCATTCATCTCCGCACCCCCGGCAAGTACTACAGCAGCAGCATCTGCTGCCTTTCTCCACTGCTCTGTCTGCACTCTCATCTTCTTTATTTCTGCTTCCAGAGCTTCCTTTGCTCCTTCTGTTGCCTGCAGCTTCGCATTCAACTGACCTGCAGTTGCCTTACTTGCTTCCAGCTCTTCCTCAAGCTGACTTAACTTCAAGGACAGTTCCTTTTCCTTTTCTTGGGCAGATAAAATATTTAATGCTGCTTCGTTTAGCTGATTCTTTAAACCCTGATTTTCTTCACCAAACACTTCTAGCTGCTTTGCTTTCTCTTCCAACTCAGCTCTTAGCATGTTTATCTCATCATTCTTCAAAGCTAGGTCACGTAAGACGGAAAGTTTCTCTGCTTCCAAAATTGATGGTGGTTCATCTGATACATCAACTGGTTTGGTTTCTTCTTCCACCTGATCAGTCTCACTAGGTTCAACCTTTGGCTCAACTGTAACTTTTTCTACCGGGACTTCATAAACATCAGTTTCCTTTTGGATGTCATCTGGAACTTCATCAGATGAACAACTTTCCGTTTTGTTAGAGTCTTGATTTTCCAGTAGAGGATGCGTTTCATGGATCTTCACTGGCTCAGAAGTCACAACTCGTTTCTTAGTTTTATTTTCCAGTTTCTCCTGTGCTTCTTTCTTTGCAGCCTCGGCTGAAGCCAACTGCTCTTTCAGTATCTTTAGCTCTTCTTGTGCTTGCCCAAGTTGGGATTCCAAATCAGCCAGGCGGGTTCCAATCTTCTTTTGGTTTAGTGGATCAGATTGTGTACCTCTTGGGGAACGGCGATCCCCTCCTAGCTTTGGACTTCGATCAGTTATTGGTCGATGATGGAGTGGATCTGAATCAGAGCTTGATGTCCTGAGCTGATGTGAGCCTCGAGGAGACGGCCTTTGAACCACTTCAGAGCCCCTATTCCCCAAAATCCCGACAAGAATTTTCCATCAGATACTAATTCCATTTTCATATGTAATTGCATATCTCTCAGGGTCAAGCTTAAGACATGTAATAAAAACCACTAGAGTTCAAATAATGGCCTGATTAAGCAAAAGAACCTCTTAGACACTAAATACAGATCACATTTAAGATCTTGATTGGTTCTGTTGTCAAGTTATGCTGCACAATGTACTCAAAAATGATAACCTTCGGACCAGCAAGGTTAAGAAGAAAAAAAAAATCTACTGCAAGATTAAGGAATATACATAAACACACATGGACACAAAAGCCAAACCCAGATTACGGATAATGAGCATTTTCTAACCTTGATCGCGGCATTTGCTGCGCTTAGAAGATTCGCTGAAGATGAAGGGTTGTGTTCTGCTAACTTGTGATCGTAAGAAAAAATGTAGTTAGAATAAAACACATAACTGAGTAATATAAGAATGATATTCGACATATACTGTCGTACTATCGACTAAAAACTCCATGCTCTTGCATATCAATGCTAAACATACTAGGGCAATTACAATCAAATATCCCTGCTAAGCACAGATCCAGCATAGTCTACAAGCACAGATGAACCCATCTGGAAAAATGATTTTCTAAAACACGTGACATGTTTCCGTTTTCGGGTGCTCTGTGCTCATCAGAAGGTAAATGGGAATGCAGATTTACACACCAAATGGTCCTAGTCTCCTAAAGAGAGAGAGAGAGAGAAAAAAAAAATGCAATGCATTTGAGTTGTTACATAATTCAAGGCTTAATTTCACTTTTACAAAACCCCATGCTCCGCATGGCCTGCATATCTCAGCTAGTATGCTTCTGGGACAGTGCAAAAGCTTTCTCAAAAGTCCCTCTTCCCCACATTATCAAATGCAGGCATATTTTTCAACCTAAAGAGCTGAAACTATTTCTTGGGGTTGAAACATTGCAGTGGCACTCTCGTCATTTGACATTTTTTGGCTCTAAAATTGCATCCACTTTTCTTTGGTTCCCCTGACAAAGCTCATGTGATGTGCAGGAACGCTGAAAAGTGGATTTTTTTTTTCTTTTTTTTTTTTTTTTGAGAACTGGGAATATTTCATTGCCAGGGCTGAAGCCAGAAGAAATAGGAAAGCCGCACCGGGCAAGCAAATACAAAGCTAATTAACTGGAAGCAAGGGAGGTAGGTAGGCACGGATCAAAACCACACCAGTCCATTACAACCACAAAAAACTAACTAGGTGGGCAAGGTAACCCGTCTTTGTTCAGGACCCTCACAAACGAAGATGGGGTCGGATGACCCAAACCAAGTTGCACATCTCCGCGCCAAAGTGCGACACAACAAAGTCCACCGCATTGTTTGCCAATCTTGGGATCAAAGACCAGGCACATGCGTGGAAGGCTCCCTTCAGCTGCCGTATCTTGCACACCGTAGGGAACACCTCCGAGCTACAATCCTTAATACTACCATTCACCCATGGCTATGATGATCATTCTGAATGTGTCCTATGATGATTATCATTTTATAAGATCGTGTCAAGCAATAATCAACCACGGCTAGCCAATTTCGTATTGCTTAGAGTTATAGTCGTTGAAGAATGTAAAGCCCTCCATCGGAAATCTTACCAAAACAAAAAATAGAACGGATCTTAATTTTTTTTCTATTGTGAATTGCACCCATGTCTTTTGTGATAAACCCCTACACCTTATAGGTTTTGTGTCGGAGTTGATTAGCAGTGGGCCGTTGATCCGCCCTTCTAAAGCTTAACAATAATAAAGTGAACGTATAGCCTTCAAATTGACACCACTAACCTCATGTACTTTATAAGAGGTGACTTTATTATTGATCTATGGAGTGAAACATTTCCAATCCATCAACAAAAGATTGAAGCAAACCAACTATCAAGGACTCTCAGAATCTCAAACATGCTGACACTGCATGTTTTAACCCAACTACACTCCTTTTTTCAGTTGTAATTTTACATTTTCTGGAGGGTCTCGAATTCTAAATGGAAGTTAAAGTCCCAAGAAAGTGTACCTCACACTTCCAAATAAGACAGAAAAAAAAATGCTAAGACTCAGATCCTTGAACAATAAACCAAGGGAAAGAAAAATTGTGAGTAATAAGATTTCAAATCCCCACCTTATAAAAATGCAAAAGCATAGAAATTGAGGAAATAATAGTAGAAATGTGGGAAGAAAATAATTCTCACCTTGCAAACTCTAGAAGTGCAGATTCCAGGCAAATAATGTCAGTGATCTGAGTGGCATCTCAACTGATGAACTCCATGAAAGACCTCGCCTTTTGAATATTAGGGACTAAAGAAAATAACCCATTTGCTAGAAAATGGTAAAGGATGGTTTCTTGAGCTCCACAAGTTGGGTTTTGGTGTTAAAAGATGACAGGTTTTTTCTTGAACATGAAAAACTAGGCGGTAAAAACTCAGCCCAGAAGAGAAGACAGCCTAGAGATTGAGAGAGGTCGCAAGTTTGAATTCAAGGTGAGTGAGAGAGTGACAGTGGTATTCAGCTTTTCAAGAAGGTGGGTGGAACAAGAAGAGGACAAAAGAGTAATTTTAAAGCATGGACTCACAATAATAATAACAAAAAAGAAAACTAATGAAAATTTTGAATTTTAACTATAAGAACAAAATAAAGTGTAATATGAATAGTATCATGATTGATTTTTTAATGTAAAAATATAATTTTTTTTTAAATAAACAGTACTAGGATTTTTTCGTTAAAATTTCCTGATAATAATCGATGCGAAAGTAAAGAATCTTTGGGAAAATCCAACTCTGCATTTGCATCGATCTTAATCTTTCTATCTTGTCTTTTTGTCTGCTTTTGAACTTGTTCAAAGTTCAAAACTTTTTTCAAAATCTCCTCAACGTTTTCTTCTTGTTTCTTTAACGACAATTCGTGCATTTAAAATCTCTCAATATATGTGCATTTTGACAATACGTCAATACGTGCGTTTATAAAGGCAGTGCATGCAAATAAATAGACTAGTTTGGAATCACCTCCTTTGTCATCGTTCATTCCAAACAATACATCCAAAACCAAAAGTGGAGTTTCTTCTGCACATTTTTATTAGTTCTGTCATTGATTTTATGTAGCTTTGTTTAATCCAATGATTAAAAACACCAAGAATGTGTAAGAAGTGAAAAATAATGGATAATAGCAAGTGGCTTTTTAGCACAATGATGGAAAGGTGTTGAGTCCTTATATAACAACGTGGGTTCAAATCTCGTCTGTGACTAATCTAATAAAATCTATTATTTGAAAAAAATAAAATTAATAAATAAAAATTATTTTCTTAAACAAAAATTCTAGAGATATCAAAAGTTATTCAATTGTTATCCCGACTCCCTGTCGTATTTATTTATTTATTTTATATTATTGTAAAACCATTTAAAATTCATTGTATGTGAGAGTGTTGGGAAAAGAATTGTGTAACTCTTACTAAATTCAAAACATAATAGATTTGCTTACCACAATAATTTGCGGTGAGCATTATCATCACATTTATGTCATTGAATTAAGTAGCGTATCTATATTTCGTTGAATTTTTTTTTTTTTTAAATTCGTATGGTGACCAGATTCAAATTTAACACAATGCAGCTTAATATTATTCCTTTGTTTATAATCTTTACAGCACTGGAGTGTGTAGTATTGTGTAGATACTATTACACTATGTTTGGATAAGGGAAATAAACATGGAGTTTTGGTAAAAGTTAGAATTTATAAATTGACATGCATCAATTCTCTTGTTTGGATTCATAAACATAGAAATTTAGAATTTCCGCGTGGAAAAAAAACTTGGAAATTGGGACCTCCAAATCCCAAGTTCAAATTCCATGTAAATAGGTGTCATTTCTCAATTTCTATGATTGAGAATTTAAAAATAACAAATTTCGTATTCAATTTCATTGTTCTTTTAGTTAACCAAACAAGAAAATTTATAAGTTCTAGAAAATAAAATCTCGTCATTTCAATTTCCGTCATTTTTAAATTCCTTAGTAATCTTAAATTTCTTCACCCAAACATAGTGTTAGGGAGTGTTTGTTTGACCTCCTTAATTTTTATTAGATTGGACTAGATAAATATTAGTGTAATCCTTGTTTGTTTCCATTCGGGACTAGTTTTAATGGGATTAGCTGAGACTCGCCTTCACTAAATGTGTCGCTAGCTGGGCTTAACGAGTCCCCTCAAAATCCATGGGACTAGTTAAGCACTTCCTTTTGTCCTGCTAGATTCACCTCCTCGACCTCGGTTTCGACGGCACATGCTTTAGACACAGCTTATCTCCGACGACGAACTCGTCAACTGTTTCATCTCCGCCGATTACCTCGATGAATGCGTCATCTCCGCCGATTACGTCGTCGACTGCATCTTTTTAGTCATCTTCTTCTTCCTCGCAATTGTTATGGCTGTGAAGCAACTCCTGGTGAGAGCATTTCTCTTTTTAGAATACAGTTTCAATTTTTGCACTTGAATTTGATTTGGCCGTGCTATGATTGTGAATTTCAATTTCTCTATGATTTTTTAGGTTAAAGAAATTATTAGGTTGTGGTATGATTTTTTATATCAATTTCTGTGAATTTCAGTTTCTATAATTTTGTATGATTTTTGTTTTGAAAAGCTTTGTTGGGTGATTTTTAATTTTCTTAGCCGCTGAGCTGATGGTGGATTTTGGATGATGACTTTGATGAACTAATTGGGTGATGAATGAGCTCGGATTGAGTGAGATTCTTTTCCTCTGTCACACCAAATACGTTGGCGACCATGAGAGCTTCTTCAGCGTTGGCGGCCATGCGTTGACTCCAAGGTCATACATCTGCAGGTTTAATTGGTTTCTAGGAATAACCCAACACCATGGTTGATTTTTCGGATTATGTTTGAAACCCAGATGAAGTTTTCGTTGGTGATATCATATTTGACTATCAGTTGGATCTACTTTGATATAGAAAATGAAAATATGGTTATTTGCTTACTCGATTGAATTATGTAATTTTAGTGTATATACTTGTTAATTTTGGTTGAAATTTTAATTGGTTTTTACTGCTTTGGTGTTGGATTTGAGAACTAGAAAATTTGGTTGAACTTGAAATTGAAGTTGAAGCAAATAATATGGACATTTTCTTATATATCACGGGATTTTTTTTTTTTTTTAAAAAAAAAAAAATTATCCTGCTTCTTAGTTCGGCACTACACCAAATGTCTCACTAAATCAATCCAACTTAGTCTAGTCTAAGCCAGTCCAGTTTAGTCCCTGAATCTAGTCTAGTGCGTTTGTTGCACCGGACTATCTCGGACTGGACTAGCTTCAGGGACTAAGCTGGACTGACTTAGACTAGACTAAGCTGGACTGATTTAGTGAAACGTTTGGTGCAGTGCCAGACTAAAAAGCAGAATAATGAAAATAATAATAATTAATTCTGTTTTTTTTTTCTTTTCTTTTTCTTGTTCTAGAACACTCTCTCTAGACTAAGAAACCTCTCTCTTCCCTTAGCCTTTTTTCCGTCCAAATTCCATAATTCTGGACTAAGAATCTCTCTACCCTCTCCCTTGTTTTTGTCCAAATTCCACAACTTTCAAGAATCTTATCTCATTGAGAGAGAGAACCTGCACATCCAGGGAGGCTAATGCAGCAACCAGATTGGCTCCAGGTTCTAGGAGGTCATCTGCGACGAGCACGGCATTGACCCCATCGGAACGTATCGCGGAGACACCGGCTCCGATCTCTAGCTCAAGAAGATCAACATCTACTACAATAAGGCCTCCGGCAGCAGGAACGTCCCCTGCGCCATCCCCATAGATCTTGAGCCCGGTACCATGGACAACATCCAATTCGCCCCCTTCGACCAGATCTTCCGCCCTGACAACTTCGTCTTCGGCCAGTACGACACCGGCAGGTCAGGTCAGTTTCTGCTTAGTCTGGTGGTGTGATTTCGCAGGATAGAGGATGCTAGAAGAGGGAGATGACGTGATTCTAGGACACGAGCAACCATGAGAGAATGAGAGAAGTAGATAGAGGAGGTGAGAGCAGAGTGAGGCATCTTAGCTAGTCCCATGGTTTTGGAGAGGACACACTAAGACCAGTTAGCCCCGTTGTTAGTCGAGGCGAGTCCTCGCTAGTACCATTAATGTTAAGTCCCGAGAGCAAACAAACACGGATTGCACTAAATCTTTAATCCAATCCAATCCAATGAAAGTTAAAGAGGGCAAACAAACGCCTAGTGTAAATGACCCCACTAGATTGCCAAGTTGCTCATACTTTCACAATTATAATTTCCTAGTTATATCATGGTGTTTAAGAAAAGATAGTATCATGTTAATATGATTTAGTGTTGCACTAATTGACAATAATGCAATGGGGTCACATTATTATTACAATAAAAAGACAAGATCATATGTTATGATGGTTTAGTGTTAATTTACACAAGAATCAAAACCTATTGGTTTAACTTGGTATCAGAGTAGTCGTCTCACGTTTGAAATCTAATGGTTGTGCTCTATGTAATCCACATGTGATCTATGTCATCCTATTTGTGTTGTCCACGTGTTTGGCGTGAAATTCGCCACACATGAACGGGTGTGTTGAGAATGAATCTACGTTGATGGGAGGAGGGACCTTGTACGGGCTTATAAGCAAGTTGAGTTACTCATCATATTGCCAATTGATTTTATGGTAGAATCTCAACATTTTTTATCCTACCCCTAAACCTCCTAGAGGTTCCATTGGTACTCTCATTCGTATGCGTTTATACTATATTTTTAGACTCAATTTGCTACAAAATTTAGAAGGCATTGGACTCAAAAAATAACTAAATGAAGTACATTTGAAATCGCAACAAAAACATAACATCCGAGATCCATTATATGCAACGAAATATTTGAAATTCACTTGTTTTCTCTCTCTTTTTTTATTCGAATCTTGGCATTGAGCATTACCATTTGGCTCTCAATCACTCAATATGTTTAAAGGCACACTTCAAATTCAAGATGACTTCAGTATTAAAGTAGACGGGATTTGGCTGCCTTCCTTGTCAATGTATAAATTTGCAGCCCCTAAAGCTTCGTCTAGAGAAGATAAATTCAGGGTGGATACTTGTATTACTTGCATTTGTACACGGAGTTCGTAATTCAAATTAAAATGTACAAAATTGATATTTGTTAAAAGAAAAAAATACATTCATTTCCGCCTTAAATTTCTAATAAATATTAATTTTTATGGTACATTTCATATTTATTTCAAAAGTTTTGTTGTTTCAAACAATAGATATTTTGAAAAGAAAAAAAAAAGTGATAATATTATTGAAATACAAGCAATTGACAAAACAATAAGTTCTTCAATCCAATATTGTAAGAGACGTGACAATGAACTCTGGTTAAACTTCCATAGTGACCAGCCCCAACATAACCTTTGAGATGAATCCAAACGCAAACTAACATAATCTAGAGAAAATTAATACTTAAAAAGAAGAATCAAGAATCAAAGGCAAAACCTTGGGTATGGAGAGAGAGCAACGAGGGCCTTGCACATTCAAATGTTCTAGTTACTTGTGGTGAAACCCTAACTTTGGTCGGAAGCCAGATTTGACAAGGTCAAATTATTAGCAATGCCTAGGTACTGATTTATCACTCTAAGTGATATAGGGGCATTTGTGCAGTGCAATAATGTAGGTAAACAAAGAGTGAGGAATGTAGGTCATTGTGTGGTCCTCACTCAAATTGCAAAGCTTGAAAAGTTTGAATCTTATGGAAATGGAACTAAAAGAGTAGCTGAGTTCTGTGAAATTATAGAACCAGACACTGCATGTGAAGGTTAATGGTTTATGATATCCCTTCACCTTCTTTGAGGCCCGGTCTCATAAAATCCACCTCCACCTCACATTTCGACTGTTAGCTGTTGGCACTCACCCTCGCTCTCGGAAACCTTTTGGAGTTAATAGGAAGAAATGGAAGCAAATTGTGTCTGAGTTGAAGGTAGAAGATAGAGTACTTTTAGACTAAGGTTCTAAAAATCGATAGGCGCTAGTCGGGCGGAGGGTAGGGGCCTAGCGCCTAGGAAGGCTAGTTGGGGCCTAGGTGGATTTATGTAAATTTATTATATATCTTGTAAATAAGTGCCTATTTACACCTAAAAAAAACTATACTTGTATGGATAATAAAAGAATGATAAAATGCAAAAATAGAAGTAGAAGAATACACAAATTATATACATCCAAAAAGTTCAATATTTAAAAAAACAGTAAGCATATAATCATAATGAGGAGGATTTGGATGATAGACTAAATTTTTCTTGTTCATGAATCATGATCCTTGCATTGGATTGGACATCAACTAAATTATTTAACCTTATTCCATCTAGTTTATTTCTTTTCTTTGTATGTATCCCCTCAAAAGTGCTCCAATTCGTTTCACTATTGGATGAACTTGTAGTAAATCCATCATTTACAAATTAGGTACACCATTTCCATAAGTATACCATCATGAAACCAAAAAAGAAAAAAGCATACAATTAATTAAAATAAAAAATAAAAAAACCGCCTAGGACCGCCTAGGTGCCGCCTAGCTCTCCACCTAGGAGCAGCCTAGCTCTCCACCTAGGAGCCGCCTAGGACCGCCTAGCTCGTGACCAATTTTTTTAAAAGATGTGTCCAAAATTGGGGTGGGCCTTCACCGCCTAGGCCGATTTTTAGAACATTGTTTTAAACCTACTCTAATCCTTGGAGTAAAACTCAAATTTTAGATTCCCAACTTGCTCCAACTCTTGGAGCAAATATGAGTTTCATTTCTGGGGGCAAAAATTAGTCCAGGATTTCCCCAGGTTAGTAGGGGCTGGGCCACCATATATGTGTATTTTTTTTAGTTTTATTTTTATAAATTCATTGAATGCAACCGTAAAAAAAAATAAAAAAATAAAAAAAAAAAAGATCTAATGGTCCAAATTTAAATTCAACGGCTAAAGTAATTAAAAAAAATAATTATTTTATGTATTTTATATTCTTTCATAGCATTCCACGAGTTTCATAGTGTCGGTTTAGTGATTTTTCAGTATTTATCGAAATCTAAATATTTTTAGGTTAAAATGTTTATAAAATTAAATTAGAATAGTCTACATAATTTTTTTTTTAAAGTTACTTCTAGAAAGAAAAAAATATTCTAAATTCATTCTTTAATAATCTCGGACTAAAAATTTAACGCATGAGGGTTGGAGGAGAAAAATTGTTTCTGGGTTAAAACCAAAATTATCTGGGTTAAAATTTTAGGTTTTAACCCAAGGATTGGAATCTGTTTGAATTTCTTTTGAAAACTGAAAACTCAAAAAATAGCTTTCAACTTTTGATTTGTAGTTTTTAGTTTTTAATAGAATGAAAACTCAAAACTTAAAAACTAAAGATGAAAACGAAATAATTATCAAACAGCTGAAAATTTGAGTGATACCAATAATACAAAATTCAAACTCCCATAATGGACCGGAAAATTTAAGTGCTATAAGAGTGATTCTTATTTTTGAATTCAATGAGTGTGATACGTATACAACAAATGATGAGAGAAAAAAGACGCAACCATCATAATATAAGAAAAAGAAAAAGTAGACGACTCTCAAATTTAATATATAAAAATCACCCTTATCAAACTTACATTAGCGTTAATAGTGTAATACGGATCAAATTCACAATGCCTGATTCATATATATAAAAATCACACACCTAATTCACTATACTCTTCCTACTGGCTTCAACTTAGATACAATTTGCTTCCATTTCTTCCTATCCACTCCCAACTTTTTAAAAGATAACTTTCCTTTCACCAATAATTCATTGTTTACAAAACTTGGCGGTTGTCTTGTAATCCATCTTTTCCCAATCAGATGTAGGTTTTCTTTTTGTCTCTTTAAATTGATCCCAAGCATCCAATCGAAAACCTAAGTACGACTTTCTTTTGTGAACAATTTTGGGCCTCACTTCGCTGCCGAACTTGGATCCTCCGACATGGAGCGGAATAGAAAGACAATGGATTAGGATTTAACTCCCTCCGATGTAACCATACCAAACATCGCCAGTTGTTTAGAAACAAATTAAATTAAGTTTTATGCACATCAGTCTTACAATTCGCAGTCATGCACTGGAAGTTCAACCGTTTCTTTTCAAACACACGGGGTTGGGGTGCAAAGAACTCCATTTCACAGCCGATGTGGTACCAACGAGGCACACAATTTAAAACAAGCAAATAGAATGAAATCAATCCTCAGTACTCGCTAATCGAGCTGTAATGAGAAGAAATCATAAAGAAATAGCAAAACCAGAAGCCTTTCATTTCACTAGAATAATCTGTTTTCCTTTCGCATCTATATAGAAACATAAGAGGGGCTGAGAAAGTGAGGGAGAATCATCAGTACCTTGACCTTTTGACTAGTTGCGTGAATTTTCGTTCTTCTATTTTTGTGCAGTTTCCGTGCTCGAGACTCAGCTAGCAAACTGCAGTGGCCACACCATATCTATTTCAGAGTTTACTATCGGTAGTATCTTGACTTAGCCTACTGCCAGGAAACTCCAGGTCCACTGGCCGCCGCTCTAGCCTCAGCCAGTGAAACTGCCATGGCCAGCATCATCTGCTCCTCAAAACTCTCGGGAACAATAGGACCTGGGGCATTTGAAAGATCGCCCTCAATCTCACTCCCCGTTGGTGGTGCAGATGTACTTCCGACATCTTCTGTTGTGTCAGAACTTGCATAACTCATCTGTGTTGTGTCAGCATTCCATTCTCTGTCATCCTGCGTCAAAGCCATCCTGTGATTGATTGACATTTCAGAAGAGGTCACTGCAGTTTGATAATTCCCGGGTTCTCCGTCCACCCTGTTGGAAAACCTGCTAGTGCCAGGAACCATACTAACCCCCGACACATTGCCGCCAGGACTAGTGGAGGATTCTCCACTCGTTTGCTGTCGTTCCGCAAGGGCAGCTATTGCACAGGCAAGACCCCCCGATGGTGAAGATGAACCGGAAACTGAAGCCATGGCTTGTGAGACAAGGTTTTGTCTTGTGACAAATTGTTCAGACGGAGCAGCATCTACGTAAGATGGAGACTTATGTCTCCCATTCTCCTGAAAACACAAAATTGTTGTGCAATACAGAAGAGTTGGAAGGCCGAAAATTTTACATAATGGATTAACAGATATATTTATTATATATAAAAAATAAAAATAAAAACAAAAGGAAAAACGAAATAAAATAGGTGTGATCCTGGTACAAGGGAAGTATACAAGAGAAAATACCCCAAAAAACTAATATCGAACAAAGCCAAAACTTCAAAATCTCCCAGTCACTCAAATTAGGCAATTGTTGACTAAATGACAACTTTTATTACATCCACTTATATTTAATGTAACACAACCAATGCACACACATATATCTAGTATCTAAAGTGAGGTATAAACTTCAAATACTACTAAATTACTTGTAACTATCACAAATCAAAACAGTTATCGGTTGCATCATCAATGACAACAACACCAAAACATTTGAAATACTCGAACTCATGTTCAAAATATACATATTTTTTAGATAATTGCTGTAAACAAGATTCCTATGGCTGGATAGAAAATGTTGTGTTCATTATGTTATATCACTTTAAGAGTTTTACATCTAGGAATATAAATGTTTACAGAATTTTGCAACCAATAGCCAGGATGCAATCAACAAATTTTGGGAACAGCAACAATATTTTCTCCGTTGAATACTTTTCATCCGTATTAGAAATACTGCATATTTCTTATATTTCCTAGTAACCACTCATTTAAAGTTCTACACTAAATATTAAAGTAGGATTATTAAATATAAAGCTTAGATAATTCAACCATTATCTACATAGAGATATCTTTAACTCAAATAGTTTGATATGAGGGAGCTTCAACTCAAAATAGTTTATTTATGTCTGATACGCATGTCAAAAGTACAAGCTCCAACACTATACATATTACAAACTGAGCATTTCAGCCTCAAGGATATGCAATTCACAACTCTCTGTTCACATAAGCATTCTTGCCTTCATTTCACTATTGGTTGTCACCGTGTCAGTCAAGTATATCACTACGTACTAAGCTCCAGTTAAAAGTACTCACTAAAAGTCTCATTACCTTCATAGAAGCACTTAAAGACCACATAATAGATTTCAATGTAAATAAATAAGTTAAGAGAATCATCAAAAAGCATTTGGTTTCAATTTGAACAGTGTAACACATGGTTTCCATACAGTTCGTAATGAAGCTTATTTCAAACAGGACTCGTGATTTCAACAAATTTACAACGTTTACCTGAATAGAAAGCCAAACTGCTTCCATGACCATTATTTCCTCAAGATCCAGATCGAATTCATCCTCCCTGCAGTTTCAGAATTTAAAATAGAAATTAGGATCATGGCTGGCAATCAATTGTGCCATATCATGCTTGAGTCGTATTCAAATTGTCATGTATCTTTTAAAACAAACACTCATAAGAGCCTTTTAATCTAAAAAACTCTGGCATGTATGATGTGAAATGCCAGATAATTCCATGCTGAAAAATGTTAATTTTTCCACACACAATTGCACTACATAGGTAGAGACATGGAGAAAGGTGCATGAATAAATGGTTGTGATATGGGAAACCTGAGAACCTATTCACTCGTACACAAACTAGGATCCAACTAGTTAAAGTTCCATGAAGATATGGAAACCTATTCTGACTATTATGCTGCAGTAATTTCCTCCTCTTTTGTTTTCTTTTTATTCTAAATGCAAACATATATTTTTCTAATCTACAAACTAGGGCAAGATAACACAAGTAAACAGATGTTTCATTCTCACATTTCGAATCCCAATTGGTTCCATGGTTAAACACATAGACCAGAAATAAAAAGATAAATTAAAGTAAATTAAAATGTACACCTGTACACTCTTGGAGGTGGCGGTTGGGTACACATTGACACAGCACATGAATCTTGAGAAGGAACTATTTCCTCTCCTTCTTCTGGAGAAGTGGAGGATCGAACTGCCAGAAAACTTTGTCATTACGTAAACAAATGAATACCTGTACAATAATAGAATCTGCAATCTTATTGTTAGCATACCGGTTACTGAGCTGTATTCATCTTCCATTGGTGCCATGCTTCTTCTTGGAGAGCTTATTTGTCTTTTCTGCATTCTTTCTTCTTCATCCTGAAGTTCTTGCTGCCGCATCCTAATTTTTGCTTCTATGACTCTTTGTTCTTCCTGCAGAGTTTTCAGAAATGTAAATAATTTTCAAGTTCCATCCAGTGGACAAAATCAGTAGAACAAGAATCCATAAATTCAAAATAAAATCAATTTTTTATGACAGATCTATGCTTACAATTTGCTCCAGGCCCTTCTCTTCCTTTGTTTTCACACCACGGAACTCCACAGCATAATTGGTGGTTTTACAAAAAGGGCACCTAATTATGCTAAGTAAAACAAGCACAAAGAGCTGAAAGTAACAAATGAAAAAGGACAGTTTTCACATTACAAATTTCAAATTGCACTTCAAAATTTGAAGGTATAACATCAATAACAAAGGATACTGCGTAGGACGAGTTGAATTAGGAACTTTCATCTGCAGGAAACACTCTGCAAGGAAATGGAGATTGATGAATTCACATGCAAATATTTACAGCCGACATATCAAATGTCAAAATTTGCATGATTGTAACCTGTACAAATGCCTTTCATGCAGCATCTTGATCTGTTAAGACTTGGATAATACTGAAACAAGAAAAGAAAAGGATGGAATAGGATAGTCAGAAGACTTACACAACAACAATAATTACAAAATAAAATTCAATTTAACTTTTTTCAGAAATTCAAATTCTGTGAGTTCTTCAGAGAATGGTGTCTAAGAAAAAATAAAAAAATAACTTCCCAGTTACAATGTACCGAAAATGTGGCAAAAAATATTGCTTTAAAATTTCAATTTAGTTCTGTATGGAGCAAAAGGCAGAGGACAAAGAATACCAAGAAGGAAAGTACAAGAACAATAAAAAGGATCACGGTAGAAGTCAAACCAGAAAGCAAATTGGACATTCTTCATGATCGAAAGTGCATTCTTCATCTCCAGGATAGCAAGGAGCAAGCTTGGACTCAAGTATGAGCTTCTTCAGTTTCTTATGATCCACATCCTTGTGGTGGTAAAGCCCCTGAGGCCTTGTGTATTTCTCATCAATCACCTGTCTCCTTCTTCCGAGCTTATTACCCATCCAATATGATTCTCTTCTTCTCACTTATTCTTCAATTTGTGAAAACAAATCAATGACAGTAACAAGAATAACATACCACTTTCTCGCGGTCAAATTTCTATGAAGAACAAAAACATATTATTGTACAGTCAACATTACTTTGGAAAACTTCAACGAGAAGCTAGAATGTGGTATTAACTATTATTTTACAACGCATTTAGCAAACCAGTAAAATGCTTTCAATTGAACAGCCAACATTTGCATCCAAATGAAACCCTCGGAATCCTGCAGTGGATTAAGACAAAAGCAACAGCCTCATCATAAAGTCTCATATCATAAACTTTACAGCAAAGAATTCAACTGACCTCACTTCGGTGCCAAAACATATTGTCACAATCGTATTAGTAAGAATGCACAAAAGGTAGAAACTAAACATAGAAATTGAAGTCATCCAAATGCTTTTCTTTAGGAACAAACGAGCAAAGAATAAAGTAGATAATACGCGCAAAGACTCCGAACAAAACTTCAAACTACAATCAAGCACGTACACTGCAGCAAGAACCCGAAGAAACCTAACAGAACTTCAAACTACAATCAAGCACGTACACTGCAGCAAGAACCCTAAGAAACCTCACAGAATACCCCGAACCATGTCATCTTTACTAAAGACGCTACGTCTGCACTTCAATTGACGGCAATTTTCCTCCTCTGAATAACATTGCCAGAATTGTAAAATCGAAAGTGAAGACAAAAAACTCCGAAAAGAAGCCCCGAACTCCATTACAAAACAATGAAAGCTCAACAAACAAAGAAAATGAAGCACAGGTCCACTGAAAACGCCGCACTCGGCGGAGGAATGTGAAGAACCCTAATTTAAATGGCGGCAGCACTTCCAGTTCCAAGTCCCAATTGGCAACAATCTGCTTCCAAAACACAACTCGGCAGCAGCACTTCCAGTTCCAAGTCCCAATTGGCAACAATCTGCTTCCAAAACACAACTCGGCAGCAGCAAAAACACAAAATGGAACCCAAACCCCCCAAAATTCACTTCAAAATTCAAAATTTCCACTTCCAAATTCCAAAAAGATTCAAAGAACACAATAATTACGAACGAACAATAGTTTAGCCGGACGCAAAGCTTGCAATTAAGCTCAAAATTCAGAAAAGCAGTAACAATAAGCAATCGGAAACCAAATAACGAACCTTGGAATTCTTGAGAGCAGAGAAGAACGGTTCCAGATTTTAGAGAGAGAGAGAAAGGAGAGAGAGTCTCTTGGGGAGAGACAGGAAAGAGATGAAGTCGGAAGAGTTGCTTGCTGACGAGAACAGGAACACGATTACAACTTTCTCTCACAGAGACAGAAATTTCCTCTTTTTCTTTCCTTTTTTAATTTAATTTTTTAAAATAAATAATAATTTCGATGCTTTTTTTATATTTTTTTAGTGCTTGTGTTTGTTCCCTTTCGGCCTCCGTGGTTTATCCGACGGAAAGTTTAATACAAAATTAAGAGAGAGAGAGAGAGAGAGAGAGAGAGTCGGCAGCAGGCAAGGCGAGGCAGGCAAGGGACGGTGGAGTAGCCGACGAGTAAAGAATAAGTAAAAGCAGGAGAAGCTGTTTCCCTTCCACGCGCCTTTTTCCCGCGTCCCTCTCACTCCCGCTTCTTTTATTTTTTTTTATTTTTTTTTTCTAATTTTTTTTTTGTCTGATATTTTATGCTTTGATTTTTGGGTGTTGTTTCCGCCTCGCCTTCGCTATCCTGTGCTTGGCTTTTTGAAAAAGTATAAAACGATGATTTTACGTCTTCATTTGTTCTCTCCCACCAGGCGCAATTTGTCTGATGAATAATGATCATTAGGTTTTGTTTTATAGAAGGGATGGATGATAATATTTGATTATTCTTCAATGTTAGGTTAGAGTTATTGAATTCGGAATTGTATTTTTTTTTTATTTTTAGAAACAAAATAACATTAAGAGAGGATAAAACCCCGGGAACACTCAAGGCCCCTAGAGTCAAACAACAAGGCGTTAGTAGCTGCCAGAGGTGCACATCCAATCCAAGCATGGAAGTTATCTGAACCATACTCACACGAAGTGATGGCATCAGCTACAAAATTAGCTTCCCTTAAAATATGCTTCCAAGTAATAGAGTCGAAAGAAAAGGCCAGCCATTTGATATCTTGAACAATAGCACAGATACGCCAAGGAATGCTACATTTTCCCATGATTGCCTCAATGACAATCTTCGAATCCCCTTCAATCTTGACCTTCTTTAAACCCCGCGATCTGGCCACCAAGAGAGCATCCCTAGCAGCCAAAGCCTCTGCAACTGTAATTGTGTTTTGACCTAGATTTCTCGAACCCTCCAACCAAGGTTGACCTCAATGGTTTCTAATGACAAAACCTGCTGCAACACAAGTAACTACCACAGAGGCATCAAAATTTATTTTATGGTAATCAGAATTCGGGAGATGCCATCTGATTTTACTGTTATTCTTATGATGGCTTGCCACCCTCGCTTTGGAATTAGCTAGCAAGAAATTTTTAGCTCGAGTGGTCAAAGCCTTGAAACTGTGAATTGGGTTTGGCTTTATCTGATTAAACACAAAATCATTCCTATCATTCCACACTTGTCACTAAATAAAAAGAACCTTACTAATATCAAATAGGTCATCTTTGTCTATACAATCAAGGCTATTAAGCCAGTCATTTAAACTTGGGGCAAGGGAAATAGCAGGCAGCTTATTATCAATCTTCCACAACTCCTAAGCAAACGGAAAAGATTTAAATCTATGGCCATGGTCCTCCTCGGCATTATTACACAAGGGACATAAGCTAGAATTGTTATTGTTGAATTTATTTAATTTAACATTAGTGGTTAGCTTATTTCTCACCAACAACCAACCAAAAAAACTTAACTTTGTAAGGAATATTTAGTTTCCAAATTATGTTAAGGAGTCCCTTAAACATATGACATTGATCATCATCAATTTGAATTATGTGAGCTGATTTAACTGAGAACTCCCCATTAGAGGTAGGGCCCCAAATAAGCTTATCTTCAACATCATTGATCGGGATAGGAATGGCTAAAATTTTATCAACAACATCCACTGGTAAGAGTTGGTTAAGGAGATCAACATTCCAATTTTATCTAGCATCACATTGCTAACTTTAAGGTTCCAGTCAATAAGATGTTGGGATTGAATGGCAATGATATTGGATAAGGGAAAAGGGCAAACCTAATTATGGGACCAAAAAGCAATGTTTTGACCATTTCCCATAGTCCATCTCATTCCCATCTTCACAATATGTCTTGCAGCTAGAATACCATTCCAAGCTGCTGAATGATTTTGTTTGCAATTCATATTCCAAATAGATTTATGTCCTAAATATTTCGCTTTTACAATCTTTACCCAACAGCTATCAATATCATTGATAATTTTCTAGACAAGCTTAGTTGAAAAAGCAAGATTGAATTTTTCAGCTTTTAAGGATTAATATAATCCTATATATATTGTAATATGTTCTATACATCAATGCAAGGAGTCGTAATTCACACATCAATACAAGATGTCTACATGGCTTAGCCCCTCGCTTTGTTGACTTGCACGTCTTAATCATGTTCACCTTCACATATCTCTCTATGGTCTCAAACAGGCTCCTCATGCTTGGTTCAACCGCCACCATTATTTCCACTTGTACCTTGGATTTACTTAGAGTATTGTTGACTCCTCTCTTTTTATATTTAGGTGTCTCACTCACACTATATTTTTGCTTCTTTATGTGGATGGTATTTGTGGATGCAAATTTCTTTCTCCTTGCACTTGGACAAAATTGCACCTACAAAACAAATAACACCTTAGGTCAAAGCCAAGAGGAAGAACCAGCCACATGGATGAATTTGTGGGTTAGCTTCATGTTTTATGTTTAATTAGCTAATTAACTAATTAATTTGGTAATTAATATAATAAAAAAGGAATGATTTAGGAGTTACCTTGTGGAGAAGATATGATGAGGGATGGATGAAATAGGATATAAATAAATACCTATTTGGGCATTTTTGACTTGATTGAGGGATGATTGTCCACTACTCGTGCGTAGGAATTTTGGTGTGCCTTAAGGGTAATTTTGTCATTTTCACCCAAAAATCCACGTGTTGCCTCTTGATTATTTTTGGCTCCACAGTATTGTCGTCACTGGTAGCTCTTTAGATTTTGTTACTCAATTTGTTGATCTCTTTGGCAATCAATTTGACATTATGGATTTGGCCCCTCAAATTATTTTCAAGGATTAAAGGCTACTCGTGACTCCACTGGTCTACATGTTCCTTAACTTAAATATGCTCATGATCTACTTAAGAAGTTTGACATGGTTTCCTGTAAATCGGCATCGACCCCTCTTGCTACCAAGTTGCTTTCACTGCTACGGATGGTTTTTTAGTTTATTCTCCCACTGTCTTTCTTGAGTTAGTTGACTCTCTACAGTACCTTACTCTCACTCGTCCTACCATTTCTTTTGCAGTAATACAACCTCTTAGTACATGAGTGCTCCTCGCATTACTCACTTGATCACTGCTAAAAGGATTATCGAGTATGTTAAGGGTACTCTAGACTTCAGCATTCATCAACATTTTCATACCACTACTTTATTTGGTTATTCGAATGCTAATTGGGCGGGTTGTCCGAACACTCGGTGTTCACTAGTGGCCATCTTATCTATTTGAGTTTTGCTTCCTTTTTAGTGAGTTTGGGGTTCGATTGACTACTACTATTTTGTTACATTGTGATAATTTAAGTGCCACTTATCTTGCCATTCATCCAGTCCATCATGCTCACACACATCACATAAAAACTCGATTATCTTTTTGTCTGTGAAAGGTTGCTTTTGGCAGTCATCATGTTTGCTATATTCTCTCTACTGATCAACCGGCCGATTTTCTCATTAAAGCTCTTCATCCGCCTCATCATGCCCTACTTTGTTCCAAACTTGTCTGATTCAGCTCGTCCAATTTGCGTGGGGAGGGGACGGTGTTAGATTAGACTTAATCAATCGAAATTCTTCACTGTGATTGTAATATGTATATGGGAATGTCATTTCCAATTGTAATTAGTGTAGGATTTCTACCTAAATGGGGATTAACATAACGCTATATATATTGTAAAATTTTCCACACACCAATACAATGAGTCATAATTCTACATTCAGTTAATTAACAATCATTATTTTTAGACTTGGTTACTGACACCCTTGACCCTGATATTTACGTCCTGGCCGACACCTAAAGGTGAGAAAGCCATATTAGAATGCATGAGAACTAGAAATAAATAAGACTTATAAATTTAAATTAATGTAATTAATATGCAAATGAGGAAAGTGTTCAGAGCATACAACTAATTCGAGACACTAGAAAGGAAATAATATAAAATTGAATGAGCAAAGGAATGGGTCCTACACTGAGATGACTCGAAGATGCCAATGCGGAAATGCCCTGACACCCGGATTGTACGCCTCAATTCTAAATCTTGAGGGGACACAAAACAAAACATAAGTGAACCAAGTTGATATATATATAATACTGAAACAGTTATTCAATAACGTACTAACCCCCAAAATTTTATGGAAACTCAATAATATTATGTAATAGATTTTTCCGAAAACTCTAGCATGCCATAAAATCTTTCATAAAACATATATCGTATATAGTGTGCTAAATAATGGTATCAAAATCGACCTGTAGGCCAAATATAATATACTTTTCGACCCGTAGGCCCTTACATCACTTGACTTGTAGGTCAATATAAGTATCATCGCCCGTTGGTGGAACAGTGACCACTAGATAAGCACAAAAACATTGCATATACTTTTCCAACATATGTACATAAATCTCAAAAACATCTTCATAGTATATAGTCATCTATTATATATACTACAAAGAAGTGTAAAAACATGTTCAAAAATAGTATATAGTCATCCATCATATATACTATAAAGAACATATATTCGATAAAGTATGGTATTCCAAAATATTCTCAGTAAAGCATGATAATCATAAAGTGTAAATCTAATTTAATCATAAATGTAACCATTAAATCATGATTTTCATGTATGCATTTCTAATATTAAAACATGCATTTTAGAAAGCGTCCACTCACAGATACTTTGTCGTTGAAGCACCACACAAACTAGCGAAGACGGAAATCGCCACAATAAATGCACTTAAGCACAAAAAGGGTCAAATTAATAAAACTCTATTAAAACGATTGAATTTGGGAAAATGGATATAAAAAACGAATCCAGGACATCAAAATTAGCCTAGGAGGGGTACCAACCGAAACCCAAAAAAGTCAACAAAAAGTCAACGTTGACGGGTCAACGGTCAGACCGGGTTAAGTCAATCAAGTCGAGTCATAAAGGTTTGGGTTGGTTCCGGGTTGGGCCTAAAGAAATGGGCTCGGGCTGGTTATATGGCCCAAGGGTTGGGCCGATTCTACGTTAGGTCTTGGGTTCAGCTTAAAGGGCTTCGGGTTTGGGCCTAAAAGCCCGGCCTAAAGGTTTGGGCCAAGGGTTCATGGGTTAAAAGGGTTAACAGGCCTAAGGTTCGAGTTCTACACGGCCTAAGGCCTAAGTCCAAAAGGGTTTTGGGTTAAAGGCCAATTGGGTTGGGCTTTTAATTCAACAGGTCGAAGGCCCTAGTTTGCTCGTTTCTCACAAAGGAAGAAGGCCAGAGCCTTTTGAGCTTCGATCGACGCCGTCTCATCGTTCTACCCTACGATCCTCCTACTAAAATGTAGATATGAGAAAGAGGAAGAGATTCGTACATGTGACACATCGTGGGGTGGCCGGAGTCGACCAGACTTCGACTCAAAAGCCATCAAGTCTCCATCGAAAACTGGGAAAGGGGAAGACCATGCACGGACGAGTTAGATACCTTCGGTTTTGAACTCAAAAACACAACATCAACCCAAGAATAACTCGAACGAATGGAATAAAGCAATAATTTCACCTGGGTTTGAGAAATTGAAGCTTGAAGCTCTCGGCTTCAATGGTGGATCACTCAAATGGTGCTTTGACGATGTAAGCAAGGATGTAGTCGTGTTCCTTATGTCTCAAAGGTTCAAAATAAGGATTTATGGGACTGGTTTGGTTAGAATTGAGAGGAATGATGGTGATTTCTTCTCGAAGATAAAGGAAGAGAGAGTGCAGGGTGATGGTGAGAACTGAAAGAGGTGAGGGAGAGAGAAAGATGTTGAGGAGGGAAGAAGTGGGATGCCACGTGGCATGCAAGGAGAGGGGAGAGCCGGGGGACCAAAATCAGGATGGGCCCCTTAGGCACACCATTTAACACCAAAAAGCAATATTTTAAAACAAATAAAACCCAACGAAAGTGAAAATACAAAAATACCCTTCCGTTACGTAAATTCCGGGACAGGTTATTACAGTTACAGTCAGGTCGGGCCAACAACATGTCCCTCTTTCTATATTCAAGTTCAAGTCTGCCTGTAATTTGATTAAATTAATTAAAATATCATTTAAATAAAGAAAACTACCTAAATTAACTTAGTCATATCATGACAAAAGAATTTGGCTCAAAATAAATTTAAGTCACACAGTGGTGGTGTGGTGGTATTATTTTAAACATGTTAGTAAATTTGCATATTATACACGTACATACATATTTTTCAAATTTTTTTATATTTTTTTCGTACACATTTTAATGATTCGTTTAATTTCATATTATTATAACTTCAAAACATTACACATGAATATGTATATTTTTACATTTAATACACGTTATTTGGACACATTTTTTAATAAAACATATGAAATTCATATTGTCTATAAGTATTTTCAGCATATTATCAAAGAAATAAAAATAAATAAATATTTTAATGAATAAATATTAAATTTTAAAAAATGTCCAAATTTTTCATAAGTATTTTTTTTAGCAAAGTTAGCGAATAATACATGTATCTATCTTTTATGTACAATATCCATTTTGTATTTTATTAATTATGTTCATATGTAAAGAGAAAAAAAATACTTCAAATTTAATAATTTGTAAAAAACTCAACTTTGTGACGCCAAAGAAATTTCATAACAAAGATTCAATAGAGGAGGACAAGTATTCTCCGATATTGAACTTTTAAGTGTTTTTCTATTTTTTTATGAAACTTTTAGTTATAGTTGTCATGATGATTTCTAGTTTACATTTTTTTCCTTTCCGAACCTAAAAGCTCTTCTCTTTTTATTCGATCATACAATATAGCAAATTCAATAAATTGACATCATTAATTAATTGGACAACTATTAGAATATGAAAGTTTTAGAGCTTGTTTGGATGTGCTTTTAAAATAACTGAAAGTGTTTTTGGTGAAAATGTTTTTAGAACTAATCCTTAGTAAAAATACACATATAATCCTTGAAAAGCATTTAAAGTGTTTCCTGAAAAAATCACATAATTAGTGATTCTTACAGAAAGTATTTCAAGTGCTTTTGGAATCCAAAAATATTTTCTCTAAAAGTGCTTTTAGTCATTTTAAAAGCACATCCAAACGAGTTCTTAGTTATTCGGCATGACTAGCTCCATGCTACACGTGAAGAGGTAATGTCCAGTAAGAATAAAATTATAGTTATTCAGCATAACTTTCTTCTTAACATTAAATAATGCTATTGAAAAATTAAAAGAAGGGGGGAGAGAGATAGTTGGGACTCGGTCAATCATACACATGAATAATTAAAGGTGAGTGTTTTCAACGCTCCATGATCTTAAGTAGGCATCTTATGCAATACATTTTGAGTAAAGCAAATTGCATGGCCCATGACGTGGTCGCTTTTGTCGAGACCCATATGATATGATCTGGGCAATGATTTCACGCCGTTGAATTGGCTACCAAAATCGATATCTTTGACTCTTGTCTTAGAACATAAAAATGTATATGGTACAAAGTGGATAATATAAGGTTTATATTTGGCTAAATATTAAATCCATTTTTAAAATTTAAATGGATACATTGGATAGCGTTGGTTTATCTAAATTGGTTATGGAGGGTGCAACTGTGTCTTATGTCTATTACTCTTATTTTTTCCTCTCTCATCCTGTGAAATTACTTGATCATATGAACAGGATTTGCAAGTAACAGCCGCAAGACCTTAATAAGGCAACCCGATTGGGAGTCAGACCAGAAACGGAATACCTAGGTTGCAAGGCAAGGGATTCAAAAATCATATGTATATATGCATAGAAAGCGCACTGTTTTGATACGTAGTTGAAAATAGGACAAAGATTTAGGCAAATATTAATACGTTTTTCTTTAAATGGGAGAGTGTCAAATAATCAGAGTCTGGTTTGCTCAATTAAGGAATGGTGCTGCAGATTATGTGATCATATTTTGCAGAATCTTGGGGACCTTTTGCAAATGAAGGTTAGCATCATTGAGACCAATGCTAATTAACATTTCAAATTGTGTGATCTTGGATTTTTTTTATTTACTATTTTGTCTAGGCTTGTGTGGAAGATATGGAAGTATCGTAATGAAGAAATTTAGATCGGTAAAGAATTTTAAAATAACAGAAATTGAAATGATAGAATTTTATTTTTTAAAATTTGTAAATTTTCTTGTTTAGTTAACCTAAAAGAATAATGAAATTTAAATATGGAATTTAAAGTGTGTATAAAGTCATTAAGTGATATAGTAGTTAGAAAATGTACTAGTAGTAGTGGTGGAGACGGTAGTGATGATGGTGGGTGGTGGCAGTGGCGGTGATGACAGTGGGTGGTAGCGGCAGGAGCGATGGAGGAGATAACGGTAAGTGGTGGTGGCGGCATTAGCCATGGTGGTGGGTGGTGCTGGTGGTGGTGTCCACTAATGATTGAGTTTTTTTTATATTTTTTATTTTTATACTCACTCATGAAAATTTAGAAATGACAGTCATTTACATAGAATTTAGATGTGGGAATTACGCTATGTTTTGGATGAGGAGAATACACTAGGAATTTGGATAAAAGTCAAAATTTATAAATTAACATGCACCAATTCCCTTGTTTAGATTTATAAACATAGAAATTTAGAATTTGTGCGTGGAAAAAAAACTTGGAATTGGGACCTCCAATTCCCAAGTTTAAATTCTATGTAAATATGTGTTATTTCCCAATTTCTACGATTGAGAGTTTAAAACTAACATATTCTGTATTCAATTCAATTCTTCTTTTAAGTTAACCAAATAAATCCCGTCATTTCAATTTTTGTCATTTTAAAATTCCTTAGTGATACTAAATTTCTTCATCCAAACAGAGTGTTGGAGATCCCAAATTTCAAAAACTTTTTTTCCATGTTGAAATTCTAAATTTATATGTTTATGAATCCAAATAAGAAAATTGGTACATGTCAATTTACAAATTCTGACTTTTGTTCAAATTCAAAATTTATTTTTCTCATCCTAACATAGTGGTATTTCATTGGGTTATAACTGCTAAACCAATTTGAGAATTTTCTAGTATTGTTAATTTTTTTTTCTTTCTAGTATTGTTATCAAGGGGGGATTTCAAACTTCTTGTGGACAACATTGTAGGGGAGCCAAGTTTGGTAGGTTTACCTTTAGGAAATGTGATAAATTGGATGCATGTGTACAGGTGATTAAATAATTCAACAAAGTTAAAAAAGTTATCGTACAAAGATACTGCAATAGCAGACTAACATAAGTTCCAAAGAAACTAGCATACACAATGGTTGATCCACCACCAAGAGACGAGTGATTAGGTTACCTCGTGAAAGGCCAAAACTGTGGTTGGAAAGCAACTCTAGTCACCCTTTGGTGCCCACGACTTTCACTTTTTCGACACTATTGAACTAGAAAATTTACAGTTCAACTAATTGCTTGAATCAGCTCAAAGGTTTGCTGCACGATGTAGGTTGTGTTGCGCGCAATTTTTTGTTTTTATTTCTTTTTTCCAAACAATCTTGTTCAGAAGAGAACGACCGGATTTTTTTTAAAAAAAAATTAATGCCTAAAAAAAAAAAAAAAACTCCCAAACCCAAACAACCGGAAGCCCAACAGATACTTACGAATATCTGATATGACTTGATATGGGCCTTTGTTTTGGTTAATTGTTAGGAGTTTATGTTGATAGTTGATTGATTTATGGGTTTTTTTGGTTAGTTATTAGGGAGTTTTTCGTTGGTCGATAAATTGATTAATTAGCCTGGCTATTTCAAGTATTCCGGTTGATTCTAGTCAAATAAACTGGTTAGTTCAAGTATTCCAGTTGGTTATAGCTCAAGTAAGCCGATTTGTTCAAGTATTTTCGATTAGTTAAGTAATGGCTTAATTATTTACATTTCGAAAGGTGTTTTGGTTTGTATAGATAACGAAGCTATGTTGAAGTGAGCGGCTGTGGAAATAGAAAAGCGATCGGGTCGAGCGCTTTAGTTGTAGCGCTCGGTAGCTCAAGGTGAGGCACTCAATTTGGAGCCTCTCCAATTGGGGTTGTAGGCATTGCCTCCTAGCTCATTGCTATTTTGGGTCTTTCTGGACTTCTTTGAGAGATTCATTTTGATGGGGTGCGACTCTTTACTATTTTAATATAACAAAAAAGAGCTATGCATTAACACAATCACGTGGTGCAAAGGTGGCGTTGAGGGGGAGCAAAAGATGCAATCGCACAGAGCTTCCAAATTTGAAGGGGCCCCAAAATTTTCGTCATCTAATTATTATATGTGATAGTGCTATTTATTAAAATTTTGCTTTTATTAGCACTTTAAAATCTCATTGTGCATTCTTTATAGGTGTAATTTATTTCCTTTCTAAATATAAAAAATTTGGAGTACAAAATAATATGTTTGGAGTGTCAATAATGCTATATATTCAAGTGAAACTTTAAATTTAAAAGTTTTTGAAACTTTTTTTCTTGTTTGGTTGTTTAAAATTGAACTGCTTTTAATTATTTAGGGAAAATTATGTTTGTAACTCTTTTTATTTATTATTTAATGACATTTGCAAACTTACAATGATGAGTGAGTTTTAAAGTCTGTTTTGATTTAAGTGATTGCTTTATAGCACCAATCATTGTCCTTTTTTTTTTTTTCTTCCCCGGAAACTATAATAAGAAGGGGTCTTTTTTTAAATTTCGCATAGGGCCCCTAAATCTCAATGATGGCCAACCGCTGGTCTTCTTTTTTGAAAAAAAAAAAAAAAAAAAAAATTCTCGTGTACTAAATCACCAAACCTAAGATGACGATCTATATATGGTTAATCCCATACAGAAAAAGTAAATCATCTCCAACCCTATCTCCCTGTAAACCATGTAAACCAGTCGAAGGTCCTCAAGAACACAGGAAACAGAAATACAGTGAGAGAGATGAAGAGGATTAGAGAGAGATTTAGAGAGAGAAAAGTTATATCTCCATATCTGAATATGATTGTTAGTTACAACTGTTTACATCAACAGTATATATCAGCAAGCCTAGCTTGCTCACTAAGCTACAATCTTTAACAACCTAACTGCATTCTTAATCTTTGGCCACATGTTTCTTTTGTAGCCATTGGATCTTAATATCTCTAACATCCCCCCACAAGCGCAGGAGCAGTGAAGCTGAGCCTGAGATTGGCACAATGTGTCTGAAAAAGTGGTGCAGAGAGCCCTTTTGTAAGAATATCAGCATATTGTTCATGCGAAGACACAAAATGAACTTGGAGCTGTTGTTTAGCAACCCTTTCGCGAACAAAGTGCACATCAATCTCAATGTGCTTAGTTCTTTGATGCTGAACTGGATTACAAGTTAGAGCTATAGCAGATAAATTGTCACAAAACAGAACAGGTTGCACAGACAATAGAACGTGAAGAAACAACAGCAATTGTTTGATCCAATCAAGTTCAGCTGCAGTTGTAGATAAAGCCCGATACTCAGCTTCCGTGGATGACCGAGAGATTGTGTTTTGCTTCTTAGACGACCATGAAATTGGATTAGAACCCAGAAAAACAACCAAGCCAGTAGTAGACCTGTGATCATTAGGATCCCCGGCCCAGTCTGCATCACTATATGCAGTAATATCCAAAGAACCCTTGATATAGTGAAGACCACAACCTTGTGTAGCCTTTAAGTAGCGAAAGATGCATTTAACAGCCACAAAATGGGACTCCATTGGACACTGCATAAACTGACAAACCTGATGCACTGCAAAGGATATATAAGGTCGAGTGAAAGTCAAATACTGGAGAGCACCAACTAAGCTTCTGTATAACGCAGGATTATTATATGGCTTGCCATCATCTTTGAGTAAACGATTATATGGCAAACATGGCGTAGCACAGGGTTTGGAAAGCAACATTTCAGATTTAAGTAACAGATCCGAGACATATTTAGCTTGAGATAAGAAAACACCATCCTCTTGCTGCACAATTTGAATACCCAGAAAATAGTGAAGGGGCCCCAAGTCTTTGATATCAAATTCCTTAGTTAACGATTGAATGACTGCAATAATAGCTTGTGTTGCACTCCCTGTGATGATGATATCATCCACATATAGCAGTAAAATTACCACAGAGGTACCCACAGTCTTGACAAACAATGAGGAATCTGCATATGTGGAGAGGAACCCCAAGGATGGTAGAAAGCTAGTGAATCTCTCATTCCATGCCCTTGGGGCCTGTTTTAAGCCATATAAAGATTTGTGTAATCTACACACATAAGCCTCATGTTTTGAATCCTTAAAACCAGGGGGTTGAGTCATGTAGACTTCCTCTTGTAAGATGCCATGAAGAAAGGCATTCTTCACATCTAGTTGCCTCAAGGACCACCCAAAATGTGCAGACAGAGCTATAACTAATCTCACAGTGGTAGGTTTCACAATTGGACTAAAAGTCTCTCCATAGTCAATACCCTCTTCTTGATTGAACCCTTTAGCAACAAGTCTAGCCTTATATCTCCCAATAGATCCATCAGCATTCCTTTTGATCTTGAAGACCCATTTGCAGCCTACTAGGTTCTTGTGCTGTGGGAGAGGGACCAGAGACCATGTACCTTGTTGATGCAAAGCTGAAATCTCATCTTGCATAGCTGCATACCACACTGATGACTTTAAGGCAGATTTATATGTGGCAGGCTCGACTTGACTCAGATCAACTTCCGCCATGTTCATGAACAGCAGCTAAAAGGGCAATTTTCTTGGAAATACCACTCTTTGATCTTGTTTGCATAGGATGAAGATTGAGGGGTGGTATAGGTAAAACGACTTGGAGATGGTCAGGTTGGAAGTCAGGTACCACAGGGAGTGTAGGGGATAAGGACTGTGTAACTGGTAGACCACTGGACTGATCAGAACTGGAGGATCCTGAGGGGGAACTTGAAACTGCACCTGCTATGTTATTGAGCTCAACAGAGGATGGAATGACATTAAGAGTGGGCAGAGGACTCAGTGGAGCAGCAGAACCTATATGTGGAGACCCAACAGATAGCCTAGGAGTAGAAGAACTCGGAATAGATGGTAAAACAAGAACATTATTGTTATTCGGGATTGGAATCTGGGGTGATATGAATGATGGTAATGGTGCAGAACAAATAGAGGAGTTTTGAAGCACCAAAGACTTGTAAGGAAACTCAGTTTCATCAAAAATCACATGTCTAGACACATACATTTTCTTTCTAGACACAGCATAGCACAAATACCCTTTATATTTGGATGTATATCCCAAAAAGACATATTTGGTTGTTCGAGGTTCAAGTTTGGTGCTAGTGTATGGTCTTAACCAAGGATAACAGGAACATCCAAAAACCTTGAGGTGGTGGATCACAGGTAAAGCATTATGCAGCAATTCAAATGGGGACTTATTACCTAATACTGGAGATGACATTCTGTTAATTAGGTAAACTGAGGTTTGACAAGCAAAAGACCAAAACAAGGATGGTAAGGAGGCAGTTTGTAACAATGTAATAGATGTTTCAATGATGTGTCTGTGTTTTCTCTCTGCTGTGCCATTTTGCTCAGGTGTATGGGGACAGGACAGCTGGTGACTAATTCCTTTATCAAGGAGAAACTTTTGAAAAACCTTACTTATATATTCCCCACCACCATCACTGTGAAGAACTTTAATGGATGTATGAAACTGAGTTAAAATAAAATTGGAGAATGAGACAAATGTGGCAAAAACATCACTTTTATTGCAAATTGGGAAAATCCAACAATACTTGGTACATTGATCAATAAAAGTCACATAGAATTTGAACCCTTCTAAAGAAACACAGGGAGCAGGGCCCCACACATCACTATGGACAATATCAAATGGTTTGACAGATTGAGAGTTCGAAGGATAGAATGGGAGTTTACTAAATTTACCCTCTAAACATGTTTGACACAGGGAAGGAGTGCTATCTGCAATACAAGATATATTGGACTTCTTTAAGATTTGAGAAACTATAGGATTGGAAGGATGACCTAATCTTTGATGCCAAAGACTGATTGTCACTTGTTTGCCAAGAAAAGCTACAGATTGGGCTGTTGTCTGGCCTGGAAGAGATCCTGATGAGATGATAGGGTACAGGCCATTGTTACACAGTCCTTTGTAAAGAATCCTCCCTGTGGCTTTGTCCTGAATCCAAAATGAAAAAGCATAAAAAATCAACCAGCAATTATTGTCCAAACAGAGACGATGCACAGACAGTAAGTTGTGAGACAATTTTGGAACATAAAGAATAGAATTGAGCTTGACAGGATGTATTGGAGTTGGTAAAATAGAGGAACCAATATGGGAGATAGGTAAACCTTCACCATTAGCAGTCTGTATTACTTCATTGGTTGGGTATGGGGTGGCCAATGAGAGATTACTCAACTCAGAGGTCATATGGTTATTAGCACCAGAATCAATGAGCCAAACTTGCTGCTGCATTGGTGCAAAAGGCACTGAAGAAGAAGAGAATGAACCAGTGCGAGTAGCTGCATGCATTGCAGTCAGTTGTGTAGAAAAAGCCTTCTGAAAACAAGTTTCAGCACTATGATAAGGGTTTCCACAAATCTGACATGCTGGAGATTCCACAGCATTCCTAAACCTGCAGGTATCAGCAAGGTGATTTTGCTTTCCACATATTTGACACCCTGGAGAAGTATTTGTATTTCTGAACCGGCAAGTAGAAGCCAAATGATTAGTCTTTCCACAGATCTGACAAGGTTGAGCCTGAAAGCCATAGTTTTGAACCCTTGGTGGAGATGAACCAAGAATGCCAGGAGCAGGGCTTGAATGAAAAGTCTTGTGAGGGCCAAACTTTGGATTAAAGTTCGAGTGATACCTATTTCGACCCTTATTATTGCTGGTGAAGGATTTATAAGCAGTGGAATGCGGACTGTTAGGATTAGAACCAGGACTGAAAGCAGATTGGTGTTTGGAAGAGAAACTATTGTTCTGTGCCACAAGTGCAGTTAAGCCAAGTAAACCAGATACACTTTCAATTAAGGCTTCTTCCGCAAGTAATTGAGAACGAAGATCTTTCAGAGATATAACAGTTTCACGACCTCTAATTACAGACCTAATGGTATTATATTCAGCAGGCAACCCATTCAGTGTAAGAATCACAACATCATCATCTTCAAACACCACACCGGCAGCAGTTAACAAATCCCTTGCTTCTTTAATCTTCTGCAGATATAATGTGATAGAATCAGTCCCTTTCTTTATAGTCTGAAGCTCAGACTTGAGTTGAAAGATGCTTGCTTTTGTAACAGTAGAAAACTGTTCTTTAAGTCTGAACCATAAATCCTTAGAGTCGGTACTGCCAATAGCACAAGAAATGGCAGTAGGAGATAAAGTGGCAGTAATCAACTGCATCAATGCTTTGTCATGCATTTTCCAAATCTTGTACTCATCTGTTAGTGTTCGAATAGAAGAATCAGCACAGAGGACTGCAGAATCCGCAGATGATTCTTGAGCAAATTGCACAGGACATGGTGTTGATCCATCCACAAACCCAATAATACTATGTCCTTCAAGAAGCAATTGCATTTGAAAATGCCAAGCCAAGTAATTCGTATCATCCAATTTCATATGAACTGAATTTGAAACAGACGAAATCAATGAAGTAATCGGGGACTGGAGAATCTGTAACTGAGCAGCTGTGACCATTGTTACCGAAATCAAGGAAATCTTGAAGTAATTTGACTGAAGAATTATTACAAACACTTGGTGTGCACACTGTGTATATCGCAGAACAGGGAGAACGAGGATAGAAGAAGAACCCCAAAATTTATCAGACAGAAACACAATTTCACAGAAGAATATGGAGATGAGCGGAAGCAGATCACGATCGAAGAACCGTCAAGCTGTTATGCTTGTTCCGGCGATGATACCATGTAAACCATGTAAACCAGTCGAAGGTTCTCAAGAACACAGGAAACAGAAATACAGTGAGAGAGATGAAGAGGATTAGAGAGAGATTTAGAGAGAGAAAAGTTATATCTCCATATCTGAATATGATTGTTAGTTACAACTGTTTACATCAACAGTATATATCAGCAAGCCTAGCTTGCTCACTAAGCTACAATCTTTAACAACCTAACTGCATTCTTAATCTTTGGCCACATGTTTCTTTTGTAGCCATTGGATCTTAATATCTCTAACACTCCCTACTGAAGGAAACATTTTACCAAAGATTATATCCAGTTGTGTGATCAACCGTCCAACCTCGCTGCTAGCGAGGTTAATTATATAGAACACAGTCAGTTACTAATCCATGTCGAAAATCATCTCCAATCTATCTAGTTAGCTACTGAAGGGGACATTGAATTCTAATTAATGACGATTAACAACAACGATATTAATTATAGTGTTGTGTGATTAGTTAATCCTCACCATTTGGGTGATCTGCTGGGTCCAATCCTGTTTTAATCATAAATCTTTCTTTCATTTCTCATAACTAATTACTATTTGCACGCGCGACAAAAGAAAAACAAGCTGAGAAGAAGTAGGTCATCCGCAGCTGGATTGGCCACCAGATCTTCTCTAGCACAAGAGGGCGCAAATGAAATGATGGCCAACGGATCAGCCACAGAATTTCCGCGACAAATATAGAGCCACGCAGGTGAGAATTAATTAAGGATATCTCCATGTAATTCCTGCATGCAGCCCCACATTGCAGGCATATACCCAATTATTTATGTGATATATGCAACTAATTTTGAAGTGGTTCAAGCTCTAGGAATTAATCTTAAAATCATGGTAAGGCAAGTTTAATTTCCAGTTAAATATAGAGAAAATAATAAATGAAAAATTCGGCCGTGCATGTTTTCTGATCGGAATATATAGGTTAGATCCACTTTATATATATACACTTGTATAAGTAGGATTTTATCTTCTTTGTTTGGAAATGTGGCTTGTAATTCCGTTACTAAATAATGTCAGTAACAGTATTGTATGTGAAATCGGTGAAGTAATCAAATGTTAGAATGAAAAAATGATATATATCTATATATTGAATAACTGGGTAATCAAATTAACATAATGCAACTATAAGCTATAGCAGATATAACTATATATACATATACAGGAATTTTCTAAAGAATATATTTATCAGCCAAAAACTCCTCCATTGGAGGCATCTCTCTGAACAATCTTTCAAACTCTTTGAACGAGATATTTCTCATCAAAACTGAAGAATTACTCCGAGACATAGTACTAGCAATAGAAGTATTTGATGATTCCAGAACATTATTACCCGTCCTCCCAATATTGGCTCCCTCTTTCAAAGAGTACTGCGGGCTCTCTGTAATCGGCTCCTGCACTTCGTATGCCACCCTTGAATCCTTCCCAGTTAGCCTTTGCACGACATCTTTGAAGCTCATGGCATCCGTCTCCACGTACTTGGTGTTGATGATCACAACCTTCACACACTGATTCCTACCGACACTCGACATCGAAAATTTCTCCGTAGGCTGGTTTTGAGAAGGGATAATTAATATAGTAAATGGGTTTTGTAAACTGGGTTTTTTGTTTTGCAGTTTGAGTTATTAGGTTTGGGTTTTATAGTGGAAGGTGGATGCGGAAGGGGAAGACATGGTGCTGCGTGGAAGACTTGTACGGCGAGGTGGGGAGAGAAGTTGACAATTAAAGTTGACCGTTGTATATTTGTGTGTATATGTTGAGAAGCAGTCTAGGAAGACCAGATTGGGTCAAAGCACGCAATTGAGAATTGAGAAATTAAGTTTTGCATCACCTTATCAGTCCATGTATGTGACACGAAGGTGAGAACTAAATCCTATCCATTGGTTGGGCCATGCACGTGGAACACTCTGGTTGCCTTTTCACTTTTACCTTAATTACCTAAAGCCAACAATGTATCTGCATCTAAATCACTAGTTCAAATCACAAATCAAACGTTATCATGTGTCAAAGTTTTGGTTTGTGTAGCTTCTCTGTAACTTACACTACATTTTTGTAACTACCCATTTAAATTACAGAATAATAAATTACAACGTGTCCAATTTGACTTGTTTGTCCAAAAAATTTATATATAAAGAGCTAAGTACTATTCATTGATACTGGATAATGATATAGGATATTAGTAACTACATGCAGTATGTTTGACAATAAAAAAATACATGCAATATGTGGTTAAAGGGTCAATTTTTAGGAAGATGCGTGCATGCTGGATGCGTCAAAGCACATGTTAATTTAAATTACGTGGTGGAGAGGGCAACTACATGCATGTCAAATTGGCTATCTAGTGGATTGAAATATGACAAAAAACGTAAAGGGTTTTAACTTCTTTCATTGTCCAACCGTCATGAAAGTCTAGGTTTGTCCTACTAGGTGAAATAAAGTGCTATTTTTGTGATAAAAAAAATTCACATTTTGTTCAAAAAAATAGTTGACAATAGGGGAGAGTTAAAACCTAATTTCTTAATAAGGTTTTCAATTTCTTGACATGCAGTTTGCACTCTCAACAGTTCTTCATATAACATCATTTAAGTATAACATGTAAACAACACGTAGTAGATCATGTGGGAGCACACGACTTATTATACTCAACACGTGAATTAACTTTATTTTGATACTATGAAAAAAGTTAAAAATCGACCTTAAAGATATTTGACAGTGGAAGAAGTGACTTGATTTCTTTCAAGCTCATACAAAATCTTTTAATATTTAAATATAGGTAAATGTTGTATAACGTTACAAGGGAAATATTACTTTTTTCCATTGACAAAGTATTGTATAGGTTCGAAGCCACGCGCACATTGACATAGCCAATACTCTAGGAGGAGGATTCCCTTCAAAAAAGTGCCAGGACTTTGTCACTTGTCTATCGAGATGGAGTGGAGAGAGAGAGTAGGTTGGAGACCTAGATTACTTGGAAGAGTTCCGTGAAAATCTATAGCTTGGGTAGGGAATTGTCAACTGACTCGTTCATTTGGCATTTGGCAATGCTTTAATTTAAACGTGTACAACTGCAATCCTTAACCCTAACCACAAAATTCAAGATTTTTTTTTGGGAAGACAAATAGAAGCTTGTAGTCAAATTAGGATTTGAAAATATTTTTAAAGACCTTTTTATGTGAAAGATCATAGATTATGTAGACTTTTACAAAGTTGATAAAAAAATGTACACTTTTACCAAGACTGGATTTTCAAAAATTCAAGAGGATTCACACTACAGATTTTCATGGATTTGAAAGGATTTTAGAAACTCATATCACAGACTTTCATGAATTTTCTTCTTATTATCTCTGCCATGGCTGCATCAACCAACACCGTACCCCCCCCTCCCTTCTCCATCATCATTCACGGCCCTGATTCTCTCCTCTTCTATGGTTTCAATAATTGAATAAAATTTAAAATACTCATCAATTGCCTTCCTTTCTTACATGTCCTACATAGTAGGAGTGTGAAAAGGGATAATAAGCCCGATTGCCTCATAAAACCAAAGATATCATAAGACACCCAATAAGAATAAAATCAGCAACTCCATTTCCCATGCATGCTAAGAAAAAATAATCGCCTTTCCCAGGCTATTGCAGTTTGGTCTAATAATATACAGCAATGAGCAATTTGGTTCCATTTTTTATAGTTCATATATATTGAAATAAAAATCTTCATTTAACGAAAAATGAAAACAATGGCTGAAACGAAAAAATAATCACCTTTTCATAGGCTATTGTGGTTAAGTGATTACAATAAAAGCCCAGGTCCAGGGTTCGAAAGGCGTGGTTGGTGAAGATTGAAGATGCAATAGAAGGAGAAAATTTTCACCACTTAGTCTAACGGTCTAGTGATATTTCTATTCATTTATAAGTGAGGAGTTGTAGGTTTAATTCTCGCCAAAAGCAAATTTGAACTACATTATTTCTAGCCCATTGTGAGGCTGAACCCACCCTCTCTTCTTAGTGTAGATAATATCGTTTGTTCAAAAAAAAAAAAAAAAAAACAGAAGGAGAAAATTTTCAATGTACTCAGAATATAAGGTGGTACACCACATGTCATTATATAAGTGAAAGAAAGTTTTATTTTTCAAGTATCCCATCTTCTTATATAATAACATGTGATGTATCACTCCATATTTCGATTACATTAAAAAATCTTTCTAGTAAAAGAAGAGGGATGAGAGATATGAGAAGGGATGGATCGGGTAAAGTTGGCTTGGAGAGAGAAAGCAACTTAAAATGAAATTTTAGGGATTGAGGTGAGATTCTTATAGCTTTTTTATGGGTTTTTAAAAGTCTTTTAAAATTTTAATTGACTATTCCTACATTCGAAATTAAAAACTCTTTTAAAATACTAGATTACACTAAAATTATAAAATATTTAAAAACCCTATTGAATCTTAACTTGACTGCATCTTTTTGTGAGGATTTGCAAATCCTTTTCCAAACATACACTATATTAGAGGCAAATTATTTCATCAATTATAGTTATCCATACCAATCCCATTAAATTGGCTAATAATACTAATTCAAGCATCTCCAAAGCCAACGCTTGGGGTTATCCTCATCAAGAAATTCTATTGACTTTTTGCATGTATGTGTGATAGAAACATTGCACGTAATTTTTTTTTTCTTTTCAAAATTGCACCTAATTTGTTGGCTAATATTATTTGGTTTACCAATATTAAGAGGAAAGGAGAAAAGAAAGTTAAATTATTGGATTGCAATCATTATGGTCAATGAATAAAACCACATGGTTCATGTAATATCACACGACCAACATAAGGATGAAGCAATAATCCAAATTCTCAAAAACTGGAAGAATTAAAAGCTGGATTTGGATTTAATAATATGGTTACTGGACGCATTATATAGATTTACGAACATATCTATGGATGCAAATTTTCGCCGTCTCTTTCTTTGAGGAAAATGCACTTGTAAAATAATAACTTCGATAAAGGTCAAAAACATCACGCGCCCACGATGAATGGGGGGCTTTGGTCGAATAATCTTCGATGCCAAAGTTAGAATTATGAAAATAATGTATTTAGGAGTTTGTGGGTAGCAAATGACTTAGCATTTTAATGGATAAGTGGGGTATTTATAAGAGGGTGGTTGACCCTTAGAGCAACTCCACCGTTGCTAAGGCCCCCTAGGGCTATTCACTATTTAATCCACCCAGTGAACAATAACTGTCCTTAATGAATAGTAACTACCTTTTGCATCTCCACCCCTACACTGAATAGCCCTGGCAATAGGTAATAAAATATTATTATTTTTTAATTATTTATAAAATAATACAAAATAAGTTTATTTGTAATTTCGGAGAAGATTTTTAATCGTTCTCGTTGTGCCACGTGTCATTATTCAAAAAGACAATTATTGGTGATGGATTTCGATAAGATTTTTATCCAATGTCGTCGTGCCACGTGTCATTACCTTTTCAGAATTGTTGATGATAAATTTTCGATAAGATTTTTAACCAATCACGTCATGTCACGTGTCACAATCTGTTTATAATCTTTGAGAAATAGATTTCGATCAGATTTTTAACGAATGACGACATACCATGTGGCATTATCTACAACCTAATCCTTTCTGAATCCTCCATATTATCCATCATCTATCCTCAGAAATCTCACACCAATTTTCTTAAGATCTCTATCATTATTCATAGTTTCTGCTTCATTCTTCACCAAAATCAAAATATGTATCATTATTCATAGTTCTTACTTCCTTCTTACAATGTCTTATTCTTCAAAGATGATGTGGGAAATCGATCAACAAGAGGAATAATTGTTTAACCAATCAAAAGGAATGTTCAATCTCCAGGTGGCCCAAAATGAGATGGAAGAGGATGAAAAGTGTAGAAGCAGAGATGATGAAGCAAGAATGGACAGAGCCTCACATTCCAGTCGAGTCATCCAAGCTGTGGTTTAAATCTGCAGGCCCAGCCGTTCCACAAACCTTGATAGAAGCAGGCAACGGCGAGGTACGGAGCTCTTGGACGATTATTTTGTCCGTAACAGTGCATTCCCTAATACGTACTTTAGACATTGTTTTAGAATGGATCCCTAATACGTACTTTAGACGTTGTTTTAGAATGGAACGAAATTTGTTCAACAAAATCATGATTGCTATTTGCAACTATGATTCTTACTTTGTGCAAGAATGATGCTTTTGGTGTTATGGGTCTCCTTCCTAAGCAAAAAGTTATTGCTACCTTTCGGATGCTTGCATATGGAGCATTTGCAAACCAAGTGGATGAGATAGGGAGGATGGGGAAATCAACCATTCTTGATTCCCTTATGAGGTTTTGCGGAGCAATCGAATCTATCTACACCGCATAGTACCTCCAGAGACCTACTGAGATGGACTTGTAAAGACTTCTGAAGAAGGTCGAGATATGAGGTTTTCCTGGGATGATTGGAAGCATCGATTTTATGCACTGGACCTGGAAAAATTGTCCAAGTGCATGACAAGGCGCTTGTGGGGACAGAAAATGTGCAAAAAGTATCATTTTGGAAGCGGTGGCATCTTTTGATACATGGATTTGGCACGCCTTTTTCGGTGTTCTGAGAGCTCAAAATGACCTCAATGTTCTTGCCCAATCCTTAGTGTTCAACAATGTCCTACAAGGAAAGGCACCAAAAGTCACGTAATGGTCAACATACATAAGTATGACGAGCCATACTACCTAGCAGATGACATTTACCCAAGGTGGTCATCATTTGTCAAAATAGTGCCACGTCCACAAAGTGCAAAGGAAAAACACTTTGCAAGCTATTAAGAGGGGTGCAGGAAGGATGTGGAGCGTTGTTTTGGTATCCTCCAAACTCGTTGAGCGATTGTCAGGGGTACTGCCACAATGTTTGATTTAGAGTTGCTTCGATTCATCATGATGACATGCATCATTCTTCACAACATGATTGTGGAAGATGAGTATGATTATGATGTCGTTGATGAGTATGAGCCAAACACGATGAACAATTACAGAACACAAATATATTATGCTCATGAAGCCATCGAAGAACCCGTGCAACACGAGCCATTAGAAAGGGTTGGACGTTACAATGAAAGGCTCATTTAATGATATACTGCACTTCAAAGGCCATATATGCACAATGCCCGGCAAATTGACTTGATAGAGCACCAGTGGGAATTGAAACAAACTGAAGATACTTAAGTTCATTTAGTGTGTTTGTTTTTATTTGGTGTGTTTATTTAATTTTATTTGGTGTATTTTTTTTAGTTCATTTAGTGAGTTTTTTATTATTTGGTATGTTTATGTAATTTTATTTGGTGTGTTTATGTCCTTTGAATAAAGATTCTCTTAGTATAAATAAATTACCAAATTAAATAAATTTACTCTTACTTTACTCTTACTTTAAATAAAGTACTAAATTCAATAAATAATAAATTACAACTCAAAGTAATTAGAAAATTATGGGCTCCGATTACAAACAAAATGATTGGCAAATTATGGGCTCGTGAATGGATCATCATCACCTAACAAATTTGTGGTGCTAGGATGATCTTCTTTTGTCGTGCTAGGACCATCTTCTCTTGCTTTTGCTTCTCTTGCACACCTCCTTCGCACCACGTCCGCTTTCTCCGACTTCCGAAAATATTTAGAATTCGAGGACTTCCCTTCTAAAGGCGTGTTCATAATGTCACGATCTTGTTGAGCCATTCTTTCTTCTCTAACCTGTTCCTTTTCTTGCCTAAGTAGCCCTCTTTCTCTCTCATTAGCTTGAAAGTCTCTCTTAACAACTGCAGCTTTTGCCTCATCTATAGCCTTATCAGCCTCAAATTTAGCCATTTCCCACACTAAAGTCAATTCACCTTGGCGAGCAAGTTCTTCCATATACTTTGCATAATCATTCTTGGAAGCACTCCATTTTTTCTTTGAAGCCTTCTTACCTTGAGGTCTAATTGGATAACAGGTCAACCCCAACGCTTGTTCAGCAGGGGTGTTTCAGGCACTTCTTCTTCATCATCTTCATGAACATTCGAGGCATGATCGGGCGTAGAGTGTAGAGGGGTGTTGTTCATGAAAACTTCTAGACCGACAAGCACAACTCTAAATTTAGGACAATCTTTGATAATATTCCAACATTCCCACCAGGTGAATGATTGCTTTTGGTTTTTGGATTTGGCATTATACCAAGCTTGTGCTTGAAATGTCTACACAATGCGGGAGAAGAAATAATTATAATCAAAGTAGCTAATGTAAATTTGGGTATAGTACAAACAAATGAATAATATATTGTTACCTGATCCGCTAAATTTTCCCCACTTCGAAGATTACTACTAGCTTGTGCCAAGGCGTCTCTCCACATACTAAACGATTGGCTAAGTATTCTCCAACGACTGGACATCGATTCTTTGGTTCTTTTCCCACCAATTTTCTCAAGATAATTAGCATGAATAAGACTCCACATTTCTTGCAATTGCATCTCATTACCCGTAATCGGATCCTAAATAACTTTAATCCAACGGACGAGGAACTGCCACGTGGCCTCCAACGGTAACATTGCGCAAGCCTGCGCCGCGCAGCCACAACATCTGAAATTGGTCGGGGACGTGCCCCCACACGCCTAACTAAAAAATATTAAAATCGGGCTGAAGTCGCCATGACGCCAGCGTTGCATCATACCCACCTCGGGCTCTTGGGCCAACGATTCTAGCCGGCCCTCTTGCTCGCGCCCGCTTCTGTGCAATCACCCGGATGGCCTGGACATGGTTGCTCAGGCTACTACCCTTTGTTTTGGGGCCTGTTGCTGGGGCTACTCCACATGGTGGAGTTGCTTTTAGGGAGATGATGGTCGCCAGCTATTTATGGTGGTGATGGGAGAATAGTTGACATGACAATTATTCCTAAATTAAATAGGAAGTTTTGGGAGTTATCTTTTGAATTAAATCAATAAGGGATTGATGAAGGGAATTTGAATAAATTCCCTATTGATCACTTGTAACTCTTTCTTGATTGATGCGCGTGGGAATCCGGGTGTGGCTCGAGAGTAATCTCGTTTTTTAACCCAAAAATTCATGTGATGCCTCTATAATTTTTTGGATTATTTTTTACTCCACGATATCTACGTATGATATTATTTTTATGAAAGTGAGGTTGAATGAGAAGAGAATTGAACATAAGGTGTAAAGATGAAGTTTTCACGATTTGAGATATGACGTATGATGTTGTTTTTTTTTTTTTTTTGAACACCAAAAACCATATCATAAAAGGCCTACAGAGAGGCAAACATACATACAATAAACAGGCAGCGACAATGGGAAAACCACAAAGACCCCTCCACCAAGTAGAGGTGTCACCCCTGGCACCACCAAATCAAGTTAATGAGGACAAGGTAGTCCGTCATTATTCAATACAAAGACCAACGAAGATGGGGGCCTAACGACCCAAACGACATCACTCATCTCCGTAAAACCACTCGATGCAATCTTGTGAGCCACGCCATTTGCAGAACGGGGCACCCAAGACCATCGACAATCAAAGAACTTCCCCCCCAATTGTTTAACCCGAGCCAGCACCGGGAATGCCTCCCAACTACCCCTAGACAGCGAACTAGATAAACAATTAATCGCTTCAAGGGAGTCCGACTCAAGAATTACATACCTTACTCCCAACTCGTCACCAAGTTGGCACCCGTACAGCAACGCATAAGCCTCCGCTGCAGCAGCAGAAGGAGCAGATATAGCATACCGCGCTGCAGCCACGAATTTTCTTTCCATGTCCCGCGCAATCAAACCCACAAATCCCATCTTTGAGACCTTGGACCAACTAGCATCCACATTAATCTTCACAAAAGGAGAGGCCGGAGCACACCACCGCGCCACCTGGGTACCCCTCCTCCCGTCACCCCTTCCCCTAACCTCAGCCATTGCCTTAGCACCAAGAAACGAGCTCATAGCCGCAGAAACATCAGCCAATACTTTTAAAGGGTTAACAGACATCCCTTTGAAGACAAAATCACAACGAGCTTTCCAAATACACCAACAGGTACAAACAATATACGATTGTCTCCACGTTGTATCTCCAAAGTTGCATAAAGTCGAAGAGAATACCTTCTGAATCCATTCCAGCCAAGACGGGAGAGAAAGACGATCCAGTTTATACCCCAAAGCCCCACCAAACCAAATTGGCTCAACCCAAGAGCAAGCAAGGAAAATGTGCTCAATGGTTTCATCATGGCAGCAGCAAATAGGACACGTAGAGTTCAGAGAGGACCGTCGTCGGTACAAGGCTTCCCGAGTAGGAAGACAATTATGCATCGTAAGCCACATGAAATGTCGCAACTTGGGGGGCACCTCCAGCTTCCAAATCCCCTTCCAAAACGCCTTGGGAACCCCACGAACAGAAGGCCGACGCTTGTCCCGCCTAGCCAGTGATCTACCTTGCAGCCATCTATAACCCGACTTGACCGAATAAGTACCGTTCTTACTCACATCCCAGATAAGCCTATCATTGCGACTTTGATCCCCCAAAGGTGTCTCCTCAATAGCCTTCAAAGCCTCCCCCGATATGAAAGGTTGTAAAAAGCTAAGATTCCACCGCCCCAACTCCGGACAGATAAGCGCACTGACCCTTAAACTGGGAGTAACCGCAACCTGGCCAACCGGCACCGGATGACCAAGGGGCAATGATGGAAGCCACCTATCCTGCCACACCCTCACCTCCTGACCGCCCAAAATCTGCCAATGGGAACCCTCCTTGATCACGTCCCTGCCACAGATGAGGCTGGTCCATGCCCAAGAAGCCCGACCACCTTTCTTCGCATCCCATATCGAGCAATTGGGAAAATACCGGGCTTTCATCACCCTAGTCCACAGCGAGTCCGGTTCCGTGATTAAACGCCAACATTGTTTAGCAAGCAGAGCATCATTAAATTCCATAAAGTTTCTGAAGCCTAAACCACCCAAGTCTTTTGGCAAACCCAAAACCTCTTTAGAGACCCAATGAATCTTTTGGGCTCCTTCCTTGCAACCCCACCAAAATCCAGCCACTAACGCATCCAATTCCTGACAAACGACGGCAGGGAATTTGAAAATGCACATTGGGTACGCCGGAATAGCTTGGATAACAGCCTTAATTAAAACCTCTTTACCGGCACGGGATAGAGTACTTTGTTTCCACCCTTGAAGTTTTTCCATTACTCTTCCTTTCACATAAGCAAGCCCACGCTTTTTCGACCGACCCCAAATAGCAGGGACCCCCAAATAAGTCCCCGGATTGCTAACCACCGTCATACCCAGGGCATTCCCCATCTGATCCGCATTCACTTTCGGAACATTTGCCCCAAAGAAAACACTGGATTTCTCCAAATTAACCTTCTGCCCAGACGCCACACAAAATTTGTCCAGCATATGTTTCAAATTCCTGCAGTTTTTCACATCTGCCCGTAGAAACAGAAGGGTATCATCCGCAAAGAAAAGGTGAGAAATTACGGGTCCGGATCCACCAATCTTAACACCCTCCAATCTACCTTGGTCCACCGCACCTTGAATCAGTTTTGAAAGAACTTCCCCCACCAAAATAAATAAATAAGGAGAAAGAGGATCCCCCTGACGGAGACCCCGCGAGGGAGCAAAAGACTCACCAGCCTGCCCATTTAGAAGAACAGCGAAACTCACCGACGAAATACATCCAATAATTAGCGATCTCCAACTACTACTGAACCCCATTCTTTCCATTACCGCATCCAAAAAGTCCCATTCAACCCTATCATACGCCTTCTGCATATCCAGTTTAATCCCCATTTCAAATCTGTTCCTGACTTTCCTTCCCTTCAGATAATGAAACATCTCATGGGCTATGCCAATGCAATCCTGAATTTGTCTACCCGCCACAAAAGCATTCTGAGATGGAGATATGATTTCAGGCAATAATACCTTCAACCGGTTAGCAAGAATCTTTGACAGTATTTTGTACGAATAGTTACAAAGGCTGATAGGCCTGAACTGCGACACAAATTCCGGATTAGGGACTTTGGGAATCAGAACTATGTTAGTCTGATTTATCAATCTCGAACCCTCGACGTCCTGAAGCAACTCTCTGACCAGAGCCGAAACATCTTCCTTCACAATCTCCCAGTATGTCTGATAGAAGATCCCCTGGAAACCATCGGGGCCGGGAGCCTTAAGACCTCCCATATTCCCAGCAGCCTCCTTTATTTCCTCCTCCGTAACCGGTGCAGTTAGTGCCTCATTCATTTCTGTCGAGACCGAGGGATTAATGCAATCTAGCAGCGACCCCCAATTACGATCCCCTGCCGAGCTAAAAACTGAAGAGAAATGATTATCCACTAAATGGCGTACCTGAGACGGATTTTCCACCCAGTTTCCATTTTCCGCCCTAAGCTTCACAATCTTATTTCTCCTACGCCTCTGAAGGGTTGAAGAGTGAAAAAACTGGGTGTTTGCATCCCCCTCCCTCAACCATTTTACCCTCGATCGCTGGCACCAATAACTCTCCTCTTGGAGTCTTAACTCATCAATCTGCCGAGATATCTCCCTTATCATTTCATAGTTTGGACCCCAGTCTCGCTGGAGTGAATCTAACTGTGAAAGAAGATCATGGATCCTGCTTCCCCTCCCCTTAAATTTGGTACGATTCCACCTGCTCAAAAGATATCGACATTCGTTTAAAGATCTCACCCACCTATTCACAGGGCTACCATGATGCCGCCGGTCCCAGCACATTTCCACCATTTTCTTGCACTCTTCCTCCGAGACCCAAAACGCCTCAAACCTGAACATCTTTCTTCCTTTCTGCCCATCAGATATAGAACTAAGAACAATTGGGCAGTGATCCGAGGCTAAAACCGTTTCATGCATAACATGGGAGTTCGGCCAGAGTTGCTGCCACTTTTCATTCGCCATGACCCTGTCTAATCGCTCCTCCACCCAATCCCCTTTTCTCAGCCCTCTCCACGTGAAAGTTGGTCCATTGAACCCCAAGTCCATCAACTGAGAGGAAGACAAAAACTCTTCTAAGAATCTTGGTCTGTTGTACAAGACCTCAACTCCTCCAGACTTCTCATAATCCCACAGGAATTCATTGAAATCCCCGCCACAAATCCAAGGTATATCTGTGGGAGTAAAATGGTTAACCATCCATTCCCAAAACAGATTTTTCTCAACTCTATACGACGTTCCGTACACACCCGTAATCCGACTCCATTGCGTTTGCCCTTTAATTCTCATCACAGCATCAATAATATGCTTGGACGAAAAGATAATATTAACCTCCAGATTGTCCTCCCACCATAAACTCAATCCTCCAGCCATTCCAATTGGCGAAACATCAAAGCCATGTAAGTAACCCAATCGCCTCCTCACACCTAAAATTCTATGATCTTTCATTTTAGTCTCTGATAAAAAGATCATAGAGGGTCTTTTTTTGCAAATAAGCCCATGGAGAGCCCTGACTGTCGTTGCCGACCCTAGCCCACGACAGTTCCAGAATATATAACTCATGGCTGGCCTGCGGCTGTTGAAGGCCAGCCGCCACCGCCCCGAGCCAACTTGCCCGCCTTCTTTGTCACCAGCCTTCCTTTAACAATATCCGACTCCCCTTCCATTACTTCATGTCCTCTATGCTTCTCACTTTTTTCTTCCTTATCTTCACCCGTCGTATGGACTACTTGTTCCCCCAATAGATCTCCTTCCTTGCAATTTAACCTCCTCCCTGTTTCTACCACCCTTCCTTGGTAATTCTCTTCCGTATCCGGGCCCTTGAATTTCTTCTGTGGAGCTTGAGTTAGCATATTATCCTGTGCATCCCCACTTCTCTTACTACCCCATAATGGTTCATCATCCTGGGCGGACAGAAAGTTATTGCCCCCCTGGACCTCGCCCGACCTTCCTTCACCCACTGTTTTAATGCTCTCCATTTCGGAGCAGGAAGACGTATCCTCTGCCACCCCCCGCATTCTTCTACGCCATTTTTTTTGACCTGTGCCACGACTCTGTGATGCTCCCCCTGACTCCATGGTTTGATTGCACTCCATTCCTTGAGCCTGCAAATTCCGTAAACTACTTTGATTCTGTGCAGCCGTGATGCCTGGTCCGCGCACCGCCCCAGCCTGCCGGCGTTCCCCCCTGCCCACATACTCCACTTTCTTCGCTATCGCCACCTCCCTTACCGGCTGTGCCTTCATCCACTCTCCATACGCCACCTCCCCATCTCCAGACATCTCAACGGAACATTCTGTATTGATATGCCCGATCCGTCCACACCTGTAGCAAAAATCTTGAAGCCGTTCATACCGGAATTCCACCCAGGTTTCCTTATTTGAGTCCCTTCGAATCCAGCATCCCTTAAATAATGGCTTCTCCATATCAACTAAAATTCTGATTCGCACAAATCCACGAGCGTGTCCGGGATCCTCCATAGCTATAAATTTCCCAGCCTCTTTGGTTACACGCTGCACGTTCTCGACAGAGGCTAAGCCCAGCGGAATTCCCCTTATTTGAACCCAAAATGGAACAGCATCCAGCTCCAGCTCCTCCAAAGCGAGCTCCGGAGGCCATTTCACGACAGAGAACACCTTTTTCATTACTGCCCAGGGAACTTGCTCAAGGATTTTTGAGGCTACATTTTCATCTTTGACCGAAATAATAAAGACATTCTCCCTTACCCATTTTATTTCCACCTCACCCAATTCTTTCCACGCCGCTCTGAGAATATTCCTGACTCCCCACTTGTTCAATGGTTTTGGCGTTAGGACTTTCCCAACCAGCTTAACTCCCTGCTCCATGGTTGATAAATCCAGTGTTTGGTTCAATTGAATCACCAGTTCATCCACTCCATTTTTCGCCATCACAAAGGAACAGCACTGCCCCACACGGCCAGCCTGAGACGATGAAGAATGCTTGACTTGCTGGACACAAACTCAGAAACACACAGATAAGCACCCCGAATACTAACTGATTTCTTTCTTCTCCTCCCTGTCACCAAGACTTTCCATCCACTGATCCTGCCCCCTCAAACCCCGACTGACAGAATTAAAACCCCCCAACCCGATTCAATTTACCCACCCCATTACTTCTCGGAGAGAGACACACTAATTAGAGACAAACCACCCCACCCCATTCCCCCTCGAAGAGATATTCACCCTAGTTTGAGAAACCCCACCCCCTTCCCTTCACCCTAATCCCTTACATCACCCATTCTACTACCTTCCAGTTGACGGAGTCCACTACCCCCCCCAAAACGAACCATAATAGTAGAAACCCCCAAGCTCACAGATTCCACAAAACCAAATTGACAGAGATAACACCCCCAATCAGATCAACACCACAGCCACTGCAACCCTCGTGGAGAACAACACACCAATTTGAAAAGCCCCAAATCCTTTTCGTCACCCTAGGCCCTGTCACCCCACGCCATCCTGCTTTCAGAGCCTCAGTTACCCAAACCCCAAGATCTTGACCTGCACAGTACAAAACACACGATCGAGACTCACCTGTAGCCACACGCCTAGATGCGGAACTCGCGAGAGTCAATCACTCTCACACCGGAGTGAAGAGATGCAGAAGTATCCCTCGGTCAGAACTTAGATGACGCTTTGCTCTTTTGCTCGACGCATCCGCCATCGTTCGCTGTGCTGGATGATCTGCAGAGGTGTTTGGAGAAGAGGATGTTTCCAGGTACGTGCACACCGGAGCTCAAAGGTGCGAGAGCTTCCCTGGATCTCAGCCGTCAGATCAACCTACGACGCCATGCCGATCGGCGTCCGCCAGAATCTCGAAGCCGTGTGGATCCTCTGCTCTTACGATTTATGATGGGTGTCGTGAGAGGAAAACAAGGTTGATGGCGTACAGAGAGGTTCAAGGGGAGTAAAGGCTCTGCAGATCACAGAAACGGGTTCAAAACCGTCAGATCTGAGGACTTAAGGATGGTCTGATCACCGGGAAACCGAATCACACCACGGAATCACTCCGGGGAGAAAGGACTCGCACTCAGGCGGACTCTCACAGAGGAGAGAAAGCTCTCACAGAGGAGAGAAAAAAAAAACATATATTTGCGCTGACGTATGATGTTGTTTGTACCATGTCGACCACGCAAGAATCCCACATAGGATGAGAACAAGAAGAAGCTCCCGCGTCATGATGTCTACGACTGGACCCCGCGCCCACATCGATAGAAGAAGAATAAATTGATACCCATGCCTCGCCTCTAAAAGTGTTGAAACTACATCTTCTGTTATGGTTACTTGTTTAAGTTAATCTCTTATATTTTGTAAATTCTAAAATTATTAACGAGAACACTCTACAACTTGAACCACTTTTTAACATAGATGATGTTAGTACAAATTAAAATATAAAATATAAAAACTTATTTCACCAAGAAAACTAAAAATACAATAATATCCTAGCTAAAACTTCGAATGTTTCTCGGTTTCGATCATTCTATAATCTATCTGACATATTTCGATCATTCTATAATCTATCTGACATATTTCGATCATTCTATCTCGTACATGTCTTTATCACAAGAATAATTGACCCGCAAGTTATTCTACACCATAATGTAATTATCTAAAACACTCGTTAGTTTTCAAGTTCGACATTTTTTGTTAAAAGGTACGAAAGTTATCATTATATAAAGAAACTTACAGTTAGCTAGGCCCATGTACACTAGCAAGAGTATTTCTACACTATTTCGGGTCACGAATTTTTTTTATTTGATGGAAGAGGGGATTTAAATATGAAATTTTTTTTGAAAAAATAAACACCGCTAACTAAGGGGGTGTATTGTATATGGAGTTTGATAGATTTTGATTAACTCTCAAATTCAAGTGTATTCAATATAGAGTATTAAGGAGTCAATGAAAGTCATCATGTATTGAATAAAGACTTTTTATGACTTCTAAAATGTCTATGAAAATCTTGTGGTATTCAATTATGATTTTTTGTGAGTGTACAAAGTCCATATGTATTCAAAATTCATCTACTTTAAAATATTTTAAAAAGTCATGAACTTGGAGTTCTTTTATAGTAGGTCTTTTGTCATAGCAAATCTAACCTCTCTCCTCTAAGATTTTGACGGCTTTCATTTTTCTTAATTCTGTTATGATATATTTCACCACCTATATTGTCACATCCCAACCCTCAGCTCCAACTATATTGTCCGCTTTGGCATTCCCTGCCCGAAGACAGAGCTACCGCACGGTTTTGTTTCTGTGGACCGGTACTCAGCCGTAGCCAGCGCCTGCCCTCCCCTCAGGGAGTCCACAAAAGGCCTAGTTGAAACTTAAGGTTGGCAATGGATATATAAGGCCCAAAGACCACGCCCTCACGGGCGATGTGGGATACTACAATAAAATTGTCACATCCCAACCCTCAGCTCCAACTATATTGTCCGCTTTGGCATTCCCTGCCCGAAGACAGAGCTACCGCACGGTTTTGTTTCTGTGGATCGGTACTCAGCCGTAGCCAGCGCCTGCCCTCCCCTCAGGGAGTCCACAAAAGGCCTAGTTGAAACTTAAGGTTGGTAATGGATATATAAGGCCCAAAGACCACGCCCTCACGGGCGATGTGGGATACTACAATCCACCCCCCTTAGGGAGTCCGACGTCCTCGTCGGCACACCACGACCGTGAGTCTGGCTCTGATACCAAATTGTCACATCCCAACCCTCAGCTCCAACTATATTGTCCGCTTTGGCATTCCCTGCCCGAAGACAGAGCTACCGCACGGTTTGGTTTCTGTGGACCGGTACTCAGCCGTAGCCAGCGCCTGCCCTCCCCTCAGGGAGTCCACAAAAGGCCTAGTTGAAACTTAAGGTTGGCAATGGATATATAAGGCCCAAAGACCACGCCCTCACGGGCGATGTGGGATACTACATATATTAATGCAATGACTATCATTAAGACCATTTCCACCATCATGTAGTCACCACCACCTTACTATGACCACCTCCTCCACCCCAACCGCCGCCACCGTCATTAGCATGAGCATCATCGTCACCCCTATTATGACCACCACCGACACCTCTACCACTATCATCACCACCCCATCACCAACGCCTCCATCCCTACTCCACCATCTCAACACCACCCGCCGCCATAATCACCAAAGACACCAACTTTACTACCACCATTTTGCCCATAGTCACCATGTGACATTTCCACTACAATTGTTACTACGTCCATCAAAGACCATTTTGTCATGGTTAGGATCACCATTTCAATAATGAAAACTTTAAAAATAATAATGCTTATAAATATATTGGTCATTAAAAATTCATGACAATCCACGAAATTCTGTAAAATTCTGGCATTGAACTCTTTAGAATTCTACAAAAGTCTATCATTTAAATCCTTATTTTCCACGAAAGTATATCATTAAAAGTCTATGGAATTTTATGGAGTTTACAATAGTCGTAAAAATTTACTAAATCCGCAAAAGTTTATCACTTTAAAAACTCAACAAAAGTTTATGAGAAATGTTAAGGGGACTCGTTCAAAGTGGGACTTTCCATGTGGACTCTCTGCCACCTCACAGTTAAAGTTAATTCTCGTGCCAACATTGTAAAACAATGTGCAAAAAACATAAGGTGGCGGAGAGTCCATGGAAAGTCCCAAAAGAGTTTCTTTAGCATTTATCAAAGTTCATATAAATCTTACTACACTATACCACCTAAGATTATATACATTCTTGGCAACACAAAGCAAGGTAGATTATCGAGCCAAAAAAGTATATAATCCAAAATTTAATAAAAACAAAAATTGAGAGAGTTTTCATTTCATATCCTTTTTTCTTAGAGAATGTGTATAGGCGTAACCGTACGTATATAGCTTTTAAATATCTAATTGGATGTCAAATTTTGATTTTTATTTGCCATAGAGTCAAAGGGTTTGCGATATGCATCTTTACCCCTATAAAAAGTCTAATTTATGTCTATGGGGTAAAAATAAATTCCATTTATTTATTTAACCATGTAAAATTTATGAATTTATTATTTTTCCAAAAGTAGATTGTATAAAACATTACATTATTCCATTTTATGAACATTTAACCAAGTAAAAACTCTAGTTAATAAACAAAGGTCATAGTAATAGAAAATTATCAATTTAACGACTTGAGACCTATATGAAATTTTTATAATGTATTATATTATAAAGTTAATGAAATATTTAGTATGTTATCCTCAAGTCGAGACCACTAAAAATTATCAAGGTAATACTGTATTACATTTTTTTTTCTCCAAAATATTGTAGATTTAGTTTAAATTATTGTTAGTGTAACATCCCACATCGCCCAAGGAGTGATCCATAAATGTATATTCTCATCTCTACCTAGCACGAGGCCTTTTGGGGGCTCATTGGTTTCGGGTTCCGTAGGAACTTCGAAGTTAAGCGAGAAAAGGGCTAGAGCAATCATGTCATATTGTCACATCCCGGCCCAGGACGGATCACTTCCCGGGCCCGCTCCACCACCGTAGCACGATATTATTCGCTTTGGGCTTACCATTCCCTCACGTTTTTGTTTTTGGGAACTCATGAGCAACTTCCCAGTGGGTCACCCATCATGGAATTGCTCTAGCCCCTTTCTCGCTTAACTTTGAAGTTCCTACGGAACCCGAAGCCAATGAGCTCCCAAAAGGCCTCGTGCTAGGTAGGGATGAGAATATACATTTAAGGATCACTCCCCTGGGCAATGTGGGATGTTACAATCCATCCCCTTAAGGGCCCGACGTCCTCGTCGGCACACTTCCGGCCAGGGATTGGCTCTGATACCATATTGTCACATGCCGGCCCGAGACAGATCACTTCCCGGGCCCGCTCCACCACTGTAGCACGATATTGTCCGCTTTGGGCTTACCATTCCCTCACAGTTTTGTTTTTGAGAACTCACGAGCAACTTCCCAGTGGGTCACCCATCATGGGATTGCTCTAGCCCCTTTCTCGCTTAACTTCGAAGTTCCTATGGAATCCGAAGCCAGTGAGCTCCCAAAAGGCCTCGTGCTAGGTAGGGATGAGAATATACATTTAAGGATCACTCTCCTGGACGATGTGAGATGTTACAGTTAGATTTTGTTTAATTGTACGAGTTGATATTTTTTTTATTTTATAAAATGTTACAGTTACCCATATCTCTATTCGATTACATAATTAGTCATCCTCCATCTTTAGATATTTTCAAAAAGAGAATAAAATAGTCCAATATAAGATTAAATAGGAAAAACATTCAAACTAAATACCAAAAGTAAGGACCGTACCATGAACCAAAATCATCATATTAAGAGGAAACAAATCTTTTTATCGCTTCATCATAGGCAAACCCTACGATGAACCATATAACATAAGTTATATATATACAAGAAGGTTTGCAAGAAGCCCAAAACACAGGAGGAAGATAAAGATAAAGAACCCAAAAATATAAGTAGAAAAGGAGACATGGGTACGGGTTTGATCATATCTTCTCCAGGTAGGTCCTTCTTGTTATTTTTCTCGTTGGTATGGGTAACAGAATGTCTGGATCAAGCCAAGTATTTCAATGTGAGGAATTATGGAGCTGTTGAAGGTGGAGAAGCTGATAACAGCAAGGTAGTTATTTGTGCTGTATGACTTGCAATTTCTTATTTATACTCTATGACTCTTGGGTAGCAAAGAGTGTGGACCCTTCGCCTTTGGTCATCTCTTACCCCGATGAAGGAGCTAATGTCGCCTAATCTTCTATTTTCCTTTGTTACATAATTATGTTTATAAGTACTAACAAGAACTTTCTGCGAGTACATGAATTTAGGCATTTCTGGAAGCATGGAAAGAAGCATGTCAATGGAAGGGAAGGGCACGGGTTGTGGTTCCCAGAGGTACATTCAAGTTGTATCCAGTGATATTCTCAGGTCCATGCAATGGTCCGATTGCCTTTCTGATTGAGGGGACTTTGAGGGCTTCAATTGATCCATCAACATTTAGTACTGACAGTTGGATAAACTTCCGGTACATCGATCAGTTGGTAGTGACCGGAGGCGGTACCTTGGACGGCCAAGGAGCCTCGGCTTGGCATCTGAACAACTGCAAAACCAATCCCCAATGCCAGGCTCTTCCTATTGTAAGTTCTTGATAGAACTTCTCTCTCATTTTTTTAAAATGGAAATGTATTAATGTAGGCTCTTCCTTCATGTCCTATTATTTTGCTACTAATTTAAAAGAGTAGTGCTAAAAAAATGCAGTTGACCATATTAGGAGACAATTAATAGGTATATTTTACTATTTATTGTGACAAATCTTAATTTATATATTTATTAACTACCTAATTTGGCCAGAAAATGTGATAAACTAGATAGAGATTTTTTTTTTTTTTTTAAACAAACGATATTTTTTACACTAAGGGGAGGGGAATGTGTTTAACCTCACAATGAGCTAGAAATAATGTGGCTTTGGCGATAATCGAATCTAAGACCTCTCACTTACAAGTGAAAAGGACTACCACTAGACTGTAGTACTAGGTGGCAACTAGATAAAGACCTTAGAAGATATGCATTACTTTTTTTTGTTCTAGATGATTAAAAACTTGAAAGATATGCGTTAGTACCCATTTTGAAAAATTATTGTGTACAACGTAATATGTACCAATATACATGTTATAACCACATGAGCATCTCCACATCCCTTTTGCTGCGCCACATCAGCAAAAACTTCCTCCAAGGATGGAGAAATTTTTAGGTGTACCGGGTACACCAAAAAATTTTGGTGTACCCTCACTCATAATGGTGGACCCTACCCTCACTTATTTGTCAATAAAAAAATAAAATAAAATTTTAATGAGTGAGGGTACACCTAAAAATTTCTCCCAAGGATGAGGTAATTAATTGGCTTGGCAAAAAAGCCCTAGGAAAGTTTGATATTTTGCCTTATGAAAAAGTTTAGGCATGCAAAAGCGATATTTTTAGGCATTGTTTGACCAATTGATTTATTTTTTGGAGTCACTAATTTCTGTGTTACCAAATATTAAAGATAAATTGTCACATATGTCATCAAAGTACGTATTTATCTTAAAAATTTGCTATATCTCTTGAATATGCCCTCTAAATACATAGTATTTGTGTTGTTGATTATTCCACTAGTACAATTTAACATCTTGTTCTGTCTCGTCAAATATTATCGTATCAGTCTTTGAGTTTTGACTTCATCACAAACGCAAGAGTTGAATACATAAAATCATACGACAGCAAGAATGCCCATTTCAAAATTTTCGGATGCCACAACATGGACTTTAGGAAAATCAAAATCTCAGCTCCAGCAGACAGTCCGAACACCGATGGCATTAAGATCGGAAGCTCATACCGAATTAGAATCGCACGTTCCACGATCGCAACGGGCGATGACTGCGTAGCAATGGTGACCGGAAGTAAGAAAATCCACATTTCTAAAGTTGTGTGCGGTCCCGGGCATGGAATCAGCATCGGAAGCCTAGGAGGGCATGACAAAGAAGACGCTGTGGTAGGAGTGGTGGTGAAAAACTGCACATTTTTGGGAACGGAGAATGGTGTGAGGATCAAAACTTGGGCTTCTCCTTATACCAGCAAGGCTTCGAATTTTACGTTCCAAGACATTTTTATGGATGATGTTCTGAATCCCATTACAATCGATCAAGAATATTGCCCCAACCCTCCTTGCAATCAACAGGTATATATTTTACATGAACCCAGTTCCTAGCTAATATATATTTGTCTCTTGCATTCCCTATAGAAAATAGATATACAATAAATACATATATATCTATATATATACATGATAATATTTTCTAATTAGGGTTTTGATCTATTAGTTGTGAGACAAACAATTAATTAGGCTATGCAGTTAAACAATTTCCACGCAATTAGTAGTCTATAACAATATTAGAACAATATAACATGTCTCTTATTTTTACAAGAGAAAATTTTCCTATAAATTTAATTCCTTCATTAAAAAAAATCTCTAGCTATTGATGTTTTTTATGTTGATACGGTGTTTATGTTTATTTCATTTTCTGCTTTTGTTTTATTATCTTTATAAATACATACCTAAATAACCCTGAATTTAAAACGCTCAATCTCGAAAAAGAAGAAACTTAAAATACATGTAAGAGGATCTTATTTTGTACCAATATAAGAGATTATCTCTCAAAACAATTTGACTTTTATGTTGCTGGACTATTGAGCAGAAAGTAGAATCTAATTTGAATGTGTGACCTAGATTAACAGTTAAGAATTAACATCAAACTGTGTCTATCTGATGATAAAAGAATATTACCCTATAGCAGTGTTCAAATCATGATTTATTAGATCTTATTCGTCACAGGATTTAGACTGCAATTATTCGACAAAAAAAAAATGAACTTAATTGAACAAGGGGTTTCTTCTTTCTTGTGTGCAGACTTCTTCGAACGTGCAAATCAGCGACGTTACATACAAAAACATATGGGGAACATCCTCGTCGGAAGTAGCCGTAAGTCTCCGATGCAGCAAAAGCAGGCCATGCAAGAACGTAGTGCTGGACATCATCAAGTTGTCGCCTTCCAATCCCAGAGAACGTTTGAGTTCCTTCTGCTTTTATGCAAAAGGAGCCTCTTATGGCTTACAAGCCCCTCCATCTTGCTTATAGTTGTAGCTCAATTAGCTTTATCATTTCAAGTTTTATGGCTCACAAACCCCATGTTTATCTTTTAATAATAAATCTGTAGCTAGAAAATCACCTAGTTTTGATTGTCCAGTGTCAAAGAAACATGAATTAAGCAGCTGGTGGATCTAGTTATAGACAACTTTGCATATATCATAGTTAAATGTAATCAATATCTATTATAAATCCAATTATTCCTGCAGTTTCATCCACCTAGTGGAATTTCATGAGTGCTCAAGTGGTTGTGTTGTTTTCATTGGTATACACTGAAAGAGGAGGGGATCAAACACGAGACTCTAATTCTGTATCAATAAATGCTCTTGGTGATGGGGTGGGGGGGGGAGTGTGTGGTGTGGGTTAGGGGTGCACTTCTAAGGTGTTCATATCCTTAGAGGTGGACTGCAACAAGAAACTTGGGTATCAAGTATCTCATTGCTCGAGAAAGGTGGTGGCAGGATTGGTTAAGATTGATTAATTATGGGAGTGTTAGCTGATTTTGATGCAACAAATTCGTGCGAGCTGTGTGTTAATGTTTCTTTCAGTCATTATGTTCTCAAATACAAGTTGTTAAGTTTTAAAATATGCATTGAAGCACTGATGATAAAGCCTTCTTAACTTATAAAGTTGATTGCTGTTGGTTGTTTAAAGTTTCCCTTGAAACACAGCATTGAGATGAACTGTTTTCTCAGTTATAAAGAGGACCAAGTGTTGGATGTGTTTTTTTTTTTTTTTTTTTTTTTTTGAACAATCGATATTATCTACACTAACAGGGTGGCGTGTGAGAATGGGCTAAGCCTCACAATAGGCTAGCAATAATATGGTTCAAATTCGTCTTTGGCCAGAATCAAACCTAAGACCTCTCACTTACAAGTAAAGAGGAATATCACTGAATTGTAGTACTAATGACAAAAACTTGTTACCATGGACTTTGTTAATTCTAGGATTCCATGTTATGTTGTACTGTGATGAACAAGTGTTGGCTCTAGTGGGAGAATGCAAGTCTTATTAGAGCCAACACTTGTTTTTCACGTGCTTAAAGTCTGGAATCATAAGAGTTTAGGATTGGCTATACTTGTAAGCTATTAAGGAATGTATATAAGCAGTTTCATAGCTAGATAAGAATAGGTTTGTTTCAAGCTGATATGGCTGCTATAGTTTTGTGGTGCCAAGGATTGGTTTGATAAGGATTATATAATGGGAAGCGTCCTTGTTGAACACCATCGTTTCCAGTACAAATTAGGGTCCTGCTCTCACATTTGATTCGCAATACAGAAAGCCTCAAGCCCCATAAATTGAGTGTTGTATCCTGGGAGGCCGGGAGTGTTGAGAAGCAGAAGAACTATAACCCTGGCTTCAATGGCTTCTTCAGGTAAGCGGTTGAATTGCTACAGTGATATGATTTCCGCCTAGTTAATAATCTTACAGGAGATGGTAGACAGACACGACCCATCTTGGTCTGCTATATTCACTAGACAACCTGTGCATAAAATAAGCTACGAGTAATTCCTACCGCAGTCCGTCATCGATTATTTCGATGTCGGATATAGCCGAAAAATCCTTTACAGCTCAAAACTGTAGCCTAAAAGGCACAAAACATCTCACAAACAAGGAAAAGGTTAGCGAAGCATAGAAGGGAACCTAGGTTTGAGAAAAGTTGGAAATATCTTCTGGTTCCTTGGTGCGAAGTTTGTTGCTGGGTTTCTTAGTCACCTGGTGTTTTACCCTCCTAGAATTACATCACATCAAATTGGTAACTGGAGCATTGCAACATTTATTCAGTAAATACAAATCGGTATTTAAGCTTTCGAGTGCGTGCAGTGTGAGAAAGGACATACTCAGAGTCATAACAGAACTGAACTGAACTAGAACTTTAAAAACAACGACGAGGTTAAATGTACGATTGCCAAGATCCAAACCATCTTTTAAAACTTCAACTGAAGCAGGGTAAACTGCAACGGAAAAGATGGAAATACTGAAAGGAATAGACGACAAAACAACAAAGTTCCTCAGACTTGTAAAGCCCTCCAAGCTCCATCCACGGATCTTTTCTTGTGGTATTGGTTAATGCAATGGACGAGTAACGCGTGGTCTCACAGGAGTCTTTGAAGGACTTACCCTACAGAATTACGATATATGCAAGATATTAGAACGTTGAATCACTCGAAGAATTATGACAAACCTCATTGGATCAGTGACCACACCTGATGGGTTGTGCTCCCAACACCATTCCGCTACAATTGAGCGCAAGTATAGCACTTTCCGCCTGTTATCAGTGAAAAAGAGCAAGGCAATAGAGTTTTCAAGAGAAAGATCATTTGCGTTGAGGAATTACAGCCAAAAAGTTTAAATTCCTGTAGAACATTTTGCTAAACATCTAATGGAATGCCACATAAATCTCCATATGCAGTCGTAATAATAAAACGAATTACACTGGAAGAATGGACCTCAAATCACCTCATACATGCACACTTCCACACATTCACAGCATAATCAAAGATGGAAATACTAGCTTTCTAATGGAAAGATCAAGAAGGCACAGAAGAAAAATTTGACGTATCGGGTTTTTTTTTCAATTTCTTCATTATGTCATATCACAAGTATGCCAGTCTTTATAAATGAAATACTGCCAAAGCATATAATGTGTGGATGTTCCTTAGTAAGCAGATATGGTGATACTTTGAAGTTAAACGAATATCACAATGACAAAAGGATAGAAGATGGCATACGAGTGTCAAACCCAAAAGAACTACAACAGAAGTGCTAAGTCCAGCACATAAAAACACACTGCTACGATAATACACGAGCTCAATCATTCCAAAACAACCTAATATACAGAAGTTCTATTGCACAAGCTCATTTCCACCATGGCAAAGATAATTCCATTTTACTTGGAACAATAGCTCAAATTCCCGATAATACATTATGTGAGCTATATAGCAACAAATGCTAGAACATTTGAGCAAAGTGCCTTTTTTTCTTATTACTAAATCTTTTTTCTACAAAAGTGTCTTACACTTGCAAACATAAAAGATTTTTTTATCCTCATGCTGAATGGGATGGAGAAGAGGAGGAAACAATGCACGGATTTAAAAAAATAATAATGAATCTGCGTGCATCATTTGAGAAAATGACAGATTTCTATAGCATGGATCCTAATTTATTCCCAACAAAATCTTCGTCCCACTTCTCTTACATAAAAACAAAAATTTCAATAAATGGAAAAGGAACCTTTCTCAGAGAAACAACTTAGATCCTAGACTTCAAAGCTATTTACCAAAGAATACGCAGCAGAGCCTAGAAAAAGAAAGAAGTTAAAAGCAGTATAAAATTAATAAGAAAACCATCAACAACAAGAAGTGGTATTCAGTCCAATAGGAGCTTCCCAAACTCCTCAATGCACTAATACAAAAGCAGTTCATGAAGTTACTTTTGGAATGCAATTAACATATGCCATTTCATTTATTTTTTTAATACATATTAGCATACGAAAACATAGTGACATAAAAAACCCTCAGCCAACCGCAAAAATAGACCGGACCAAAAAAGATAATGAGCATATCGTATGTCTGGACATATATACTAGGCACCATAATAAGAAGTAAGGACCAGATATCACTTTTCCACATGATTTGCAATCAAAATAGAAACGCAAACGGAAAAAAATCAAATATAGTGTAGCAGTATGCAGATTCAACCGAAACATAATGAGCATATCTTAACAAAACTTTGACTCTAATCTTCATTAACCTTAATATTGTAAGCTCACCATTGCAAATTCAACAAAAGCTATACGAGTTGAATGCACATGATCCCCCAAAAGCCTCAAACGAGTAACCTGCAAGTTTTAAAAAGATATCAATATGAAGTCAGTTTCAATAACACACACCATTCAACCCTAAATAACCATAAATAAATAACAGCTGTGGAACTCGTCCTACCTCACCACAAGCTGTTTCAAAGAAATTCTTGACTTCAGCTTGAGCAACCTGCGCACATACAGAAAATTATCGAAGATTCCAGTTATTCAACTGCCGTATATGTATGCATGGGGAACAAGGATGCACTGAGGAAACCAAAAATTTCATTCTGGTAAAACAGGAATAGTGTATACCTTCTTATCAATATTTGTACAATACACAGTCCTGCTACACATTTCCCGCTCATCTTCTGACTGCAAATGAAATCATAAAAAAACTTCTGAGCAAAAATCTTCATAGTGAAACCTTATCAAAACTTTAATACACACATCATTAAGAAAATAAAGCCAAAATTTTTAAGAGTTATTCATACCCTGGGGAGGAATGTAGGATTCACAGGAAGGATGGCAGTTTTTGAGGGTAAGACCCTGACAGGATAGTACCCAAGCATAGTCCCACCAAGGCTCAAAGCGGCTCTTGCACCATCTGTATGACAAAACTACCATGTAACATGCTATACATGCAATCATAAAATGTTATAGAGGGCTTGCAGACCAAAATAAAAATCTTACGCTCATCAGCAAACTCCACAAATGCAAAACGGAGTACTGAATGCGGATCACCACAAATCCGGCAGTCAACAACCTTCAAATATAAAGATTACAACAAATGTTTAGGTCTTCCATTAAGGTGATAAACACTGAGGAAAAAGAAACCACGTTATTAGACCCTATTATCCTTGCAAAAGACCTAAGTTACATATTTGACATTAACAACAATGCTTATGGCATTAACAACAATTCCTAATGCCAAAAGAATTAGGGTATGTTTGGGTGAAGGACTTCCAAATTCCAAGGGATTTAGGCAAAGTGATGAAGAAATGGATCACAAAAAGTTAGATAGGAGGGACTAGAAATGCATCAAATGAGCAACAAAAGTATGTAAGAGGGTATGTAAGAGCATTAGAAATGCAGCAAGAGAAACTACACCTCTTTCCGTAAAAACAAAACTAACTGCAAACAAGGTTATTTGGCTTTGGAAACGTGGAAAAGCATACATTAGAAAATCGTGAGTCTTTTCTGTAATGTGTAAAAGACAACTGATATGATTTCGTATTCAAGTAAAAGAAAATCAGTTAGGGAAACATCTCTATTAAGAAAAAGCCTTTGTTGTTTCAGTTACCAAGATAATAGAATTATCCATCTGAGAAACTAAGATTGAACTGGAAATTGACAGCAAGATTAACTTTTATTATGTTTCTTTCTCCTGCATAACATTTAGTTTAAAAATTTGGAAACCTTACGTGACCTCAACTCCCTCATAGATCATGTAAAGGAAACAGGATCACTAAGTCAAGCTCTTTATCTTCTTCCACTACCCTTAACGTCGTCAAATCAGCAGGACAATAGTACCACATGGATATGTGAGATTGAACTGGAAATTGACAGCAAGATTAACTTTTATTGTGTTTCTTTCTCCTGGATAACATTTAGTTTAAAAATTTGGAAACTTTACATGACCTCAACTCCCTCATAGATCATGTAAAGGAAACAGGATCACTAAGTCAAGCTCTTTATCTTCTTCCACTACCCTTAACGTCGTCAAATGAGCAGGACAATAGTACCACATGGATATGAGTTAACATGGCAAGCATGTGAGCAACTTTCATTCACGTTAGTATAAATCTGGATTGACAGACCACACTGAAACAGTTTTAAAAACTTAAAGAGGCAATATCTGAAATAAATACAGGGACTAATATGGAACATTCGACAAAGCAGAAGAAAAAGTGAAGGGAGTAAAGTTTAGACTACCCCTTCATTTATAATAACTATAAATTAATCACCCATTTGTAGTCAGACTGTATTCAAGAATAAACCCTAGAAAGCAAGAGTCTCATGACAATAATCCATAGCCACAATACAGAAGAAAGCTCTTTTCCGCTTAGTGTAAAGATATTTACCAACCAAAGTCCCGCAGAACTATAGTCCGAAATAGTACAATCTCATTTATATTAACATCAATAAGAAAATAAAGGCATGATACATAGCTTAACATAGAGCCAATAATAGAAACACCAAAATCTCTTAGCCAGAAAGAATATCAAAGCAACCTCAAACTATGTTGAACCCATGTGTGGATGTGGATCAATTCAATATGTCATTTCGTACAGGTGTTGCATACAAGGTACCATAAATAAACTTGTTTATGCCAAAAGTTTCAATGATAATAATCGTAAATGTAAACTGGCAGAGGATAATCAAATGGCATTCACGAACACTAATACAATATACTTCGTCACATGATCTCAGTCCTCATTGTTTAGAAAGGAATGATAGTAGTAAGCAACATAGAACATGAGAGTTTTCATTTCAGGAAGAAGTGGATGATAGCTAATCTTACGAAGGAAAAAAACTCTTGTTATAGAATTCATGCTCTATAAGTTGAACCACAAAATTCTAGAGAAAGCAAAGAAAAGAAAAGGATGCCCCAGTTCTGAATTTACATTGAATAACCACAATTTGTAAAATAAGAAAACATAATCTGGGAAAGCAATGCAACTTACTTGTCCGCAACTACTAAATATGGCAGCAAGACGCTCTTCGGTAACCTATATAAGAAAAGGAGAGTTTTTATAACAGCCATTTGATTGAAACTAGAAAGGCAAAGAAAATCCAATCCAGGAATCAAGATCTTATAATTCACTTACTTGCTGATCAATATCAGAAACATATACTGTTCGCCTAATATTACTTTCCCGCTCAGCTCTGAAAGCTCTCCCACTAAGTCTTCGCTTCCCCTGATTAAAGTTATTTCTTCTCTGGAAAACAAGAAAGGTACAAATTAGTATAACAAAATATAATGAAGGAAAATAATAACTACATGTGTATAGTTATCGCAAGCAACTTCCTAATGAAACTGTCAATTTTGTTTTTCTCAAGCTAAGTCGTTTAAAGGTCTCAGTTGATAAGAGTTCCAACAACTAAATCAGTATAGTGAAATTACTAAAAATCATAGTCATAATGACAATAACAAGAACGACCATGATCAGAAACATAATTATGATTGAAAAAGTGCACCAAATAGAACTCCATGCCGAATGACGAAGGTGATTGCTATGCATATCCCAAAAGACTCTGCTAACCAAATGTGCAGTGACTTTCCAACACAAACACACCACCCCTACCGAAACAGAATATACACTGACAATCTGAAGGCCCAACAAATACATAGAATTCGCATACTCACAACAAGAACAAATAAAAACTCGAACTCCAGATCATGAATTCAAACTATACCAGTAAACAACTGAATTTTAATCACACACTACAGATATCATGAATTCAAACTATATCAGTAAACAACTGAATTTTAATCCGACACTACAGATGCAGTTACAATACTGGAACATATACACCCTGTTCATTTATATCATAATCAGCAATCACTAAACCATTTGAAAATTAATGATCATTAAGGAAAAAATTGTTGCAGCAGAGAACTCAAGAACCTCGCCTACCGACAACCCGAATAGCAACCAAATTATCAATTCAACGATAAACCCAATTCAAATTACATTATATGAAATTACAACAAATAGAAAAGCCCGGTTTAGCTCAAATCCATTACATAATTCATATTCATAAGAAAAACCAAATATAAAACCAACCCTATAATCAAATTACACGAAAAAAGAAAAAAAGAAAAAGAAAACAAAACAAAAAGAGATCAAAAGAGAATGATCAGTACCCTTCGAATGTTGGCCTGATTATCATTGGGTGAGAGCTTATTGTTATTGACAGAGTTTTCAAAATTGGAATGGTGCTGGGGAGAATAAGATGAAGGGAAGAACTCTTTGGCTAAAGGGTTGAGCTTGGTGAACATATCCACCAGCTTCTGCACATCGAATTCTGATTTGGATTCAGAAATGGGTTTTGACATTGAATCCAAGTTGGAGTTTTTGGCAGAGGCTGCCTCACCGGAAATCTCAGAAACCGCAGCCATAGAATCAAAACCCACAACCGAGATTTTTATAAAAACAGGAAGGGAAAAAAAATAGCAGCTTCTACAATAAGAAAGATTGAAAATTTATAAGAACTAAATAAAAAAATTAAACGTTCTTTGTTGCTCTTGTGCTCTGTGTAGGTTGCTGTCCCTCTGCAAATGAGGGTTTATTAGAGCTTTTGAGATTTTAGAGCGTAATTGAACAAAAATAAACAAAAACGAGAAATGATTGAAAAGAAAATGGTTGGAAGAGGAATATGAATATGGGTTTAGTAGAAAATGATCTGAGAGCTGAAGTGGTGATGGAGAATGGAGATGGATGGAAGTGTTGGGAGGAGCAAACAGTTGGCTTTTGGGTTTGGCTTCTTTCGCTAAATGCTCTGACCCTTCTCTCTCTCTCTCTCGGTCTCTCCTCTTATTTTCTTTCTTCTGTGTGGTTTTTTATTTTGGGTTTGGATCTTTGTCTTGCGCTTCTGAGAGAGGAGAGACGAGTGTGAGTAACAGTCATTCATGTCATTTGTTGAAGTGTTAACAGATATACATATGTCATTCAAAACTACCCCTTGAGTTTTTCTTTTTCTATTTTAATTTGTTTTTATATAAGAATGGATAATACTATTAACTTGTTTTTCTGAGATTTCTAACAGTCAGTGGCAGTAAAAATTAAATTTATTTGTTCTTTGGCTTAGTTTACGCAGGTTGGGTAACAAAGTGTGTCGATTCCTTTGCAACTAAATTCTAAGTCTTTTTTTTTTTTTTTAAATTAACAATTAAGCTTTATTCTACTAAATGGGATTAGATGGATAAAATATAGAACGTAACTGCGCTTGGTTTTGTATGTCTTCCGTTAGCTTCAAGTATTTCATATCTTTTCTTAAAATCTCTTTCCAATTCTTCATCTATCACTTTTGCCCTGAGTCTCCGTTTCATAGTCACATCTTTTAACCAAAGCATCTGTAGGTCTCTAGTCCATATGTCCAAACCATCTTAACCGATTTTCTCTTATCTTATTTTCAATTGTGGCCACTCCTATTTTACCAATTCTTGATCGCACCTTTCTTGTGTGCTCGAACATCCAACGATGCATTATCATCTTTGCTACACTCATTTTTTGCACGTGTTGATTTTGGACCATTCAACATTCTATGCCATAAAGCAATATTGGCCTTGTTGGCATCCTATAAAAATTTCCCTTGAGCTTTAGTGGTATACAACAATCACACAACATACCCGATGCAATTTTCCACTTCACCCATCAAGTTTGTATTCTATGGTTAAAATCAAATGAAATATGTTCATTTTAAGTGAATACGACGACGAAAGTTTTTTATTTTTTATTTTTTTGAGTTGGAATAATTAAAATATCGTTTTGTTAAAATCACGTAGCATATGTTCGTGTATTATTGCTATGTTTGGGAATATAATTTCATAGTTAATGTGTGCAACTTTTCTACTTTATATGTTCTGCAAATTTGTTGTGCCACAAAGAATATGTTCCTATTGCCTTTAGGCAATGTGGTTGGTTTTGGAGTGTTTTCAGTCATTTGACTTTTGATTGTAGGGTTTAGTGTGGAGTCAAAAGAGGATGGTCCACGTGGGGGAATTTTATGCCACATGTCAATTTGAGTTTCTTTCCGGTATTATACTCCATTGTAATACATGTTAATTAATTAATCAATGGACTGTTTAGTCTTTTTAAATCCCTATCTTGTTGATGGTCAAAATTTCATTTCGTATGTCATGACAATATGAGTGACAATGATATCTTCTTAATGTTAGAGTTCTTTTATTTTCTTAATCCAATCTTTTATTGTCCTTTTTTATTGTTGTCTAAACTAAGAATGATGTCACGACAATAATAAAAATTATCATTTAAACATATATTATAGTTTAGTAGTATTTTTTTTTCACTCGAATTTCACAAATGGTGAATTCAACACCACCATATTAGTATAAATATGCCGTTGCATAAAAAATTAATAAAAACATAAAGACTTTCCTTAAATAAAAGAAAATTTGGATTAAGTGATGATACATAAACTCATTGAGAAATTGTATGTCATGACAAAATGAGTGACAATGATATTTCTTAATGTTAGATTTCTTTTAATTTTTTTTTAATCTAATATTTATTCTCTTTTTTCTATTGTTGTCTAAACTAAGAATTTTTAATACAAAATTTCCACTTAAACTACAGTCTAATAGGATTTTTCTTCATTCGAATTTCATGAACATCGAATTCAATACCACTATATTAGTGTAAATATATCATTATATAAAAAATTATATATTAAAAAAAAAAAAAGACTAAGATTTCTTTAGATAAAATAAAATTTGAATTAAGTAATGATATTAAAACTCATTGAGAAAATTTGTATAGGAATAAGCGCACTTACACTTTGAGAGTGAAAAGATCTTAACTTCCATATGTTGAAATAATTTAGATTTCTAACTCCCTGTTGTTACGTAGCAGCAAACGGATTACAAAGTATGTGGGTTCCCCTTTATAATTCGTAATCAGATTCAAATAACCAAAAAACAATCACGAATTGATTGATTATGGAAACTAATTGATCTCATTCACATTTCTTTTCTCTCGTAAGCGTGTTTACTAATGAACGAGATGAATAGGATCACTATCATTCTAGGATTCCCCTTGTTTACTTGGATAAAGGAATAAAAATAAAAATAAAAATAAACTAATGAAAGGAGGCTTGAAAATTTTGAGTTTTAATGATAAAGACAAAATCAAGGGTAAAGTGAATAGTACTAAGATTGACTTTTTAGTATAAAAATGTGATTTTTCGTTAAAGTGAATAGTATTTGAGACTTTTCGTTAAAGTTCTCTAAAAAAACACTATGTGGCCAATCAGAAAATTATTTGTTAAGGAATGATAATATATATGGGGAGGTGAGAATGGAAAAGGATGATTCAGAATTATTATTTTTTATACATCAATGCGGCCCTTACATTTTCTAATGTTGAAAAATAAAGTTTATTTTGTATGAGGGTATTCTAGTGAACAACATGTGACATCCCGTCCCGAAAATATCGGAAATGTGCTTAGGAAATGACCTTTTTACCCCTAGTTGGTTTTCGTATTATTGTTTTTGGTTACTTTGTGTGGTGTTGGCAAGCTTTGGGCCACACACACACACCTGCACATACACTGTCTCTCTTCACCCTCTCTCTGTCTCTGTCCCGTGTCTCTCTCTCTCTCCCTTTCTTCTTCTTCTTCTTCCAAAAACGTACGGACCAACACACATACCCCTCAAACTGTGGTGGATCGAGGAAACCAAGGACACATTTGAGCTCGTGAGGTCGAGGGGAACACAACCGTAGCATTTTCAGGTGAGAAACACATCGTTTTCACGTCGATTCGACGATGTCCGTTTTGAGTATTGTTCATGCAAAAGTTATACATTAAGTTTTTGGGTTTTCTGAGCTCGTAGTTGTGTTTGTGAGGTTCCCAAGAGCCTCGGAGTACTTCGTTGGACGAATTTGGACGTCGGGATCGTCCTGCTCGAAGTTGGCCGGTTTTGGAGAATTTGCACAGGTATAATCTCTTAGTTTTAGCCCTTAAAACTTGTTGGGACATGTTCTACTAGTCTAGGGCTTTCATTTGGTCCAAGAATCACGAAAAACGGTCAAGAAACGAGCGAGAAAACCCTAGTTGCAGGTTTTCCCATTTTCCGGCGCCGGCGACGTCGCCGGCGTTCGAATGAAGAAGGCGACGGAATATTCCGTCAATTCTGACGGAATATTCCTAACGCCGTTAACGGATCCGGTTAGTTTTAACGGAATATTCCGTCAGTTTAACGGAATATTCCTGACGGCGTCTGTTGACACCGTCAGTGTGCCTGGCACGTGGCCGCACGTGGGGGGCGCGTAGGTCCGTGCCTGTGCTGGCGCGTGGGGGCGCGTGCGGGGTCCAAAAATTTTTCTAAAAATATGGTTGTGATCCTGAGGTTGTGTAGAGCACGTGGGTATATTCATTTGTCCATTTTGAGCAATGTATGAGAAGTTATTACGAGAAACGGGTTATGTGCTTTAAAGTTAACGTTTTTATAGTTGTTTCGCATTTAGGTGACACGTACCCAGAGGACGAGCGTGCACACGCGAGACAGGGGGGCTACGACCCTTCTACATACCAGTGAGTGGGCTTTTGTTTTCCGTATATACCTATATACATCTATATTCCCAGAAATTGAATTAAAATGGGTTATTTGCCTTATGCCATGCATGTTATTGTTATCGTTTATGCATCATTGCACGCATTAGTAGTGGCATACATATATATGCAGATTGGGTGCTGTGGACGCACAGGTAAGTGCCAGGTAAGTGGTAAGCATATTTACTTTCAGCAGTAGTTTGGGAGACTTAGAGAGCTCATAACCTGCACCCCCGGTGTTAGTGCTCCCGCCCAGAGTAGGGCACAGTCCTTCACGTGATGTTCACCTCCCGCACCACACGCTCAGCTTGGATCCAAGTTAGGTGCATAGGCCTGTCGTACATACCACATTAGGTGGTTCCGACTCGTAGGTGACCCGCGATTATTCGCACAGCCTTCACGTGATCGTAGCACTAGAGCGTATATATGTATTACACCCAGGCCTGTCGTACAGACCACCTAGAGTGGTTCCGACTCGTGGGCAGGTTCAGTTGTTGAGTTTGAGATTGAGCTCTATATGCAGCCGTACAGGTCACGTTAGGTGACTCCGGCTGCCAGATGTTATGTTATTGATATGATTCATACCTGAGCACATACATTTCATTACGAGGTTTTGACATGGCATATCTTGAGCATGATTGGCATACCCTTGAGCATGTTGGGCATATCTATACATACGTACATATGTTTATTTCCTGGGAAGTATACAGGTTTTACGGTGAGGGGTTAGAACGTATTTTATGAAATGGTTTTCAAAGAGCTTTGTTTTTGCCCACTCACGCTTTTGTTTTACGCCCCTCCAGGTTCTAGTTGCTTAGCCGTTGCGGTGGTTTCCCTTGAGAGCTTTCCGGCGTTCTGACAGACACTCCACATTGTAGGGTCGCCTTCGGGCGTACTACTGTTGTCGTTTTATTTGGACTGCTATAGACCTGCTCTGAATTTGTATCGCACTAACTAGCACTTATTCTAGTACTTGTATGCTAGTTTTTAATTATTCGTACCTTTATATTACTACTTACTAGCTTCCGCACGTGCACATGGCTACGTCACCTTTGAGTGACGGCCAGCACGCTCCGATCTCGGTCGGGGTGTGTCACAACAGATGTTATTTTTTGTTTACCAAAATAAAATAACTAATGTACATTGTTATTTCTGCTAGTTAGTAAACATTTCATTTGGCTTACCTTTAATTTTCATTTCATTTATTGACGGTTAGTAAACACTTAATGAAATTGTTTCTTTCCGTTTCATGTCCACCATGAATCCTTGATAACCCAATTCCTACTCATTCCAATTCTTTCTTATTCCGATTCCATGTATATAAACATGACATGAGTTTTCCGATTTATGACTCTCCAATTCCAAGTAAATAAACATGTCATTAGAAGTTATTTTCCTTTTATCTTGATTTGTTAGAGGTTTTAAGCTGTTGAGGTTAGCCAAATAGGTTCTCATCCCTATTTTTTCTACTCCATTGATTAAGACCTTATTCCTTTTGAATTTTTAATCACGGTCCTTAAGTTTTAATGACACACCCCGATCTAAATCAGGACGTGTTGGCCGTCACGTGAGAGTGACGTAACCATGTGCACAGTGCGGAAGCAAAATAATAAAGAGAAATACGAATAAATAAAAACCAAACTACTAACAGTACTAGCTAAGATAACATGCTAGTGCGAGAGTAAGTGTGAAATACACAACCAGAGCATAAATAGCCTAAGTGCAGTCCGACTGGACAAGTACTAAATAAATAACACCCAAAGGTGATCCTACATTTGTGAAATCTGTCAGAACCATCATTGGAATCCTCGTATGCCACCAACGATAACTCCTACTTAAAACCTGGAGGGGCGCAAAACAGAAAATGTGAGTGGGCAAAAACAAAGCTTTTCAAAATCATTTTATTTCTCAAAAGTTCTAACCCCTCGCCGTAAACCTGTATAATTTCCCATAAAATATAATATATATATATATATATATATATATATATATATATATATCAATATATTCCACAACCATGCTCAGAATAGCAAAATTCACCAATATGCCATGTCAAATATCTCAGCATAAAAATATATGTAAGCTAGGTGATATAAATCAATGCAAATGATATATCAACCGGAGTCACCTAACGTGACCTGTACGGCTGAATCTATAGCTCATCCATCTAACCGGAGTAGCCTAACGTGACCTATACGGCTCAAATCCACATCTCAACAAATATACCTGCACATGAGTCGAAACCACCTAAAGTGGTCTGTACGACAAGACTGGTGTAAATAAATACGCTCAAGTGCTACGATCACATGAAGACTGTGTGAATAATCGCGGGTTATCTACAAGTCAGAAACCTATAGTAGTCTGTACGACAGTACTGTGCACCTAACTTGGATCCAAGGTGAGCATATGGTGCGGGAGGTGAACATTACGTGTTGTGCCCTAACCACAGGCGGGAGCACTAACACCGGGGTGCAGGTTTATAAGCTTTTAATGCCTCTCAACAAAATCATCATAATGCAACTCATCATTATCAACACATAAACTCACCTGGACCTTACTTGAGCGCCCGCATCGTCAACAACCATATACATAATCAATAATGCACATTTAAAGCATAAACATATTTAGCATGACATTTCATTTCATAAAATCATTTAAATCAGTAGTATGGGGAAAACTCTAGTATATAGGTATATACGGAAAACCAAAAGTCCACTCACTGGTATATGGAAGGGTCGTAGCCCCTAAGCCTCGAATGACTACGCTCGTCCTGATGATAGGTCTCGCCTGACGCCATTAAAATATTCCGTCAACTCTAACGGAATATTCGTCTCATTCTCTGATGAGCCTCGCCGATCGCCGTCACCAGCGCCACCGTCTACAACTCAAATTTTCTCCCTTTTCACTTTGGGGACCTAAAACCAACGGAAAGTCACTTGAAAAACCTTCGGTATTCTGGCCAAACCTGCAACTCACTAAACCTGGGCTTCCCAACATCCAAAACACTTCGTTTTTCTTCTTCGAGCTTCGTGAAGATGTTCTAAAGCTCCCTAGAAGCTTAAAAACTTCTAAAAACTTCACGATCACGATTGCATGAACAATACCAAAATCGGAGCTCGCGAGAAACTAGGGTTTTCGAAGGTTTAACCAAAGGTATGGATCGACTCCTAAGCTTGCAAGGAGGCCAAAAACACCAACCACGATCACGATCTGCTACTGGAAGGGTTGGTTTGAGGTTTGTCCGTACGGGTTGTAAGGAAATGGAAGAAATCCGAGAGAAATGAGAGAGAGAGTCAACGGGAGAGAAAAAGAGGGTGTGAGTGTGTGGTCCAGATGGTGGCCAACCAAAACAAAAGAAAATAAAACCTAAGCCTAAGTTCCTAATTGGTTCCAAATTATTAGGGACTTAACAAAAAATGGTCCACATCCAAAGTAAAACCACATGACCCTACACAACATCCAAGGGCAATTTAGTCTTTTTCACGCCAACGATAATATAATTCGGGACGGGCTGTTACATTTAATAACATATTTAATTATTTCAGTAATAAAATATTTACATGTCAAGATAATTAAATTTATTTATTTTCAATTAAATTGTATTTCTAAGTATATTCATTTAGTGTTAGAAACGTTACATTTGGTATATTTATATTTATGGCTAAACTTTGTATCATATATTTCTATTTTTATTTTGTACCCATTTTCAATTTGCAACCCTTTTTTTAATTTGTACTAATTTTCTTTTCAGTTTTAATTTGCACCCATATATATATATATATATATATATATATTTTTTTTTTTTTTGTACCCATATTTTTTTAAGCTTTTATTTGTACTCGTAATTTATTTAGGGAATTATTATTAGCATTCTAAAAAACTCATTCTACACTCTAAAATTTCTATATTAGGAAAGAAAAATACACTTTTGAGAAGTGTAGAATGAGATTTTTGAAATGCAAATAACACTTCCCTTTATTTATTATGTACCCATTTTTACTTTAAAATGTACCACTTTATTAAATGCAAAATGTACCTTTTTTTTTGTTTTGTAAGTACCATTCCTTTTATGTAAAATCTACCCCTTTTTTTTTATATGTAAAATCTATTTATTTATTTTTTAATTTAAAATGTACCCCCATTTTTTAATGTAAAATCTTTTTTTTTTTTAAATCTAAAACGTACTCATTGTTTTTTATATAAAATGTACCCATTTAATTTATATAAAACGTGCCCATGTTTTTGTATAAAATGTACCTATTTTTTGTGACACACCCCGACCCGGAATGTCTACCTGAACTCTAAATCGAGCTGTGCTGGGCGACAAAGTCATAAAATGTAGTGATGTGGAAATTATGAATAAATTTAAACCTAAAAGTGCCTAAATATAAGAGTGCACTTGTGAAAGGAAATGAACCCATTTCACACGTGGTGTCAGACCATAAGTACAGTACAGTACAGTAAAGTAGGAATTTTTTTTTTTTTAAATTTAAAATGTACCCCCATTTTTTAATGTAAAATCTTTTTTTTTTTTTAATCTAAAATGTACTCATTGTTTTTTTATATAAAATGTACCCATTTAATTTATATAAAACGTGCCCAATTTTTTGTATAAAATGTACCCATTTTTTGTGACACACCCCGACCTGGAATGTCCACCTGGACTCTAAATCGAGCTGTGCTGGCCGACACCAGGAGGGTGACAAAGTCATAAAGTGTAGTGATGTGGAAATTGTGAATAAATTTAAACTTAAAAGTGCCTAAATATAATAGTGCACTTGTGAGATGAAATGAACCCATTTGACACGTGGTGTCAGACCATAAGTACAATACAGTAAAGTAGGATGAGAATTATATCATCGAAGGTAACCACCTATACCAAGAGTTGCCAAGAATCCTCGTCGACATGAAAGCCCAGCACTAAAACCTAAAGGGGCGAAAAAACAAGGGTGAGTGGGCTTAAAAATAAAGTTTTATGAAAACCTTTTTAAAAACATTATAACCCCTCGCCATAAAATAAGTATAGTTTACAAAATATACATACTACGTATAGTATGAAAATACTTACCGTAGCCTGCAATATCTCAAGAATTCAATATGTCACAAAATTCGTAAATAGGCATATAACTTCCAATAATCACAATATCTAGCAAAAATAAACATATCACATCAAGTGCTCATCGACATATGCTGACACACGAGTTCATAAAGAGGTATTCTAACTTGAACATGACTGGGTGTAATAATGATTTACTCTCTAGTACTACAATCACGTGAAGACTGGCACTATGCGCATCACATACAAGTCCTAATTGCCTATAGCAATCTAGGACAGGATTGACACATAAAATGAATCCAAAGTGAGCGTACGGTGCGATGTGAACATACACGTGAAAGATTAGACTTGACCCGGGCGAGTACTAACACCAGTGTAGCACACGATGAGCAGATAATGTAAATAGAATCATACATCAGTAAATTGATAATTCAAGTCACCATAATACTACTCACGGCCATAAATATAATTAAGGCATCAATAATGATACGCATACATGTGCATCCCATAGGACGAAGCATAATTTCATAATTTCTATCAATGCGCTAAAACTTATAAACGTTAAGCTAATTTAGGCGTATCATAGCAAATCCTTTATCAAATATGTAAATGGAAGCTAACAAATATACACACACACACACACACACTACATAAAAGAAAAGACTCACTCACAGATATTTGCGAGGTTGCAGCCGTTCGAACTAGGAAAGCTGGAGTCTCTGATGGTAATCGCCCATAAGCATAATATTGGGAGGTTGCAACCGTACTTGCGAGGTTGCAACCGTAACTCCAATTTCGATTTTGCTTACGCCTACACGTTCGTACCATCGAGTACTTCAAGAATATAATAAAATAGTAGCGCGTACATGTCACGAAATGACGGTCAATGAAAGTCAACGATCTTGCCTCTAGGGATATTTTCGTCAATTCACTTCTTTAAAATTAATAAAATCGTACAATTAGGGACGGTTGTTACATTTTGTATGTCAAATGTATCCACATTTTTATATAAACGTACCAATTTTTTATATGTAAAATGTACCCAAATTTTATTATATAAATGTACTCATATTATCTATATCTATATATATATATATCTATTCTATATTATTAAGAGAACACACCTCATCAACCTTTTTGCCCACTTTTTCCAATTTTGCCCCTTACTTTTGAATACACAATGTTGAGATGAGGAGGGCAAAATAATAATTTTGTATCCTTTGACAAAAAGACAATCATATCCCTTTTTTTCCTATTTTGCCCTCACTTTTGATACACAATATTTACATAAGGAGGACAAAATAGTAATTTTGTATCAAAATATTTACATAAGATAAAAATACGCACTTACTAAGAGAAATTGTCCCACCATCATTTTTTCATACAGATAAGTGAAATCATGATGTTTTTTAGATAGTTTGAATGAACTGAAGCGGTTGCGCTTGAGGAGAACATAGGAGGAGGTGGGCGGTTGTTCACACACACAAAGTGTGTGCTCTCTGCTAGTAAAAATAAAAAGAATTCTACAATGCACGCATAAGCAATTTTTTTTGGTTGAAGCCCATAAGCAAATCTCAATAATTAAATTGGTGGTGTAAATAAAAGCAAAATTACGGTTTAAGTCTTTATTGATATTATTACATCTCTTATATTATTATGCCATTTATGTGGAGAGAGACTTCAATCTAAAACCTAAAATGCATAAGGTTTGAGTCTATAACAGTTAGGGGTCAAGGACTGCAACTAAACTATCCCTACGATAAATCTATGATTTGATTTCCTTCACTATAGCAAAATAATAAATATATTCTTAACTTTTCCTCTTTTTTTTTTAGGGTAAATTACATTTTTATACATCACGTTTGGGGTCTATTTCAATTCCTTACAACATCTTCAAAACATTTCATTTTCATACCTTAAATACTATTTTATTTCAAAATAATACCTCCGTTACATTTTCCATCCATTGATCCGTTAAGCGCTGACGTGGCTGCCACATATATGCCACGTAGATGCCAAATGTCTGCCACGTGGCAAAAAAAATTTAACTTTTTAAAAAAAAAAACCTGAATTTTCTCAACAAAAAATAAAAAATAAAAAAAAATTGAAACCATCCCATTTCCCCGCAACCACCCCCCACATCCCTAAACCTGGAACAACAACAAGAAGAAGCAAGAGGAGGAGAAGGGAAAAAAAAAATGCCCAAATTGAGTTCATCCCTCCAAACCCAAAAACCCGCAACCTAGAAGAAGAAGAAAAAGAGTGCAACTACAACTCCCATTCTCCCACCCCAACCACCAACCAATCCCTGTCATTTGAGTCAAAACCCAGGTCCTATTTCGTCCACCCGAGAAACCCCCACCCTTCATCTCAGTCCAAACGCCACCCAAAACCACCAAAGACAAAGAAGGGGGAATGAGACAGAGAGAGGAGAGTAGAATGAGAAATGGATTTCAATTTCAACTCCAACAGAGCAGAGGCGGCTAGTTCACGGTCGCGCAGGGGTGGGGGGGGGGGGGGGGGTGAAGGCAGATGGGTCGCCGCGGGGGGAGAGGGGAAAGGCAGGTAGGTCGCGCGCCGGCGGCTTCTTCTTATTCTTCGACTAGGTTTGGGCAACTTTTTTTTTTTCTTTTTTTTTTTCCCTTCCTTGTTGTTGTTTAGGGATGTGGGGGGGTGGTTGCGGGGAGATGGGATGGATGGGTTGGATGGGTTTCAAGGTTTTTTTTTTTTTTTCCTTCCTTCATTCTTCTTCTTCTTCTTCTTGTTGCAGGTTTAGAGGTGTGGGGGGTGGTTGTGGGGAGATGGGATGGGTTTCTTTTTGTGTTGAGAAAATTCAGGTTTTAAAAAAAAAAAAAAAAAAAAATTTTGCCACGTGGCAAACATTTGGTAGCCACATCAACACTTAACAGATCAATGGATAGAAAATGTAACAGAGATATTATTTTCAAATAAAATAGTACTTAAGGTATGAAAGTGAAATGTTTTGAAGATGTTGTAAGGAATTGAAATAAATCCCAAATCTGATATATGAAAATGTAATTTATCCTTTTTTTTTTAATATAGGATGGGCAAAACCTATGAAGCTGATCGTTGATCGTGCACTGTAACAAACAAAGGTTAGGGTTAGGTAAAAACTAGATCAAGTGGATTACTAATAAAGGTTATGGAAGTTAATTCTAAATGGTTAGGAATTAGTTTAGAGTTTGTTTAAGGATCGGCTTATGCATTCTCCTTCTCATGTTTTGTATTTGTTTTTTTTTTTTTTTTCTATCATTAAATTGAATAATCAAAAGATAATCAACATACATAATTAAAAAGTGGAAAAGGTAAGGAGGAAGGTGTGATAATTATTTCCCTAATTTAAAGAAAATTTCGGGTCATTGGCACTATCCCTCTTAATTTGTAAATCAAATATCTTAAGTTTGACTCACCTTATGACGAGCATGATAATTGATTATGAATGACATGACTTATCCAAAAGCTCGAGTTAAGATAAGCCGAAGCTTTACTGACACACCCCGACTGAGATCAGGGCGTGCTGGCCGTCACGCGAAGGTGACGTAGCCATGTGCGCGTGCGGAAGCTAAGAAGATAGTAATATAAAAGTACTAATAATTAAAAACTAGCTTACAAAGTACTAGGACAAGAGCTAGCGTATGTGAGACACAAATTCAGAGCAAATCTACAGCAGTCCAAAAAGGAAAGATACGACATAAATACACCCGAAGGTGACCCTACAATGGTGAGTGTCTGTTAGAAATGCCGGGACGCCCTCTGGGAAAAACCACCGAACTTGCTAGACCACTAGAACCTGGAGGGGCGCAAAAACAAAAGCGTGAGTGGGCAAAAACAAAGCTCTTTGAAAACTCTTTAGCAAAATACATTCTAACCCCTCGCCGTAAAACCTGTATACTTCCCAGAAAATGAACATATATACGTATGTATAGGTATGTCAATCATGCTCCAAAGTATGCCATTCATGCTTGAGAATATGCCACATCAGAATCTCATAATCAAATGTAAATGCTCAAGCGTAAATGACATCAATAACATATAATCTGGCAGCCGGGAGTCACCTAACGTGACCTGTACGGCTGCATATAGAGCTCCAATCTCAACTCAATATCTGAATCTGCACACGAGTCGGAACCACCTAACGTGGTCTGTACGACAGGACTGGGTGTAATATATACGCTCTAGTGCTACGATCACGTGAAGACTGTGCGAATAATCGCGGGTTACCTACGAGTCGGAACCACCTAATATGGTCTGCACGACAAGACTATGCACCTACTTGGATCCAAGCTGAGCGTGTGGTGCGGGTGAACATCACGTGAATGACTCTGCCCCTCTCTGGGCGGGAGCACTAACACCGGGGGTGCAGATTATGAGCTCTCTAAGCATCTCAAACTACTACTGAAATACAAACATGAATACCACTTACCTGGCACTTACCTGTGCGTCCACAGCACTGAATACACATATATAAATGTATGCCGCTACTAATGCATGTGATGATGCATAAGCGATAATAATAAAGTACATGGCATAAATCAATTACTCTTTTTAATCTATTTCTGGGAATATAATTGTATATAGGTATATACGGAAAACAAAAAGCCCACTCACTGATAAGTGGAAGGGTCGTAGCCCCCCTGCCTCGAGTGTGAACGCTCGTCCTCGGAATACGAATCACCTATACGCGAAAAAGCTACGAAAACGTTAATTTAAAAGCACATAACCAACTTCTCGTGATAACTTCTCATACATTGCTCAAAATGGACAATTGAATATACCAATGTGCTCTACACAACCTCAGGATCACACCCATATTTTTAAAATAATTTTTGGACCCCGCACGCGCCCCCACGCGCCTGAATAGGCACGGACCAACGTGCCCCCCACGCGCGGCCACGTGCCATGCACACTGACGGTGTCAACAGACGCCGTCAGGAATATTCCGTTAAACTGACGGAATATTCCGTTAAACTTAACTGACGCCGTCACTGCCGTTAGGAATATTCCGTTATACTTAACGGAATATTCTCCTTTCTTCTCCGGCGAGACTCCGGCGCCGGCGACGGCGCCGGAAAACTGGGAAAATTTCAAACTTAGTTTTCTCCTTCGTTTTTCAACCATTTTTCACGATCTTTATACCAAAATGAAGCTTAGGACTAGTAGAATCACGTTAGACTACTTTTAAGGCCTAAAAACTACGCGATCATACCTGTCCACGAAATCAAGAACCGGCCAACTTCGTACAGGACGATCCCGACGTCCAAATTTGTCCAACGATACACTCCCAAGCTCCTTGGGACCTCACAAACACAACTACAAGCTTCAAAATTGCAAAAACAAGCTAGTTTAAGGGTTGCATGAACAGTACATAATTCGGCCATTGTCGAAACGACGTGAAAACGTTCGAATTCTTACCTGGAATTGGTATGGTTGTGCTCCTCACAACCTTACGAGTTCAATGGTGTAATTGGTTTCTTGATTGGTGAAAGTTTGAGTATTTTTGTGTGTGTGTCCGTATGTAGAAGAAGGAAGAAGAAGAACTCGGGGAGAGAGAGAGAGAGAGAGACAGAGAGTGACAAAAGTGAGGGAAAGAGGGAGGGAATCCCGGGAAAGTGAGAGTGATGTGTGAGTGTGTGTGGTCCTACAACACCACACTACACAACACTAATGTGATAAAAACGAACTAGGGGGTAAAATCGTAATTTCAAATGTACGTTTCGTTAGTTTCGGGACGGGATGTTACATTTACTACGTAGTGGTAGAGGGAGGTAATTGAGGCCTGGGTGCCCCATCTGACGAATTATTTTGATAAAAGAATTTCTTGTATTGTTTTTTTTTCTTTTGAACAAGCGATATTTTTTACGTTAAGTGAGAGTGAGAGCTTAGCTTTATAATGGACTAGCAATAACGTGGTTCAAATTCGCCTTTGGCGAGAATCAAATTTAATACCTCTTACTTACAAGTAAAAAGAAATATCATCATACCGTAGTATTAGATGACAATTTTTTATATTAGTCATATTAAAATGAGTGTAAAATTCATCTTTTTGTTTTTAAGTGAACTTTTTTTTTATTTGTTTCTCACCCACTCATATTTAAACATTGTTGAGTTGTGTGTGTGTGTGTGTGTATATTATTTTTACAATTGAGCAATCGTTGATTGTTGATTGTTATTAAGTCAACAATTAATCAAAGAAAATGATAGAATAGAGTAACATAATTAGGGTTTTTTTTTTTTTTTTTTTTTTTTTTTTTTTTTTTTTTTTTTTTTTTTTTTTTTTGAGAACACAATTAGGTATTTTGTAACAATTTTTTTCCTGATTCGTAAAATTAGCTTTATTTGTCACAAAAATGAGCTTAAATTTTTTAAGTTGCCCCCTAAATTAAAGTTTTGGCCTACTTCACCCATGCCATTACGAGGATATTTTATATGTGTTAAAAATGAATTTCACACTGATGGGAGGAGAGACATAAGTAAGTTGGGTTACTCCTTATATAGTCAATTGGTTTTATGGTGGAATCTCAACTTTCTTCATGGTATCAGAGTAGATTGACACATGTATGAAGCTCAACGACCATACTATTCCACGTCACCCAATTTATGTTGTCCACTTGTTTGACTTAAAAAATCACCATATAGGAGAGAGTGTGAGAAAGCAAAGGCAAAAGAATCTCACATTAGTTAAAGGACAAAGCTTGTAAGAGTTTACAAGATATTGAGCTACTATCTATATTATCAATTAGTTTTATAATGGCATCTCAACTTTCTTCACATACAACTCAAAACCATAAATTGATATGATTTCAAATTTCATATTGTGATGTAAAACAATCGAAACTATTTAAGGTATTTTAAAAATCACTCCAACCTATAGAGTACGAAATGTAATTGGCCTACAAACTATTATCAGAAAAACTATGACCCTTGGAAGTAAAATTCCCAAATGTGATGTCAAACTTAGGAAGAAAGTCCATGGGTCACAACCGCCTACAGTTTACATTACCATGACATCCGTTGTAATGGTTCTTGAATAATAATGAAACGAGATATTATATTCACACATTTAAAATTTTTTATTTTATTTTTTAATTAATTTTTTAATATTTTTTTATCAAATGTTAATGATGTGGAAAATATAAAAAAATATTAAAAAATAAAAAATATGAGAAAAATAATTTAAAATGTGTGAATATAATTTCTCTAACGAAGTCACTATCATTTCTTTACCATCATTCGGTAAACCAAATAAAATAGCAAATAAAAATGAGTGCAGCTGTACGAAACTTCATTTAAAGGTTTTGTATAATTAGATAGATAATGGAGCCGCGACTTTTGGAGAGCTACTGAAATTCATAAAGAAACAAGAATTGCGAATCACATTTCTGTCTTGTTTCTACAATGGGTTTACCTTTTCCCTATTTCTTAATTCTTTATTGCTTATTATTTGAATATAATTGGCAGGTTTCATTTGTTACTTGTTTTGTCTGATTAGAGCATGGGCCATCGGTGATTGCTTTTCTATGGGGGAAAGATTTCACAATTGTGTCTGGACTTTGGAACAATGGCGGATTCAAGAAAAATTATTCGGAGGATCATATGTAAAAGTTTATAAACAATTTTAAGACATGATAATCTCAAAAATTAAATCATAGGTCCGTCATTCATAATTTATAGATAAATAACAATCCAAGTTACAATTATCTACAATGTGTTTTTATATTGTCAACACGCTGCATTATAGCTTCATTATCAACGGATAAAAAAAATTGTTCTCAATATAAACCACCATGTAGGGATGGTAGCGGTTCGATTTGGAAACGGAAATGTTATATCCATCCCCATAACCACGAAAATTAATCATATTCATAATCGTAAATTAACCATCGGGGATTATCTATAACCATATCCACCGAATAACGGATTTTCAATCGGTTATCAGTTATATCTATCTTCGTCAAAAAAAAAAAAAAAAAAAAATTATATTCATCAATTGATGCACTATAAATTTTAGTAGATACTAATTCCGTCATTAAATAACAACATCCAATTACAAAAAACATAACAATATATTTGAAGTTGTTCATGATAAGCCAATATGATAAATTGGTCCAATAAAAAAGAAAAAGAGGATAAAAACAAATACGAAAGGAAGACAAAACAAATTGTCTAATAATTCTAAAACTTGTGACGACAAAAGAATGAGATATTTGCACTTCGCTTCTAGTTCCACCAAGCCAGCATCATATTCCATGGTGCCCGCCCTTCACACCCATCAATGGAGCATGATTCCTACATTATTAAGCAAATGAAAAAATAATTAATATGAATTGTTGCACACATATAATCTACAAAGAAGATAGTTATATACATATGATATAATTGCCAATACTTACCTCATTCATATCCATGTCTTCAAAATAAGTGCAGCTACCGACGTATGCATTAGAACAAGAAGCTAGTTGTGAAACATAAATACTTAAATTAGTTCTAAAATTGAATGCAAACTAATTAATTAAGTTTGAAAAATAAGTTCGAAATTAAGATTAAAGAACATGCACAAATATAAGATGAAAATAAATTAATACTTTGGGGTACCTTGAATTTCTTTCCATAACCAATTTTGGAAGCACATTAAGGCTTCCAATGTCTTTGGATGAAGTCTACTACGGTGTGGACTTACAAATCTACCACTAGTACTAAAAGCTGATTCAGAAGCAACTGTAGATATAGGAATAACTAATATATCCCTTGCCAAAGCACTTAAGATAGGATATTTAGTCCCATTTGATTTCGACCAACCTAAAATATCAAAATCAGATGTTCTAGGCAAAACAGCCTCATCCAAATAGTGATCTAATTCTGACCGTACATTACCAGTACTTACAGTACTAGAAACAAACAAGTCAAAATTATCCATTAAAGGATTCATCTCTTCAAAGTCAGATTGATTCAATTGAGATGAAGTGAATGATGGTTGATGACCCATGTTAGAGATATGATTGGATCCACACTCTTTTACCAAATCATAACAATATTTGTGAATCTTATCAACTTCATTCGAAGCATATTGCCCATGCATAAGAGGAAAGAAATACTCAATCAGCCTCATCTTGAATCTTGGATCTAATATAGTAGCTACAACATTATTCCATGAATCACACTCCAATATTTATCAAAATTTTCAATCATACTTCTTGCCATATTTTTTATTTCATCAAGTCTAGAGGTAAGCCACCGGGTTAGTGACAGTCTGATCTCACAAATCTTTGAAAAATAAAGATTGTTGTAGGGTACTTAGTTCCAGAAAACAACTGAGAGACATTATAAAACAACTTTAACTTCTTACAAATCTCTCTTGCCATCTCCCAATGTCTATCATCAGGCAAACACTTATATTGCGACTCTTGTTGTTTCAAACAAGGGAAAACATCCTTGTAAATCGAAGCGGATTGAATCATTAAAAAAGTGGAATTCCACTGAGTTTTAAATCAAGCACCATCTTCATAGTGCTTGGAAGCTTCAACTGACGTGCTGCTTCCTTAAATGTTTCCTCTCTTTTTTGTGTTGTTGCCCAGTAAACAATGCTATCACGAATTTTCTCAACACCACCACCAATCACTTCCAGACCATCCTTCACAATAAAGTTTAATATATGCGCACAACAACGCATGTGAAAGAACCCTCCACCCAACAAAAGTGAACTACTAGAAAGTTTTTCAAGAATAAGATCAATCATTTTATCATTTGTAGTGCAATTATCTACGGTTAAGGTAGAAAGCTTACGATTGAGGTTCCAATCTAGCAAGCATTCAATCAAAACATCTGAAAGTATCTCGGAGGTCTGTATGCGGACAAGGCACATAAATAAATCTGAAAAAGTTACAAAGAAGATGGTTACAATAAAGATTCTGAAATATAAATCTAAGGCTAGACAATAATTAAATACAAATTAAAGTATTAAAAATATCACCTTATTATTCGGCTCTGCAACGTCCAAGAGTCATCAATAAAATGTGCCGTTATTACCATAAATCCTCTGTTCTGATTACTTGCAATCCACATATCAGTAGTTATGGCAATTCTACTGTTATTTTCATCCAACAATTGCATTGTTTTCGAACGCTCATAAATTTTGAGGATATCACTCTTGATTGTGTTTCTTGAAACAACCTTAAACAACGGTTGGACAACACTCATGAAGTTTCTAAATCCAACATGATCAACCATGGAAATAGGGTACTCATGCAATATTATCATTTGGGCGAGAGCTCTCCTTGCACTTTCTTGATCAAATGTATACAACTCTACTTTCCCATCTCCCACTTTTTGGGTTAGCGTTTGCTTCAATTTTTTTTGTCTCCGACATGAACATGTCGTCACATGATGCCTCCAATGGCTGGTTCCATTTCTAGTGTTCCCACCAAGCTTCTTGTTACAATAATTACATATTGCTTTCATCACCCCATCAACAACTGTTCTTATGTAATGTTGCCACACCAAACTGCGAAGTCTCGAATTATTACCTTCACCATCATCACCTCCAAGTTCCTCAATCTCACCAGCGACCTCATTTGGAGTTGGTATATATCTTGGGGCCGAGCAATTTGATTTGGTATTTCTTGTTGCACAATACTTGGATTCAATGTAGGTGCTAGATTACAATCAGTTGGGGTATATATTGTTTCTTCTTGAGACTTAAATATTCTTTTTATTCAATTTACCGAGCCCTCCCTATACTAATTTATTATGCATATATCAAACCCTATACTATCTTTATTATGCACCAAACATCATGCATGGGGCCTACCAACAACTTCATCAATTCAATACTCTTATTGTTATACTTAACCAAATTAATTCATTGAATCATTTTATATATCAATTATCATATGTTCCAAGTTTACCAGATTCATCTCTCTTCAAAAGTTTCATTGTCAAGAAATTGGTGCATGTTGGCAGCTCAATTGGTACTCTTTGATGCATCATGTGACATATATTGAATAAAAGAAATCAAAATGTAAATTGAGATATTATGATTGCATCATATCGTCACATATCAGTTCAGTAAATTGAATAAAATTATATTATATATCAAATGTGTGTGTATATATATATAATATTTGGGTCGGATTCGGGGACAGATACGGACTGGGGATCCTTATAACCATATCCAAAACCATAACTGAATAAAGTTCATGGTTTTTCCCCATATCCATACCATACCTGAATTTTCATATCCAAATCCAATCCAATCCATTCGGACGGTTATCCACGGTTATCGAATTTAATAGTTAAAATTATCATCCCTACCACCATGTTACTACTCAATCATTGATATCTCCCATTCGGGTTTAACAATATTTATAATGGCAAGGGCTTTCTAACTGCAAAACCATAAGTTCAGAATATTTATAGCAGCAAAGACTTTTCACAATATTTTTAGCGGCAAAGGCCTTCCCCAACCCGCCACCCAAAAAATTCAGAGCCACCCATAAAATTCAGAAAAACAAAACAAATTACCCTAACATTTTTGTAGAAAGACCCATTAACGCAAAAGACTAAACTGGAAGAAAATACGTTCAAACGCCTTTTTGGTGAAGGGACGGGGGAAGAACGGAAGGGGGAATGAGGGTGACGATGGATGTTCGAACGCCTTCCCGGAGTCAAAATCCTGGGAATTTCATGGTTCGATCCGCCATGAACGGCGGCCAAACAGCGTGAAATCTGGTGGGTCCTGTTCGTGGCACCAAGAGTAGTGGAACGGTGGTGGTGGTGGTGACAGTGCTTGTAGCCGGAGTTTGCCGTAAAGTCACCTGTGAAGCTTGCCCAGAAAACGGGTCGGGCCAGAGATCCGGGTCACGGCTGAGACACGGGTCTATGGGATTGGTCCAAGCATAACTGTTGATCTGGGTTTACTTTTGCAGGTCCATATTCATGTTTGCGTGGTTGTGGTTTTGGTGGTGAAGGGAGGGGGACGGACGGAAGGGGAAGGCAGATGTGGGTTCTAGTTTAAGTTGGAGGTCAACAATGAAGGTAGGGGTTGTAGGGTCATGGCGGCTAACCCTTAGACGAGCTCTAGCACGGAGAACACGCGGGCCAAGTGCTAGGGCGTAGTGATGTAGACATGGACAACCAAGAAGAGGAAGATGACAATGCTGGAGAATAGCACATAATTAATCTCTATTTTGGAGAAGGAAATGAGCTTGGAGGTGTAGAAGGAGACGATCCTCATTTTCATTTTAATTTAGGTTTAGGATTTGGTTCTTTCTGGAAAACATCATTTTAAAGGTATATTAGTACTATATTATCAACTTTTAATTATAATTATTATAAACTTAAAACGGTAGCTATAATTTTAGAGAATTTTAACGAAAAATTTATGCTATTATTCACTTTAATGAAGAATTATATTTTTACGTCAATCTTGGTACTATTCACTTTATCCTTTATTTTGTTCTTATTGTTAAAACTCAAAGTTTTCAAATCATTTTCATTAATTTTCCTATAATTTTATATGGATTATAATGGATTTGGATTCTAGCTGAATCCCCTCCCTAGGGATTTTAGGGATCAACTAACATGAACCGTTGATCAAAAATTGTGCGGTCATAATTTTTTCTTTTTTCATATTTTTCACGTAAAATTATGATGTTTTACTTTTAAAAAATATAAAAAGCATTTAATTAGGACCACACGATTTTTTATCAACAGTCCGTTTTCGTTAATCTCTAAGATTCCCAAGAAGGGAATCCGACGAGGATCCAAATCCGATTATAATTTTGGTTATTTTTTTTTTTTTTCAAATTTCCCCATTCAGATCAGAAAGGGCGGAGAGGAATGAATAAGGCCTAAAATAAAAATTTACCTTTTAATGGCAAAATGACGTACAAAAATTGTCTCAAGACTTTCGACTCTTCAACTACTGGCCCACTACGTCTACTGGCGTGAGATTCTTTATTCTTGTTACTTACCCTATATATTGGCATGTTCCTATAGTCCTTTTCATATGATTAATGGCATCTGAAGCTACTGCATGCACTTGAATATTGTATATATTTTCATATTTTCTAACTTTAACAATTGACATTGTGATTGTCTATACTAATACTTATGGCCTAAAGCAATTAATTTGTAAAATGCTAAAAGCATAGCATGGCTATTGAGAAGGTTTTGGGTTGAGACTAAAAGCATAGCAAGTTTCTCTGGTTTGTATTGGCAAAAGTTACCTAGACATAATCTACTTGCAAGTTTCAACACAACGAAATGAGAAATATATGAAGAATGTTAGCGACGTTTTCATTTATACTTTCTTCTATCTTTTCTCGTTTGATTCCATAATAGGTTATAAGAACTTGTAGCGGTGGATCCAAAAAAATTTATTCACAGAGGTAAGAAGCTCCCAATATTTTTGTAAAAGAAAAAAGGCTACATTGGCCACCAATAAGCTGCTTGATACATTTTAACAAATTTTCCCGCACCTTGACTATTTTAGGCCTCACTTTAGATATCTTGCATAATCACAATGCTTTGGATTACGTGGGACATGAAGAACCAAGAGGTATCTCGTAAGTTCATAACAATATCATTGTAATTAAATTGAACAAAAAGTGTCATGCAATGAGTTTATAGCTCAAACGAAAAACATTCACTTTTGTCTGTATAAAAGGAGCGCGTTGGATTGCTTCCACGGTTCCACTAGGAGTAGTCTAGACCATAGATGACTTTACAAGAATAGATGGCCTGGCCCAATCAAAAGAGTGCATGGTTGCCAGCCATAGGGACAAAACAATGGTAGGTAAAGTTCTCTAAATACATAGCCCAGTCACATCCTTCGCTATAAAGTATAGTTTAACCATCTCAATACCGTGCAGTTCAATCCATCTAGATTCTCTTCATACGAGTCAATACGAGTCGACGGTTCACAATATTAAACTGAATGGCCATTGACGTTTTCAGTGCACATTTTAAACGGTCAACAAAGAAACTTCAAAGTAGGATGCAGGAAACTTCCAAGTTCCGATGTGCTTTACCTTTACTGCTTTTAGGCTCGTACTTTCTACACTACTGCGCTATCTACTTGCTCCTTCTATTTATACCCCCCATTGGATTTCCTTCAAGACTAAGTCTTCCACAAAATCTTCATTTTCCTAGGAAAATCTTCGTTCTCCCAGGAAAGTATCCCCTTTTTCCAGCAAAAGAAATTCAGTTCTGCAAATAAAAAACTCATGGGGAGGACTGGATTGTTTGATCTTGAAAAGCAGTTTGCCTTCTATGGAGCATATCACAACAACCCAATTAACATTTTCATACACACTTTCTTGGTGTGGCCATTGTTCTTCACTTCTGTTCTTCTTTTCCACTTCACACCTTCTCTCTACAGTTTCCCAGTTCTTGGCCTCGAATTAAATTTGGGGTTTGTTTTCACTTTGGCGTATTGTCTGTATTATGTCAAATTGGACAAGAAAGCTGGGTCCTTGGCAGCTTTGATCTGTGTTCTCTGCTGGGTTGGAGCCAGTATTCTTGGCACTGAGCTAGGGTTTTCTAAGTCGTGGAAGGTGGTTCTGGGTGGTCAGTTCTGCAGTTGGGCTGGACAGGTCGTAGGCCATGGGATTTTTGAGAAGAGGGCCCCTTCAGACAACTTTCTTGAAGGACTTCTAACAGGGCCGTACTTTGTGTTGCTTGAGCTTCTTCACTTAGCTTTTGGGTATGAACCCTATCCAGGGTTCCAAAAAAGTGTGAAGGCAAAGATTGAAGCTGATATCAAAGATTGGAAGGTCAAGAACCAAAAGAAAGTCTCCTAGTTAATTTAGCTGGTCTGAGATATATGAATGTACTAATAATATTCTATTAGGTTATATTTTGTATCTAAATTTGTCAACTCGATTCTATAATTTCCTTCAATCTGTTTGATGGAATTATAGTCTTATACGATTGTAAGAGTAATTTTTGCAGTGTGACCGTCGCAAAATTTCTTTTGTGACAACTAGCTTATATGAAAGTTTCAGTTTTTTACGGTCTTGTCAGATATTGTTTGGTTTCTTGGGATGTTTGCTTTGCTTTTCAGATTATCTCTAGTGGTCTAGCTAGTTGATTTGTTAATGAAACTTGCACAAGGGAATCTTATGTTGCTTACTGTTCAAGGCAACGACGAACTAGTATGCTTATTAAAAGACTGAAAACAAAGATGACAAAATCTTACAACTATGACTTTGTGAAGCAGTTGAAGTTGGACTGGTTGGCAATTTTTTATTGGATGAAGATGTTTTATATTTAATGACACACAAACGAAACAAGATAATGACGACAAATAATAATGATAATCTAAACTATACTAATGTCAATAAAAAATGTGGAAGGTAATTTAGTATTTTATCACAAAATAAAATCAAAGGTAATAAAGTAATTTTGCATAATCTAAATTTTATATTCTTTTAAAGTCTCACCCACATGTGATGCTAACATATATTTGAATTAAAGAACAAAAATTAAAGGAGTTTTAACGAAAAGCCCATGATACTGTTTAATTTAACAAAAAATCATATTTTTACACTAAAAATCAATCCTGATACTATTCATTTTACCCTTTATTTTGTCCTTATCGTTAAAACTCAAAGTTTTCAAACAATTTTCATTAGTTTTCCTAAAAATAAAAGACTCTCCCTAACCTACTTCCATGTTCTCTCTCTCCTTCCCCCTTTAAAAAAAAAAATGTTCACGCAAAATGTGTGTAGGCATATGCTAGTAATAGTAATAATAATAATAATAATAATAATAATAATAATAATAGCTAATTAATAGTTTTCACCTTCAAATTTGAAGTGATTTTTAAAATAAGTAATGAAGTTTTAATTTTTTCATATTGCACCATGTAATTTTGAAATTATATCGATTTACATATTTTGTTTCTTTGAATTCTCAAATAAATTAAGGGATTTTTTTTTTCCTGTTAAAACCACGAAGTCAATCCCATTCTAGTGTTGCTGTCATGGGAAGTTACAATGAAGGATCTTTATTAAAAAAAAGAAAGAAAGGAAAATACAATCTATCAAGGGGACATAAAGCCTAACTGTGACCATGATAACACTCATATATCAAATAAAACCTCGAACAACCTATATAAAATATAACACGGCCAACAAAAGTTCAGTAATGTGGAAGCCCTACATAGTCACGTTGATGATATGGCAAAATGAAATCAGGAGGAGAATCCTGAACAATACTAGTAGAAAAGGAATCATGATTTGCAAGGGCATCAACAACTTGATCACCTTCCCTATAAATGTGAGAAGACCGAAAATGCATTTGGGAAATTCTATGCAAGCAATTCTTCCACGAATTGAGGAGAGCGAAAGAAATCAAGAATCGAAACCGAATAAGCCTCCGACCAAATAAAATTCCAATCCTGAACTGAAGCTAATTCAATAGCATTGGTTATAGCTATTACCTCCGCTGCAACAGAGCTAGGAATATTCAAGTTAGAACAAAAGGCACCAAAGAACTAACCCTTGAAATCCCAAAACACACCACCGTAACAGCATAATAGTAACCACTCTTGCAAGCACCATCAATAGTTAACTTAACCCAACCAGGATAGGGAGGAATTCAACACACCTCTAAAATGATGGGGGTTTGATGAGGCATACATGTAGCACCAAACCTCTTCAACACACATAAAGCGCGAATATCGTTATTCATATAACCAGACCGTATTCTATTTGAATAATGGATCTGATCAACTATAAGCTTAAAGGCATAAGCAACATTAACACTAAATCCTTCACGCCGAGCTTGGTTTCTCAAGTACTATATATACCACAAAGTAGAAACAAAAGATGCAACCACAAATCTCGTAATTGTGAACTTTTATTCAAGGCTAACTAGTGGTGAAAGCGTTCTAATAAGGAGCCATGAAGTGTAACCAAGCCAAAAGAATCCTAAATATGCTGCCAAATTGACATGGTATAAGTACATATAACAAAAACATGCTCAAAAGATTCTATATGCAAACAACATAAAACATATGTAGATGCCATAAAAATTTAGCGTTTTTGCAGCATGTCCTCAGTCAAAACACGACCACATAAAACTTTCCATGCCAATATAGACATTCTAGGAGGAATAAATTTAGACCAAATCAATCTCCCCCAACCAACAACCGGCAAACGAGGCCTTGAGAATTATATGCATCACGAGCAGAGAGCCCACCTGAAGGAGAGGGCTCCCAAATTACCACATCGGATCCTTAGCCAGCCATGGAAATAGTTACATATTTCCTAAGAAACTCGCAAATAACAGGAAAGTGCAGTTGAAATATTGGAGGAAAGACCAAACACCCTCATTAATAAAATCAGCATCCGTGTCCTCAAGACTATCAACATCATCCCTTCTAACACCAAAAAGATCAAACAACGGTGATCCAACAAAATTCTCTCCAAAAATAAATCTTTTCACTGGAAACCCACTAACCATCTACTTTGCTCAACAAATAGAAGACCAATGTAATATAATGCCAGACCAAATTGAAGAACGAGCATACGAAGTTCTCACTTTCCTTGTCTATAGGAAAAAAAAAAAAAAAAAAGAACAACCAGCCGAATCAGATGAAAAAATATCCAAACTTTCTTCATTAACAAAGAGCGGTTCAAAACAACTAACTGTTTAAGACCTAAACCACCTTCCTCCTTAGGCACACAACAATGCTTCCAAGCAATCAATGACAAGGGAAATTTTTTCGAATGTCATATGAACTTACGCATATTTTTTAATTTGTCATATGAACTAAAAGTTTAAGCAATTTGTCATATGAATGTTCTGAAATCATTAATTGTCATCTCAACTAACTTCGTTAAATTTTCCATCCAAAAGAAGGTTATTTTGGATTTTTTACCTTATTTTTCACAATTTTATTCATTTATTTATTCATTATTTTTACAATAATATATGTATATAGGGATGGGCGATAAATTGGTTTTCAACTTTTGACTTCTTTTATACAAGTTCTCTACTTATATTTTAGAGCATCCTCGTGATGAAATGTCCAATTGTCTTATGCACGTGAATGACTAAAAGATCTTCATATTGAATTATTTTTTTGCATATATGGTCTTTAAATGATGAAAAGAGAATAAATGGTTCCGATTATGATGTTTGGACTGTAGTAGTATAAATCCGATGCCTTTAGTCTTGATAAATTTGTACTATTAACTCCTTTGATCAAAGACCAAAGCCTCACGCGTTGACGAGGTGGGTGGGGGAGGGTTGGTCAATGGATCTCCGATGCTTAAGTCAGTATCTTTGAAAAGAGTGAAGTGTTTAGGGCTTGTATGCGTAGCAAAAAGCTTACCAAAATTTGGTAGAGATTGACGTATTTATAGTAGGTAGCCAACCAAGGTTAGAGTTTTGCCTTACACATGGCGGCATCCAATTGGCCAATGTGTGTCATCCGTTAGAGAGTATTTATCAAATATAGCCAAAAATTAATCTTTAATTTAAAAAATGTAACTATTTATAAAAAAATTCAAATATATCCAAAATTTCACTTAAATAGACACAAATACCCTCAAATTTTACAATCAAATAAATTAAAGGCTTTTTAGCTGCCATCCACTTAAGTTCCGGTCCAACTTCACACCTTCGCTCCTACACTCCACCATCGTAATCCTATCCTCTTCGACTCCCTCATCATCGACATTGAGCGTTGTCGTGGTTACCACAAGTGGGAACAACATAATTTCAATCATGCCTTCAACGCCTTCTTTCTTCCCACGACCCGAGTCTCAGCCTCGGTCGTTAAATCATGGACGCTTAAACTCTTTCTGAATCGTATCAATTCTCTATAATCTTTGAAACCAATTGGAAAAGGAAAATTTTAAGAAAAAACCACTAAATTTATCTCAGCATGCAAAAATTTGGATTGGAAGGTGGAGGGTTTGGATTGTGAGAGAATAAGGGTTTAGGTAGGTTAGGGTTTTTAATTTGGGCATGCCTATTGGATTTTACCTACCAACTGAAGAAGAAGACTTCTTCTTTTAATTTTTTTTATTTTTTTATTTTTCTTACTAATATCATTTTTGGTTTTAAATATAAAAATAGTTTTTAAAATTAATCCACGTGTCATTATATGATTGTATTTGTGAGATCCACGTGGCGCCACATCATTGCACTAATAGAGCAATTGACAGATTTTTCATGAAAATACTAAAACGATCACGATGGACAAATTCAGAGAAGGACTAAAATGATTCACGATAGACAAATTCAAGGACACTACTATTGATTTTCATTGTTAAGGACCAGACTAAGGAGTTATGTCAATGTTACGAACCATTTTGGCTAAAAAACTTTAATTTATTTGATTGTTAAATTTGAGGGTACTTGTGTCTATTTAAATGGAATTTTGGATATATTTGAAATTTATTATAAAAAGTGACATTTTTGAAATTAAGAGTTAATTTTTGGCTATATTTGATAAATACCCTCCTTTGGATGAATTAGGAAAGAATATTTCCAAGATATTAATTAGGAGCTAATATCTTGGAACAATGATGGAAGTATCCTTACTTGGTTATGAGGAGGATTCCTTACTTAATGGAGTTGATCTTCAATTAGGAATATATTAAAGATAGGATTTGATGATTAATCTTAATGCCTTTGACTGTTTCATGCCACGAGTAGGGGGCTTTGAGCAGTCATAGTCCGCTGCTTGAACTTCAAGGGGCCTACGTGTGGGAGTATTTGTGTGCATTGCCCATTTAATGAGGATAATCTTGTCTTCTTCAGGATAAAGTCCACATGTCGTCTTCAGGATTTTTAAAATTATTTTTGACTCCACATGATACAGATTTGTTAATCGTAAGTGGGAGACACAAACATTATAAAAAAGGGAAACTTTGGTTCCGGTTCTTGATTGACAAAAATCTTAGATTGAAACTTTATTAATCTGAATATTTTGATTGAAGGACAACATGTTAAATTTCAGTATTAATTGAAATTTGTAATAACCACAATTATGAAATTCTTCCTAAAATCATGCAAATATTAATACCAAATAGAGATTTTTAGTGGCCGTCAACCACCTGTATAAAAATTTGCATCTGGTCCGGGATATTGCCTGTCTGCTTCCCGTTCTCTCTGTTGTTGTTGTTGTTGTTGTTTTTATTTATTTTTATTTATTTTTGTAAACTATACAGAACGAGACTTGAGGAGATATGGTGTCGATTGTATCAAAATAATAATTAATAATGAAAATGAAGGATTGGTCTTTTTATTGTCGGTGGGTTGAGTTTTACTGCAATTTAGTTGAAAAAACATAAAGATGAAGAGTCCGAGAAGAAGAAAGGGTAGGGAAAGATGGGCATTGTAGTAATCATGTTTATTTTTTTTTTATATCGGATGTCTGCAAATAGACATAATCATACTCGTTTATATCCCGACTTTACTGAATTAGTAAACAATTTTATGAAATCAGTACTATTTCTATTCCAATTCCAGAACATTTTAGTAAATAATTTTTATGAAAATATGATTTTGATTCTCCTTAATTCAACTCCTCCAATTTTAATAACAGTTAAATAACAGATTGTTAATCCTTAATAGGCATGGAATTGAAATCCTCAACCTACCAGAAACCTTAAACTCAAAATACTAAAACACCCTTACAATATAAAATTACCTAAAATACTAATATATTCCAACATAATCATCCTTAATAAAGTGCAGATTTTTTGTGTTCAACTCAATACCTTGCAGTTTAATCTATTTGCATCATTCTATATAACTTAATACAAGTTGATGATTTAACAATATTATACCATTGATGCATTTGTAAAAGTAAAACATTTAATAAAAAAAGTCCAAAGTACAGATACCAGGAGCGTTCCACTACCTTGCTTTTAGGCTCCAATTTATATCCAATTTAATTCATTTTCTCAGTCTAGTTTCCGAGCAAGGGAAGCCTGTACTTTTTTCAACAGAAGCAAATCAACTTTGCAAGAAAAAATTTCATGGGGAGGACTGGATTGTTTGATCTTGAAAGGCACTTCGCCTTCTATGGGGCGTATCACAGCAACCCAGTTAACATTTTGATTCACACTTTCTTTGTGTGGCCATTATTCTTCACCGCTGCTGTTCTTTTCCACTTCACACCCTCTCTCTACAATTTCTCATCTGGGTTTAACAATCATGGTTTCAAATTGAATTTAGGGTTTGTTTTAACTTTTATGTATGCTTTCTTTTATGTCAAATTGGACAAGAAAGCTGGGTCCTTGGCAGCTTTGCTATGTTTTCTCTGCTGGGTTGGAGCCAATGTTCTTGCTAGTGGGCTAGGGTTTGCTAAGTCATGGAAGCTTGTTCTTGCTGCTCAGGTTTTCTGCTGGGGTGGACAGTTCCTAGGCCACGGGATTTTTGAAAAAAGAGCACCAGCTCTTGCAGACAACTTTGCTCAAGCACTTCTGATGGGGCCTTACTTCGTGTTACTTGAGCTTCTTCAATCAGCCTTTGGGTATGAACCTTATCCAGGATTTCATAAAAGTGTGAAAGCAAAGATTGAAGCTAATATCAAAGAGTGGAAGGTCAAGAACCGAAAGAAACTCTCCTGATCATTAGCTTAAATGCATGGGTCACGTTTAGTTAATTTCTTCTCAAGTTATGTTTTTGTCAACTCTACAGTTCCATCAATCACATTTATGAACTTATAATAAGGGTACTGGCTTTATACAATAACCTTATTCCTTGAACCTTTCAGCTTTGTGACAACTAGCTCAAATGCAATTTGCAGTTTTAATGGTCCTTCCACGTGCTCGATTTCTTAGGATATTTACTTTCAAATGCAACTTGCAGCAAGAATCTTGTGTTATATTTTTATGGATTTGGGCATCTGCATGCTTTGTTTTGTTTGGCAGGATCTGCTTGATACTTAATACATACAATGTTTTTTTTAGTACAACTACATTAAGGGATGAGGGGTTTGATTAAGCCAAGCAATAATCTATGATAAATATTTGGTATCGAGCTACCCTTCATATGCGTTGAATCTAAAATCTCTCATTTTGAAGTGGAGATAAATACTTTAGAAAACACTAAGTGGCCATTAAAATACAATATTAGAGATTAAATAATTGACAACAAAAAAATAAATTTAAAAGAATTGCTATTCTCATCCATATATATATTTTTTTGGTCACCTTTTAATGAACACTTAAAGCAGAATTAATTTAGGTTAGGATCAATAGTATTTTTTGATTTTTTTTTTCCAAAAGATAAAATTTTAATTAAAATGTTTATATCCTCCACAAAAATATTAAATAAGACCTTAGGGCCCATGCAATTTCAACTATGAGTGCCACTCTTTTTGAAAGAATAAGATGTAACTGCATGTGCCGCCTTATTACCTATGTAACTACATGTGTTGCCTTATTACCTTGGTGAGGTCTATCTTAGTAGTTAGGAATATATCAAGAGTAAAAAATTTTGATTTTAATACTAATCCATGGGTTTTAGAGGAAGTACCCGCACCATATGGTTAGAGCCTTAGAGGTGACTGTTTTTTATTTTCTGTAAACAAGTTATTGGAAACAATATTATTTGAATTTTTTATATTTTAACAAGCAAGTGAAATCAAGTCTTCGTGATTTTGATGCATATTGGGTTTGTGCATATTTTATTATTTTCTTAGTGATTTTGATGCCATCAATCTTATTTCAATGTATCACTTTTGACATTTTATTCAGCTTTCTTTGGTAATTGTACTTAATTAATAGGATTTTAGATGTCTTCATTCTCGGTTCATTTAGTCAGTCAAGGTATTAATTTATTTCAATTAGGCTCATGAATCATTTTGTCATGATTTGGAGCGAGATTCCAGGTGTTTAGAGTTTTTAAGGGAAAGAGGGGTTGGACAAAGGTAATTTTCATTACCAAGAGAGCATAAGAACAACCAAAGTAGCCCAATTACACAGCAAACCAAAACAAAAGGCGAACCCCAAACACTAAACAAAAGCCCAACCCAAGAGAAGAGCCTAAAAACAGAAAAATAAAAACCCTAAAAGACTAGCTTCCATCGATGCCGTCGAAGAACCTGCCGCCTGACCACCATCTAGCATCCCATGCCAGAGATCGCACCAAACACAGCCCCAAAGAAGTAGGCTCCATCTTCCTCCACCAAGCACCAACACATTGAAACCGCAGCCACCAAGGAAAGAAGCCAACGGGAAAGAATTTTCCCCTAGCAACAAAGTCGAAAACAGCATACAAGTGGAAGGTGGTGGTGTGTACCATATGATTTTTTAGGCAATACAATTTGTTGATTTTGTTCGCGGGAAACTCTGAAATTGTCACAATTAGTACAGTTGCATCATGAATTTACTACAAAATCTAAATCTTGCAGGAAATGGTAGATACGCCATTTCCGGAATGACATAAAATTAGTTAGATATGGTTTTAAAAGAGGGGATACTTTTATAGTTTCATAAATCTATTTCAGTTGAAGAATGTATTTTGGCAAGGGGACCTTTGAGCTGATCATGTGAAGAAACAAAGAGTAATGTTATTCATATCATGTTTTACACCATATTTTTATACCATGTTAGGTAACATTTGACATGGACAGTCAAATCATTTGAATTAATCAGATTTTTAAATTTAGTTTATTATTTAATAAACTAATAATTAAGAAAAACTAATGAATTAAATGATGATTGTGGTATACATGAAGTTTTTCTCCTTCATTTTCTTAGGTTTTGCAAATTTTTTCAAATGATGTGACTGTCCACATCAGATGCCACCTAAAATGATATAGAAATATGATATAAAAATGTAGTATGAATAACATTTCTCGTAAAGAAATTGTCTTTATACATATACAAAGTAAACTACGTGAAATGGTGCCTCCCCAAGGTCCACCTCTTTCTCTCTCCTCTTCCCCCCTCCTCTCTTAATTCTGATTTAGGAAGGAGCCCGCGCTTTTCCTTAAACCGACGTTGTCTTACTTGATGAACGGCGGCACGATCGAAGTCCCTCACCCTCTGTTATCGTTGGACCATGAGGTGGTGGTGATCATGTCTCAGAAAGCTCGCGATGTTCCGCAATCCACCGCCATGGATTACGTTCCGGATAAATTTGTAATTTTTGTTACTGTTATTTGTTAATTAATCACTTTTTATTTTATTTTTTGAAGGTCAGTTAATTAATCAGTTAATAGTGTTGCTGTTAATGATTTAGTTAAAGTAATCAGTTAGTAATGTTGCTGCTAATGATTTAGTTTTAATATAATGATGCTGTTAATGATTTGGTTTTAAGTTTAAATCTGATTAGCGAAAATCGGATGGTGTAAGGTTATGCACTTGCTTTGGATATGACTGCCAGCGAAATCAAGCTTCTGCTAAGGTAATTATCGATAATCGGATTGTTTATGCGATCAAAGACGGTAGTGAAATGTTCAATTTTATGGCTACAAGTTTCTAATTAGAATGCTAATGCTGCAGTTCATGATAATCATATATTCTGATTTAAACAGTTAGTGCAAATGTATTGTTGCTTTGTGATGAATGAGTTATCTTTTGCATATAAGACTTTTTCGTTTCTTGATACTAAGTCTAAAATAGAGATTTCAGAGCAAAACATTGATCCAGTATAAGCGAGTTGTGATTTTGTAGTTTTTATATATTTCCAGATAATATCTGCTGAGATTAGAAAGAGAAAAAGGGCAAGGGAAAGCTATGGTGACTCTCGAAAGATGGTTCAAGTCCTTGTTGGACTTGTGTTTCTTATGTGTTTAGTACATTGTTAGGACTATAGATTTGGATTGAACTCAATGTTGCTAGTGAATATAAATATATGTGTGTGTGAATATATGTGTGTATATAATTTATACATTGTTAGGACTAATAATTTTTGTGCTGTCGGGATTTTCGATTGGGATTGGGGCTAAGGACTAGGAATGTTGGATAGAATGTTAATTTATACGGGAGTTGGTTTTTTCTTCTCTGTGAATCAGGATTGACAATTTCATTTTGCACATGCCATACCGATTAAAGATGCTATGGTGTTGTCAAAGATACACCAGACGTATAAAGTTGGATATTTCAAGGTTGCCTGTTTTCTGTTAAACCTTTTTGTTTTTCCTACTTCTTCTGTTTCATTTCTTACTTTTGACTACTACTTTTAGGATGTTGTTTTGGCTAGACTTTTGGATGAGGCCACAGTCCTGCGAAGATATAATTTTCTCTTCTTTTACATAAGATATTGATTTTTTTTAGTCATTCATCACTTCGAATAATGCATTTGTTCTGCTTGAGCATAATATTCTGATCTCAAACCACTTTCACAAAGCTGATTTATTATCTACACGTGTGCTATTTTCATTTTAAATTGTGACTATTATTTTGCTCTTCCTATTCTCATATTCTTGACAAGTGACCTCTGAAATTTATTGCTATAGCTTTTCAAAGCGCTTCAGGTATAAATTCATCTCACACTTCCTTGGCAGGGGAGAATTGGACCATTGAGTGGGCTATACGACTAACAGTTGCTCTGAACATTGCCAAAGCATTAGATCACTGCAGCAGCGAAGGCTGCCCATTGTACCATGACTTAAATGCATATATTGTTCTCTTTGATGAGGTGTTGTCTCAAATTTCCTTTCCCAAACGACAATTAGTAAAATAGAGGACCAATTAAGTCTTTGAGAAACAAATTTCTTTGTCTACATTGCTGAGTATTTGCAGCTTGCAACTTTCATTGGTTATTATATTTGATTGAGTTAAACTTGGATTTCTGGATTTTGACTTTTTCATTTGTTTCTCTGTTGCAGATTTAACTCACTAAATAGGTAAGTCGAGAAGAATTCAGCGTTGCAACTCCTTTTTTGGTATGCTGTTTAAATCTGTCTGGCATTTTATTCATTTCTTCATGTTTAACTTTGTTCTGTAGGCTTCCTATGGCTAACTTAAGAATTTAAGTTATTCATTTTTTAAAGATGTTAGCTATTTTGGAACAGTTTGAAAGTTAATGCATGACTCGAGGATGACTTTTAGCTTATCCCACTTATCTTTTACACTCTCGCTTCATTCATGTGCTGAGTCATGGTTTAACTGTCTAAATTCAAGAACTAAAAATGGCCAGCAGGCTAAAAAAGGATTAGATTTTGAGATGCATATTTTGGTTTCTCATTATTTCTTTGTTTTCTAATTTTCATTTATTAATGTTCTTTTGGCAGCTTATTTGATTGTATTTGTGTAACAAATTGGTTACTTGACATTTTGAGGTATATAATTTGCTTTACTTTGTTTCAGTTTCTTCAGTTAGATAAAGAGTGGATATGCGTTTGCTTTGAGTGAAGTATCTTTTGATGTACATATCAAATCTTATGTCGAGATTGAAAGTTTTTTTATTAACAGTTGCATGGCTGGCTTTTTTTTATTAACAGTTTATCCATGAATGTGAACTATAAGGTTTCTATCAATTAGAATTGGCTATCTCTTTTATTAAGAATTTGTTTTTACACACCATATTGACTCTTCTTCATATAAGTATATATCATGAGTATGTAGAATGTCATGTCTGCGTGTCGTATGATTTTTGCATGAGAATTATAAAGTGACAGCATGTTGCAATGGTGTATTGTGTGTAAAACTTAGTCCACTTGGTGAATGGTTTCCCATTCTGTTAAGCTTCAGTGTTTGAGTCGCGTTAGATTGTTGAGGAATTCATCAAAAAGGCTTCCAGATATAGCCCTTTCTTACTTCCAAGGGTCATGCATATTTCTCCATTTTTTCATCCATTACTTTTTTTTAGATACATTTTCTTTTCTGTTTTAAATTATTGTATTCAAGTTTGACTTTGTTATATTAACTCTGAAATTCGAAACTCGAACACAAGTTTCTAAAATATAATGTTCTTTGGAACTTTCCATATTTCTGAGTATGCACTACATTGATTAAGGTTTTTTAAATTCAAGGCCACGATGTTTGCATGTCCACAATCATGTGAATTAAGGCCAAAACAGATACAAAGTTTGATGAGAGCAATTCAACGATTTAAATTAGTTTTCTAATCACATTAGTTACTTTGTCTAAAGAAAAGAAAAAGGAGCGTCTCCTTCATCAATCATTCTTGAGATGCATCTTAGTTTACATACAGTTCTCAGTTTTCTGTCTCCCTTTATTCTTTTAATTTTTGTGTGTGTGTCTATCTATGCATGCACACAGATCTCGGATAAAGCAAAGTTCTAGATGTTTTTTTAATTCTAACAAACTGATTAGATGAATAAGCGTTCAACTTGGCTAAGTCTATTGATATTATCGTATTAGTGGGAATGATATGGTTGGAAATATTGTGTATATTTTCATGCATAGGCTTGATAAAATCCTGCACTTTTTGCTGCGATCAATTTTTAGTTTTTTGGTTTGGTGAATTCTTGCATTGTTTTCCAATGAAGAGGATTCGAGCATTAATATTGTCGGTAATGGTGAGACTACTGGTTTTCCAACCACCCCACACAATGAGCAGCTGAGTTATGCATCTCCAAGCAAGAAAAGGCTGGATGCTATTAGTGATTCTGCCAAAGAATCAAAACAAAGTGGTAGGTATTTACATTTCCATGTATAGGATTTTGTGGATTTTATGAGATATATTGTTTGTTCTTCTCTCAGCTTTGAGTTTTAGATATGTTTAGCTCCTTTTCGAAGGACAAACAGATTTTGCGCTAATTTAATGACTTATGGCTTATCTGTTTTTTCTTCAAAATTCATGTGCAAAATTTTGTTGAGTCAACATTCAATGCCCTTCCTTCGAATCAAGTTAAAGGTAGGATCATTAAATCATACTATTTTCATCGCCTCCTTATCCCCTTGCTGAACAGAATGGAGTGAATTGTCTTCATTTGCATTCTTGCATTTGAACTTGCAAGTCTGTTTATGCTAAATTAATCATATTTATTTTTTGGTGTCTTCGATTCTGCTGAGTTGCACCTTATTGTCTATTTTTAGATTTCATTTAGACTCATAAACTGAGGCATTATGTATGGCATTATGTATGCCCTAGAACGAATGGAGGAGTTTAAGCAACAATGTCGGTGGCCGCCTTTGTAAATAGATTGAAATATACGAATGATCAATTAGCCATCATAAAATAATGTGGTCTATGTATATATTATGTACTTGCACATCAAGTATGTAAGTAGTACCATATGTACTGTTTTCAATCCTGCAGCATCACGCATGCATTTTTTGCTAGTAATATCTATAACACCTTCAAGGGCTTTCTGAATTTCCTTTATTTTTTATTTTTTGTCGCAAGGCTTTTCTATATTTCATAAAATTTTATTTAAAATTTTGAATTTAATATTAAAAATTCAGTATTAATAAAATTAAATACGTATTTATTTTTCACTAGCCTTTGATTATATGTATATGTTTGTGGTTCCTCATTTTTGAATTTCTACGGGATTTGGCAAATTTGTCCGATCCATTAGTCGAGTGTGAAATTGTTTGCAAATTTGTCCATTTGAATTTCTAATTAATTAATCTGATTGCAAGTGTTTTGGTAAAGATATGATGAACTCGGTTCACTTGCTGCTGCCGCTGCTTGCTTTATTTGAAAGTCACTCATCAGAACATTTGCCGCACTCTTCTACATCAGTTTTTCTTTTTCAATTACGTGTCGTGTTTGTAGTGTTTGTGTGTGACACATTTCCAAGCCTCAACACACACGCTGGGGCTGGACTTTGTTCAGTCCGCGCAAATGGATGGGCCACGGGAAGGCTTGATTGTGTTGAAAAATCCTTTCTTAAATTCCAAGCGGAAATAAAGGATTAGAAACTCTGCACCTCCAAAATTTAACCTAGCTTAGATTAAGTTACGGAACTAAAAATATCTGTTAACTAAGGTTAACTGAATATAACAAACCATGGGTTTGTTCTATATGAGAATTTCGTCAATTTGATTACATTGCAAGACCTAGGATTCAAGAGAAGACTTTTCCTTTCCAGAGGAGGAGGACGTGGTCATATCTTATAGCTTTATGGCAACCGGAATTATTTAGTCGTTTTCCTGGGAAATTGATCGGTGTACTAGTGGTCCCTTTCTGGGAGTTGCTCTGCAAATTCATCAATTCAACCTGCACAAAGTATTCTCTTGTGTGGTGGCATTAGTTCGAGATTAACTAAGGCAACTATCACATAGAAAATGAGTGATTCCAAAGAAATAGTATCAACAATAGCAGAAATAAAATATACGGTTGTAATAATATTGTAGCTAGGTGGAAATGGAGGCAGGTTATCTCTCCTGTTTGGGAGTCCTTTCCATTCCCTCCTATTTGTGCAGTCACGGTTAAGCCACGTCAATATTTTATATTCCTATTGCTTTTTGTCTTATTATCTTTATAAAAAAAATCAATATAAAATGTTAACGTAGCTTAATCGCGACCGCACAAAATAGAAGGGGATGAGGAGGGCATCCAAACAGGAGGGCAGACAATCTGCCTCCGGTGGAAATACCCCACCTTGACTTTTCTTTTTAATTATACAGCTTCTCAGCCTTTATAAGTTGGTGCTCACCACCATGCACTCTCATTATCCTCAAGAAAATAACTATTTCAGACCCATTCATTGTTCAATCCCTTCGTCAACCTCTCATTGCAATTAGCTGAGTTGTATGCTGTTATTAATTTCTTGTTTTTCATTTTCGGTCCAGAGTCTTTTTCTAGCCAGCTAGTGCAATACTTGCACCAACTGAGTAACCGAGAAGCAACTTTCTTTCTTCTTTCCTTTTGTGATCGGACAGAAGTAATTTTCTGCAACTTGGAAGGTTGCCCTTTCTTGTACAAATGGCTGAAATTGCCGTACCAGTAGCTTTGTTTTTAGCGGACAAAGTGATAATCTTCCTCCACAGAAAATTCAGCCGATCGAACATTAATAATAATAATAATCCCCGTTATTTAGAGAGGATGCGAGCATATCTTAGTGAATACTCATCATCAGAACAGACTGCTTATGATGAAGGCTTTCAAGTGCTTCAAACTAGAACAGGAGACATCCGAAATATAGCTTATGAATTGAAGACGTTCTTGACGAATTTCTGGTTCATGTGGTGAGTTATCGGACAGAATTAAAGATATTGTTGACAATAAGCTAGTTTTTCTTTCAACTCTTGATAAAATTCACCAAGTTCGGGGACGAGATCAAAGAAGTCGCCCAAGTTCCAGCACCACAAGACATGGAGAGAGTACGGTGACTCATCATAACCAATTCCTTGAAGAAGAAGAAATAGTAGGGTTTGAGGAGCCTAAAGAAAAACTCATCAGTCAGTTGATGGAAGGAGATCCGAATATTTCGCTTGTAGGTCCTGGTGGCTCAGGCAAAACCACTCTTTTGAAGAATGTCTTCGAGAGCAAAGAGGTCCAACGGTTTTTTGGATGCCATGCTTGGATTGATGTGCTGCGTGACTTGTGTGCCCGTAAACTTGATGAGCTCTTGCTCAACATGTTAAGCAAATTTAATCCAAAAGGCAAAAGGAAGGAATCAGTTACTCATGAAGATCCAAAGGCGCAATTGGTACGAGCTTCGAAGGACAAGAAGTTTGTGGTCGTGTTAGATAATGTTTGGAGCAAACAAGATTTGAAATGCATTGTAGATGCTTTACCAAATGGTTTACCTGGGAGTAAAATAGTCATAACCACTCGTAACTCTGAAGTAGCGTCTTTTCATGCAAAATCTTCGTACATCCACTATATGAGCAATGTGTTGTCATGGGAAAGAGTCTGGAATCTATTCTGCGGAAAGGCTTTTCACAATAGCAAAGGAAAGTGTCCAACCCAGATTTTGGACTGGGCAGAAAAAATCGTCAAGAAGTGTGAAAGCTTGCCCCTTGCAATTTCAGCTGTTGGTACTTTGCTAGCAATGAAGCGACCAACTCCACTTGATTGGAAGAAGTTACATGACAGCCTCGGATCAAATGTTCCCATTATTACTCAAATATTGCAACCAAGTTACAAGGACCTTCTTAAGATTTGTTTCTTGGTCTTTGGCATGATTCCTGAAGACTACTCCATTAGCCGTGAAAGACTAATTCGCTTACGGGTAGCTGAAGGAGTTGTGGTTTCATGGGAAGTTGCAGACGGCTGTCTGAATGAACTCATTGGAAGAAATTTACTTCATGTGAGTTCATGGGAAGTCGACGGAAGAGTCAGAAGCTGCCGTGTACTGAACCTTGTTAGCGAGTTCATCATTCGAGAAGCGAAGGATTTCATCACTGTCTTGTTGGCAGCAAACTGCAGAGGTGCTAGGCCAGGTGAGGAAATTCGACACCTTTCTGTTCATGATGTTAGTGAGGGCAACAATTTTTCAAGTGGTAGAGATTTCAGTTGTACTCGTACCATACTATTAAGTGGGCATGGAAGTTATGATTCCGAGCTTGAAAGACTACTTAAAACCTTTAGGGCCTTAATTTTTTACCAAACAGGCCCTAAATTTTTAAGGGTTTTAGATTTGCAAGGGATAAATTTGGACAACTTTCCCGATTCTGTTTTTGGTCTCACCCTCTTGAGGTACATGAGTCTAAGGCACACCAATATTAAAAAAGTGCCAAAGTCCATAAAGAAGCTTGGATTCTTGGAAACCTTAGACCTTAAGCACACAAAGTGGCCAATTTACCAAAACAGATTTATAAGCTCCACAATTTGCGCCACCTTTTAGTCTATCGCTATGATGTCACGAATTATGTGACATTAGAAGCTGCAAGAAGCGTAGAGGTCTCTGCAGGCAACATTTCATCTTTATCCTCCATACAAAAGTTGTCACTAATTAGTGTAAAAAATAACAGAAAAATCATAATAGCTTACGAGAGTTGAAAGGTTTGAAGAAACTGGGGTTGACTGTGTTAGTATATGAGTATGAACATAACATTAGGTCCGGTTATAGTGTGAGAATTAGATATGGAAAAGTCTTGTTAATAAGCTTCAGTAGTCCTAATCCTTATGGGATTGGTAGTTCTGGTATAACACTTAAAGTAGCACTGGGATTGTGATTATTCATATGTTTTGGTATGAATTGGATAGTTGAATCCTACATTGATTCTAATAGGAGATTAGTGAGGATTGGCTCGGTATATAAACGCTAACCACTGCTCTTGCAATGTACGGATCAATTTGATTCAACCTATTTTTTGAGAGCACTAGCAAATTGCTAAAGAGGAGACGGTTAACTATTTCAAGGAGTTTCAATGGCTTCATCATCTTCATCTGGTGCTGTAGGTATGTGTTCTATCTCATCTCTGCATATACAATATGTTCTTGATGATTATGGTTCAATGGCATCTCTACGATCTATAACATGGTATCTATGCATACATTTGACAGACTGATCTTAAAAAAGAAGATGGAAGGAAGTTGTGTTGTCATCTCTTTGTGAGTTTTATTGATGACTTTTCCAGATATTGTCATCTCTTTCTAATTAGTGAAAAGTCCTCAGTCTTTAATTGCTTCAAGATCTTCAAATGTGAAGTTGAAAAACAGTTAAATGCAATGATTAAGATTGTTAGATCAGATAAATGAGTACTTTGGTAGGCACATAGAGGTAGATTAACAAAAAGGTCCCTTTGCTTTTTTTCTTGAACAACAAGGGATTGTGGCACAATATACCACCCCTGGAACACCTTAACAGAATGGGGTAGTAGAAGGAAGGAGTAGAACATTGATGGGGATGGTAAGGAGCATGAAGCTGCCTAGTTTTCTCCGGGGAGAATCTCTGAAAACTACAAGCTACATATTGAACATGGTTCCTTCGAAATCAGTACCAAAGACAGCATTTAAAATCTGGACAGGCAGGAGACCTAGTTTTGATCACTTCCATGTTTGGGGTTGTAAGGCAGAAACTAGGTTTTATAATCATAATGAGAAAAACTTGATTCTAGAACTACATCATGTTTTTTCATTGGATATTCTGAAAAGTCAAAAGGTTTCAAGTTTTATTGTCCTGGAACACATACTAGGGTTCAAGAAACTCATAATGCAATGTTTTTGGAAGATGATGATGTTTCTGAGCTGGTACAAGACAACTTTATTTTTGAAGAAGTTGAACAATCAATTGAATGTACACCTTGGATGGATTATGAATTTGTGCCCATATTAACTAGGTTGCCTGCATCCAACCTTGATTCAAACCAATAAATGGATGACACAATGAGTGCACAAGATACTCAAACAACAGAACAACCAAACACTGAAGGTGTTTATATTCAAGATCAACATATTAGTCATTGGTACAACCTTCACCAAGAAAATCTGGGAGAATTCGAAAACTATCCATTTCATAAGATTATGTGTATTTGCAAGAAGTAGAGTTTGGTTTAGGAGACATTGATGATCCTGCAACCTATAATCAAGCAATGCAGAGTGATCAAGTTGTTCTATGGCAGAAGGTAATGGAAGAGGAATTGGATTCAATGTCCAAGAATAATGTTTGGACCCTAGTGAATAAAACATCACATATTAAGCCTATAGAATGTAAATGGGTTTACAAAACCAAGAGAGATATTGCTGGAAGAATTGAGAGGTATAAGGCTAGATTAGTGGCAAATGGCTTCACTTAGAGAGAAGGAATAGACTACAATGATACCTTCTCACCAGTCTTTTCCAAGGATTCTATACGGGTTATCATGGCATTAACTGCTTATTTTGACTTAGAATTACATTAAATGGATGTAAAAACAGCTTTCTTGAATAGAGATCTATTTGTGGTTATCTACTTGGTTCAGCTTATTAGATTTGTTGAAAGGGGGAAGGAAAATATGGTTTGTAAGCTTAATAAGTCAATTTATGGACTTAATCAAGCTTCAAGGCAATGGTTCCTCAAATTTGACCAAGTAATCACTGCACGTGGGTTTATAGAGAACAAGTTAGATGATTACATTTATCTCAAGTTCAAGGGATCAAAGTTCATTTTCTTAATTTTTATGTTGATGATATTCTCCTTGCAAGTTCAGACAAGCAATTACTACAGGAAACTAAGGTTGTTCTTAGTACTAATTTCGATATGAAGGACCTAGGTAAGGCCCATTATGTTCTAGGAATCAAAATTGTGAGAGAGAGAAACAAAAAGTTACTTGGTTTGTCTCAGAAAAGGTATATTGAAAGGGTGCTTAACAGGTTTAACATTGAGAATTGTAACAAAGCAGATGTTCCAGTGAACAAGGGAGATAAGTTCTGCAAAAATTAGTGTCCTAAAAGTGAAAATGAGGTTGAGTTGATGAAGATGAAACCATATGCTTCATTAGTTGGTAGTCTTATGTATGCCAATATATGTACAAGGCCAAACTTAGCATTTATTGTTGGTTTGCTAGGTAGATTTCAGTCAAATCCAGGTGAGGCTCATTAGGTTGCAGCAACGAAGGTTTTGAGATATTTGTAGAAAACAAAAGGGTACATGTTGGTGTATGGTAGAGAGAATTCATTAGAACTGATTGGTTTCATAGATTCAGATTTTGTAGGTGATAGAGATGAGAGAAAGTTAACGAGTGGTTATGTGTTTATGTTGAATGCAGCTACTGTTTCATGGAAAAGTGCCAAGCAAACCATTGTATCAACTTCGACAATGGAAGCTGAATTCGTTGCTTGTTTTGAGGGAATGAAACAGGCAGTTTGGCTCAGGAATTTTGTCACTGAGATGAAGATTGTAGAATCTGTGAAAGGACCTATGAAGATGTTGTGTGATAATAGTGCTGGTGTGTTCTTCTCTAAGAATAACAAGAGAACTTCAGCCTCAAGGTTGATGGATGTCAAGTTTCTTAAAGTTAGAAAAGTTGTCAAAAAGGGAGAGATTGAAATTTTGTATCTGCTAACTAATTTGATGGTTGCAGATCCATTTACAAAAGCACTGCCAAATAATGTGTTTAAGGGACATGTTATGAAGATGGGAGTTTTAGAATCTTTTGACAAGTGGGAGTGAACAAGAAATCAAAAACTTTGAGGATTGCAATTAATGCTTCTTTGGTTAATCTTGGTTGTTGAAGCTGTGGACCTCGAGGTACAAGTTAGTCAACTAGTATGTTGTGTTGGTATGACTTGTTTAGGTAGTGTTCCAGCTTATTTCTTTTCCTTTGTTGTTTTAGTTGTCAATAAGGGTTCAATTTTCCTTTTGTGGGAGATTGATTGTACCAAAAGACAAATCTTATGAATAATTGTTTGATTTGCAAGAAAATCGATTGTGGTTTTGTTGAGGCATTTCTGGAAACTACTGGTTTGCATTGATTGACTAAAGTTTTTAACTTTTGTTGAGATCAGTGAGAGTAATGTGATATGACATTGTTATTTACATATGTTCACAAAATACAGGATATAGTACATTGTGATTCTTGAAATGAAATCTGTGAGGTTGTAGATGGAATTCTAGAGTTCTGTACTTTAAATGTATAGGCGAAATTTGGATGTAAAGATAAGCTCTTGGTTAACTTAGACTTGGTGATCACTTCCATAAAATTCGATGTACTGGATGTTATGTTTCATTCTTAAGTGGGAGAATGTTAGCATATGAGTATGAACATAACATTAGGTCCGGTTATAGTGTGAGATTTGGATATGGAAAAATCTTGTTAATAAGCTTTAGTAGTCCTAATCCTTATGGGATTGGTAGTTCTAGTATAGCACTTAAAGTAGTACTGGGTTTGTGGTTATTCATATGTTTTGGTATGAATTGGATAGTGGAATCCTACACTGATTCTAATAGGAGATCAGTGAGGATTGGCTCAGTATTTAAACGCTAACCACTGCTCTTGCAATGTACGACTCAATTTGATTCAAAGTCCTATTATTTGAGAGCACTAGTGAATTGCTAAAGAGGAGAAGGTTAACTGTTTCAAGGAGTTTCAATGGCTTCATCATCTTCATCTGGTGCTACAGGTATGTGTTCTATCTCATCTCTGCATATACAATCTGTTCTTGATAATTGTGGTTCAATGGCATCTCTACGATCTATGACATGGTATGTATGCATATATCTTACATACCGATCTTAAAAAAGAAGATGGAAGGAAGTTGTGTTGTTCTCTTCATGAAATGGAGCAGCTCTCGACATTGGACGTACGATCAACGAGCGAGGATGAGTTTCTGGATTTGGATCATGATGAATTTCGTCCTGACTTTCTGCAACGCCTATATTTGAAAGGGCGCCTAGAAAGGCTGCCAATGTGGATTTCCAAACTTCACAGCGTAGCAAAGATTGGTTTAAAGTGGTCAAAACTTCAGGCTAATGAAAACCCACTTGAGGCCTTCAAGCTTTGCCTAATCTGATGGAGCTCGATTTGGTTCAGTATCACACCGGTGCAGAGTTGGAATTCAAAGCTAACACGTTCAACATGCTAAAGATATTACATATTGAATGGTTTGATCAACTAAATATGGTGGTAGTCGAGAACATGGCAATGCCTAAGCTTGAGAAGCTAATCATGTCTAGATGTCAGAATTTGAGCTTACTTCCACTTGGAATGGAGCATCTTATGCATCTCGACAAACTGCTTCTATATGAAATGCCTGATGAGTTCATCGCTAAGTTGGGAAAGACAATGAGGACTGTGCTCATGTCAAGCATATTCGAGTCATCCACTTTTTCCATCTCGGGAGGAACCAGTCCTTCACTGGATTTCAAAATCTTTCTTGATTGAGTTGACTCGAAAGAAACACAAGGTAAATAAAGCTTTCAATTGCCTTCTTGTTTTTTGGTTGATGAATTGCAATAGTTTTGACTCGGGTTTTAATATTTTGATCTCTTTCTTCTCTATCTCTAGGCCACTGTGGGGTGAAGGAGATTAACTGAAATGGTGATCAGGTGAAAGACGAACTGGTGGTTAAGTTGGCTTAGAACTTTGCTGAAGTAAAGAAGGCAGGAATTCACCAGTACAGAAATGCTATGGCATTTTTGTGGAATAAAAAATAATCACAAGGCGACACGTGAATTTTTGGATAAAAGAGGACAAAAATACCCTTGAGGCATAATGGGATTCCTACACGTGAGCAGCATGCAATCTCATCCCTCAACCAAGTCAAAAGTGCCCAAAGAAGGTAACAAATTCCAAATTATTTCATCCTTCCTCATTCCATATTCTCTACAAAGCAATCATTCCATAACCTTCAAAACATTGCACAAAAATTAGGTTAATTGGTTATTTAATGGATTTATTTCCTAATTAATCCATTAATCACCAATTAAATCACCCATTATACCAATTAATCACCCATTACACACCAAAGGGCCGGCCACCTTTTCTCCAAAGGGGACCGGCCATGCTATATCTATTGAACCCCATTTTTCTCTAAAAAGCTAAGTACACACTCTTGCAAAACTCCAAAAACTCTCTAAACATTTTTCTCTCTAAATTCTAACTTTGGCATCGGAGGTTCTTCGGCCAAAGCCCCCCCCATTCATCGTGGGCGCGTGAGGCTCTTGGCCTTGACCCTAAGGTGTTAATTGTTTTGTAGGTGCAATTTTGTCCAAGAAGGAGGCGGAAATTTGCATCCGCACTTTTGCATTTATTTTATAAACTTATATATTGTTGGCTATGTTTTTGTCTATGCATTTTGTTATTGTAACGGCCAAACTTGATGTCTAGTGAATGAAATTGAGCTGTGGCTCACCGCACAGCCATAAATAAGAGTAACTACTGATTAATGATTATACACATATTATAGTTCGGATATCTTTTGCATGATTTTGAATCACTTAATTGGGAGCTTTCATCGATTTGTTTCGATAAGCAGTCCGTCAGATAGGCTTGCATCATCATGCTCAAAAATTTGAGGGCTCTTTCAACATCATCATCCCTGACATTGCTTGAAAGGTTGAAGTTTAGGTTTGTGAATCTTGAAATTCTCAACTAGCATCATTGCTAGGTGGAACAGAAAATTCAGCCATTTTCACAGGAATTATTAAGCCTAAAATATAAGTAGCAACGTCGCGTGCCTCCATAGTATAAATTAATTTTTTTGTATAAAACAATTGTGTAACTCTATTCATTGGCGAGCAAGGTTTTACGCTAGAAGAGGAGGAAAGATGGGGGAACTGAGGAGTAATGGAGAATAAGGTTTTGCGACCATGTTCGTCCTCACATGACTCCGCCCCTAACTTTATCTATAAATGAGATAGAATATACAAAGCAATACAATCAATTTTGGAACATAACGAAAGGTCTTGGTAAATGTATGTATCGAGCAACTAGATAACGAAAGGTCTTGGTTTTTCCAATCCAACTGCATGCGGTTGGGAGGGCGACTACAACGGGCCACCCATTTTGAACTTTCATCCTTAATTTTTCTTTGTTTCTTGGCGTATGGTTAAAGGGTTTCGTTTTCTTCCGTCTAACTCTTTTAAGTATGTATGACAACTTCTACACTTTCAAGCACAAGGACCATGGCAGTTTCTCAAGTGGCGTCCCTTGAGAAATTTGGCTCACGTCGATCAAGGATTCCAAAGAAGAGAAGCAAGCCATGCATCCATGAATCTTTCTTCCTAAAAATTCCATAGAATAGAAACTAGCCATTCAAAATAAGTTGATGAGAAACAAAAATGTTTGCTATATAGGCTACAGCCATGCAAAATTTGGGTCTGAGAGGGCCAGTTTAGATTGGAGGTCTGACCACGCAAAATTCATAGATAGACACAAGGTTTATCCTTACAAAGCCTTTGCAAGGGTTTTATTTCAGGTGTGATATTTTTACCTTCACATTCTTACACTCTCCCTAATTTGTGACAAACATGTGGATAACACGAATTGAGTGACTGATAACACGTGTGACTGTTGAGCATCATATGTGAGCCAATCTGCTCTAATACTATAAAGAAAGTTAAAATTCTACCATAAAACTAATTGATAATATGAAGAATAGCCTAACAACCTATAAGCCCTTACAAGGTTTCTCTTTACACTGATGTGAGACTATTTTACCTTCGCATCCTCACATATAGTTTCTTATTGTTTGTTGAGAATTGGATTGTTAATATCCTGTGGTAGTCTGGTTAACACAGTATGAAAAAAATCCAAGTAAAAAATGTTATAGCGGGAGGGATAAAAGGAGGTGGGCTAGAGAAATTAAGTTATTTGAAATTACTACAAATTACACCATGGCTTAAATAAATTTCTAAAGCTATGAACTTGTCCAGGGCATCTTCGCTATCGTAATCTTTATCTTGAATCTCTCGGGCTGGTTTGGTATTGCTATGCTTTGAAAAAAAGCTGCTTCTGCTGTGCTGTGAGAATAAGCAGCTGTGAAATAAAGCAGCAGAGTGTTTGGTAAACTTTTTTGTAAAAGTGCTTTTGAAAAAAAAAAAGCAGTATTAGAGTGTTTGGTAAACTTTTATGTAAAACAGATGTGAAAAAAAGCCAGTTTTTCAAAGCTAGGTTTTGTAGCTTCTTGTTTTTGGCTTTTTTTCATCCAAAACTGTGAAAAAAAGCTGAAGCTGAGTGTTTACCAAACACAAAAACAGCTCCCAGCTTTTTTTGATAGCAGCTTTTTTCAGAATCACCTCAGTACCAAACCAGGTCTCAGTGATCCGGGCTGCTGATGATGAGTAGTCCCTTTTAGGTAGATTTTCATGATTTTATTTTTATCCTTCCCAAGCATATCTTGGGCTCTTTAAAACATCATGATTAGAACCTCTTTGAAAAATTGGATATGTGGGTTACATAATTCTCAACTAGTTCCAATGCCAAGGGAACAGACAATTCAGGTATTTTTCACTCCCAATTCCTTTGAATGGAACATGAAGCTAAAGCACATGCATATAAGTAGCTTGTGTGGATCCCCAGTAAGTAACCTATATATTGTTTTATAGCAATTTTTTGTTCTTTCTCGTGTCTTTTTATTTTATCAATATCGATGAATTTCATTCCACATTAATAAAGCATTACACATTTTGGATGGATTGATTGGAAAATAAAGCAATGGCATACAAAGACTTCAAAAACCCCCATCTAGTATAACCGTCTTCAAATAAAGAAGGTCCAGTAAAACCATCTTCAAATAAAGAAGGTCCATCAACTTGAAAGAAGCTCCCTGTTTACCACCATCTGAAATCATATACTCCGAATTTTCAACTCAGCCTCCAAAATTGCCATTAGCCATGGAGGAACCTCCTCAATCCTAGCCATGAATTCATTATAGCTTAACGCAAATTGAGCCACTGAATGTGCCACCATGATTAAAATCGCTTTTAAAAATTTAATTATGGTGTCTTTAGCCTTGTAACAATTCTTATTGTATTTAATAAAAGGATAAATCAGGTTCTCATCATTTCTTTTGTTATTCCATTGATTAAAATCTGATTCCTTTTCAATTTTTGATCAAGGTCCTTGGTATTAATAACATCATTAATTATTTCAATAATTAAATATTTTTTATTTCTAAATATATTCATTTAATGTTAAAAATGTTACAATTATTATATTTATATTTAATTATGGCTAAATTTTTTTATCATATATTTTTATTTTTAGTTTGTACCCATTTTTAATTTGCAACCCTTTTTTTAACTTGTATCAATTTCTTTTCAGTTTTAATTTGTACCCATATATTAATTTCTTTTTGTGCCCATATTTTTTAAAGTTTTATTTGTATTTGTACCCATTTTTAATTTTGCTAAATGTACCCATGCTAATTATATGTACCCATTCATGTAATTTTTTCAAATTTTTAATCTTAAAATGTACTCATTCTTAAATATTCAAATTTGTTATATGTAAAATGTACCCTTTTTTTTATATAAAATCTATTCAAATTTTTAATCCATTTTTAAACTTATATGGGTACATTTTTTTCTTTGATTTGAGAATGTATCCATGTTAAGTTTAATCGAAGAAATTTACTAATGTTATTAAGCCTAATATGTTTTTTTCTTTTTTTTGTTTATGATTTTGAAGAATGTACCATGTTTTGTTACAATAATTTTTTGGTTAATTTTGATGAATGTACCATGTTTTTATACACACACACACACATACAATAGTGTATTTATATTTTAATATTTTTAATCCCACAAATTATGGGTTTTTATTTAAAATCTCATTAATATAAACAATTATAAATTTCAATTTTTAATTTAAAAAATATAGTAACGTACATAGAAATAAATTATCACATTAATTTCAGAGACTTGGATCAAAAATTGAAAACCAATAAGGTTTCAGTCAAAGAATATTCATAGTTAGGGATCACATCCAAAATCTCCCTTAATAAAATTTAGGATCTGAAATCGCTTCAGAAACCAAAACCGCTTATCACAAGGTTTGGAGGAAAAATGTAATATGCTAACTTTTAATAAAACTTGATATTTAAGACTTGACAACATACCATATGACTACCACATTAAAATTTACCTACCAACATACTTTGTGACAGAACTAGATTGTGAAAGGTCTTGGTCTTTGTTCCCAATGGGAGGCGTAGGTTACAACAGGCCATCCATTTTGACTTGTTTTTATTTATTTATGTAGTCTGCTAGTATTCAAATAAACAAGGTCCATCAACAGAAAAGAAGCTCCCAGTTTACCACCATCTGAAATTATATACTCCGAATTTCCGACTCAGCCTCCAAAATTGCCATTAGCCATGAAGGAGCCTCCTCAATCCAAGCCATGAATTCATTACAGCTTAACGCAAATTGAGCCACTGAATGTGGCATTGAATGTGCCACCCCACCATGATTATAATCGCTTTTAAAAATTGGATTTTTGGTGTCTTTAGCCTTATAACAATTCTTATTGTATTTAATAAAATTTAAGATCTGAAATCGCTTCAGAAACCAAAACCGCTGATCACCCGGTTTGGAGGAAAAATGTAATAAGCTAACTTTTAAGCTAACTTGATATCTAAGACTTGACAACATACTATATGACCACCTCATTAAAATTTCCTACCAACATACTCTGTGACAGAACTAGATTGTGAAAGGTCTTGGTCTTTGTTCCTAATGGGAGGCGTAGGTTACAACAGGCCATCCATTTTGAATTGGTTTTTATTTAGTTAGTTAGTCTGCTTGTATCGAGCTGTTCCTCATTCATGAAAATTGAAGATGAGTTCTTTTAATTTACAAGTGGAAACCGTAGTACTAGTGTCGACTTTTTGTTTTATTAATTTTTCTCTTTTAATCTTGAAATGCCATTCGTATGTTTTAAATAAGAAAAGCTTTTTATATAATAAAAAGAAAACTTGCAGAGAAAATAGGGTAAACAAAAACCAAATCACTGGGTGGTTCAATGGTTGGAAACAAATTTCATGCTCATATTTCACACGGTACGTCTTGAGTTCGATTTCTGACGCTGATAAATCACACGATGGTGATCATGAGAAGTGAGTCTTTCCGACCCTCAAAAGAAAGGACTCCTGTAACGAAACCACCTGGTCCTCTATTTTGAAAAAAAGAAAGAAAAAAACAAACAAACAAACAAACAATTCCAAAGCCATGACAAGTGAGAATTTGAAGGAAGAGATTGGAGCCAACAGCGAATGTTCGAGGAACATTGACCAATCTTTGTAAGCTCATCGGCAATAAATTTGCCTCCTAATATATATATATATATATATATATATATATATATATAGCTGAAATAAATAATCTGAAACTGACAAGCCAATCTCTGAATATTTGAAAGAAAGTTCTCTCGAATGACATTAGAACTTGGTTTCTGACTATTAAAAGCAAAATAGCCATCATACAACTCAGTGGTATTTTTTTTTGTACTTGTAAATGAAGGATTTTAGTATTGAATATCATGAGTAACGAGTTTGCAATCAATTTATTCTTTTATCTCCTGAATGTGTTAATGTATCGTTGTATTAAAAAAAGGAGTCCACCCAATAGCCTGAAGGGGCGCATGAACACCAACTTTTTCTGATTATGAGAAAGATAATTTTCCCTTCATCAAATCTTATGAAAAGTTCAAGCAGCAGATAAGAAATTATTATTGACATATACTCAACAAAAAATCATCTCGGACTCAGCCTTTCTCAAAGTGTAAAAGATACATAATTGCAATTTGAGGGTTGCATGTGTCTTCTAGAGTGCCAATACCAAATTTTTGTTCAGTAGGTTGAGGCCTCCATATATTTATATAGTAAGTTATATCCTATGAAGCTCTCAACCTAGTTACTAAAAAAAATTTGTTATTCACACTACTATATAAATATATGGAGGTCTCAACCTACTAAACAAAAATTTGGTGTATATAGGCACTCTAGAAGCCACATGCAACCCCAAGTCGTTATTCAAATCAAGATATTCCTCCTCGTTCTTGATCTCAGTTCAAGTGTTAATGTCTCCATTTTCTCAATCTACAACACAACTACAACTATGTTCTATATATTGACTTGTTCATGATCCCTCCCTAGCTAGCTAGTTTGGCCCTAAGACTTGAAAAATGTAGAATTTGTCCATACGCAAAAGAAGTTGCCGAAAAAACGAAAAACTATCACATCTTTTCATCAACTATCCACCGAATTAATTAGCTAGGTTGGCTTTCTTTATCAGATTTCTTTTATTAGGCAATATATCATATATGGAGCTGATTTTTACTCACTATTTTTAGTCTCACACACACTGCTTTTATTTTCATAAGCATATTGAACAAATCAAATGGATACAATGAACATGATGAAACAAAGATGTGTGAAAATTAAATGCATGTTTTGATTTAAAAATTTTAAATTCAAAACTTTGTTTGGTATGCAACTTCTTAAAACTAATTCAAAACAAGAAAAATCAAACGCCCAAGCTAGACCAATTTCCCAACCACCGCATCCCTCTCCCCGGCAACCCCTTTTGCTATTTACCGACTCCTTCCTCCAAAATCGCGCTGACAACCGAGGTTGGTCACATTGGCGATCTCAAATCTGAGATCCAACAACCTCCAAAACCAATAGCTATTTGTTGTCGTCGATTTATCTTGGCCAGAGGAAGAAGGATAGAGGTGGTGGCTATGGGGGATGCAAGTGGGAAGAGATTGAAGAGGCAATAGAGAAGAGAGAGAGAGAGAGAGAGAGAGGGGAGTGAGTGGTAGAGAGAGAAAGAGATAGAGGGAGAGAGGGGGGGGGAGTGAGTGGTAGAGAGAGACAGAGGAGAGTGGTGAATCCCAGATAAAAAAAATAATCTAAAAACGCATTGTTTGTGTTTTCAACAAATAAGCTTTGTTTTCAAATATTTTTGAGTTGTGGTTTTCAGAATTATATTCAAATCAAATACCAAACAAAGATTTAAATTTGTGAATCAAAACTTGTTTTGAGTTAAAAATATTGGATCCAAATCAAATACCAAACAGACCCTAAGCTATCTATTTCTCTCAAAGAACCCAAACACACTGAGGCATTGATGGAAGGTGTATTATACCTAATATTTTTCAGTCTACCTACTTGTATTTATGCCTTACTCTTTTGATTGAAGAAAGCCATGAGAGTTTGAAACTTTGAAAGCATATATATATATATATATATATGAATGTTTAATGGTATATGCTCATACACCTCACATTTAACATTTGAAAATAATTACAAACTAAGCAAAACAAGTAATTAATTTTTGCATCAAGTGTCAAGTATGTTTGATGATTGAGTGAGATAAGCCAAACACAGCTGACACAGCTGACAAATATGTCAATATAGCTCAGCTTTATCCACACATTATTTTAAGAAATACTATTGTAAAAACCATAAGCATCTGAAAGAGCAATGGCAGTGGACTCGCTCCACCGGCTTGTGTCCTTCACTTTGTTGAAGTTTTTCGAGCCATCGCCGCCTTCAGTTTCTCCTCCCTTCTCACCCCCGCGCTTTTGCCTAGAGAATAAATCAGAGGGTCAAAAATGCAAACTACAATTTTAGAGAAGTTGTTGAAAAATCATTGATCACCAAATAAAGAAATTGAATGCTTACAATCACTTGTGAAAGATTTTGGAATCCAGTGCTGAGATTAAAAGAATGGATGACTGGAATATGCTCAACCGCCTGACGATCTTCACCATCCCTTTGAAGCTTGGCAATGAGTATGGTGGGCATGTCATGGAGAAACAGTTCCTCGAGTTTCCGTAGACCCTCCATGCCAAGTGGAGGTAAATTCAAACTCTTACAATTGGACAGGGTTAGTTCTCAAGATTAGGCATTGCTCCAGACTCAACTTTCATGGTATGTAGTTGATCAAATTGTTTGATACTTAATATCTTTAGCTTCATGAACGTTTCAGCCTTGAATTCCAACACCTGTCCGGTATAATAGCAAACCAAATGAAGCTCCATCATATTCGGCAATGCTTGAAGGGGCTTGAGTGGGTTGGCATCAGCATCAAGTTTTGACCACTTAAGGGAAATCTTCACTACACTATGAAGCATGGGAACCCATTGCGGCAAACATCTTAGCCTCCCTTTCAAACTGAGGCGTTCTAGAGACCGAGGAGGGGATTTCATATGATGATCCAACTCAAGATATTCCTCCTCGTTTGTTGATCTCAATTCAAGTGTTGAAAGACTTCCCATTTTCTCAATAGCGCAACACAACTCTGTTCCATGTTCAATTTTGAGATCTGTCAAGCCCAACTTTCTGAGACCAGTTAGTTCTGCTAAGGCGTTTAGTATTGTTCTGTTGTTTCCCACCTTAATCAGTGACAACTTTTGTAATTCGGATAAAGCTCCAATGTTGCCTGCAGAAATCTCTACTCCTTGAGCGGGTCCATCATCATCACCATCACAGCCACGACTCACTAAAAGATGGCGCATATTGTAGAGCTTATAAATCTCTTCTGGTAATTTGGTCACCTGGGTGCGCTTAAGATCTAAAGTTTCCAAATGAGCAAGCCGGTTTATGGAACTTGGGACTCTTTTGATTTTGGTTTTCCTCATACTTACGTACTTTAAGAGAATGAGACCAGAAATAGATTTTGGAAATTCCTCTAAAGGAATGCCTTTCAAATCTAAAACCCTTAAATATTTAAGCGTATTAAGTACCCTTCCAACCTCATCACATTGAGCCTGCTGGGAAGGTCCAAACACTAGTAAGGTACGTGTTTGATTCAATTCTCCACCACTTCTTAATAAATCTTTTATAGAAACATAATGTGCAGAAAGGCGTCGGATTTTCTCACCTGAATTACTACTGCTTGTACTTACCCGAGTGTTGTTTGATTCCAACACAGTGACAAAACTCTCCGCTTTTGATTTGATGAACTTGCGAACAAGGTTGGAAACACGACAAATCCTTACTTGTCCATCGATCTCTCTTGAACTCACATCAACCAATTTTCTACCAATGAGTTGATTTAGGTAACCATCTGCAACCTCCTCCATGGTGGTTAGGGTTCCCCTTCCTTGCTTCACAAATCCTTCGGCTACCCACAAGCGAATTAGCCTCTCACGCTTGATTGAGCTGTCTTCTGGAAACATGCTGAAGTACAAAAAACAACTTTTGAGATGGTCTGGCAGGTCCTTATAACTTGGCTCCCAAGCTTGACCAACAATCTGAAGATTGGAGCCAAAGCTATCATGGAACTTCTTCCACTTCACAAAAGTTTGTGGCTTCTGCCGAGCTAGGAAAGTACCGACTGTAGAAATTGCAAGGGGCAGGCCTCCACAATCACTGATGATTATTTGAGCCAACTCCTCAAGCTCTTCTGGACAGTTCTCCCAATTTCCGTGAAAAGCCTTTTTGCAGAATAGTTTATTGGCTTCTTGGGAGGATAATCCGTTACTCAAATCATGGATATAATCGTCAGAACTTGCATGCCAAGAGGCTACAATATTAGAGTCCCGAGTAGTTGTGATTATTTTGCTCCCAGACAAACCCTTCGGCAGAGCATTTACTATACGTCTCAAATCTTGTTCGCTCCAAACATTATCCAAAACCACCAAATACTTCTTTTTCTCCAGAATTTGTCTCAATTTCTTCCTCAGATATGTTTCTTCACGATGATGATGATGCTCAGCTACAGGTTCCTGCATACTTTGGGCTTCAAAATTTCTCAGCATGGTTAGCAAGAGCGTTTGCAATTGAAAGGAACGCGGCACATCAACAAAAGCATGGAAATCAAAGGCGGCCTGCACGCTTCTTCTCTCGTAAACATTTTTTACTAGGGTGGTTTTGCCTGAGCCACCAGGACCAACAATTGAAATCATGAGAGGCCTTTGACTGATATATTCTTCTTCCCTCAACTGTTGGATGAGTTTTGTGATAGCCGTCTCAAACCCCACAATTTCATCTTCTTCCACTACTTGGTGATAAACCAAATTATTATTATCTTCTTCAAATCCTGTGTTGGGAATTGGTGGTTGGACAATAAGTGAATCTAAATCTGGTGAAGAAAACCTTTCTCCGCTTTCGATTTGTTTGAGCTTGCGCAACAACTTTCTGCGTGCTATCCATTCAGAAGGGTAATGTTTAGCGTGGTGCGCAGATATAGAGATTAAATTGCTATGGTAGTGATGAGGAATCTTAACCAAAAACATGGAAAGAGCATCCTCAATGTCGTAAACTACATCTTGGATCTCTTTTGCACGATTTTGAAACACTTGGGAGCTTTCACCGATCTGTTTCGATGAGCAGTCCGTCAGATAGGCTTGCATCCTCCGCAAAATTTTGTTGGCTCTTTCAACATCAGCCCTGGCATCGCTTGAAAGAGTGAGGTTGAGAATCTTGGAATTTTCAATTAGCACCAGTGCTAGTGGAATAAATTCGGCCATTTTCACTGCCTATCTAGCTAGTCAGACTTTTTGGTTGATTGGATTTTTTTTTCTGTACATAAACAACTATGCAACTCTATTCAGTGGCGAAGAAGGGATCCAATGAAAGGGGGAGGAGGAAGGAGGGGGGAACAGCGTTGAAGCGGAACTTCATCTTAGAAATAACATAGAAAATACTAAGGAATAAGAAAAATCAACTTGGGAGTGTAACAAGCCATCTATTTTGAACTTTCATCCCTCATTTTTCTTTGTTTCTTGGGTTATAGGGTTTCGTTTTCTTCCGTCCTCTTTTTGTGTAAGGAGTTTTAATGAAAATGACTTGAGCTAAGTTTATTTTAAAAAATCTACCTTGTAATATTATTTAAGAATTAATGAAAATGACTTAAAAATTTTAAGTTTTAACGATAAGAACAAAATAAAAAATAAAGTGAATAGTACCAGGTTTGACTTTTAGTGTAAAAATGTAATTTTTCGTTAAAACCAACAGTACCACGTATTTTTCATTAAAACTCTCTATTATTAAACAAAAAAAAATTCATATTTAATCTTTACGAGGTCTCGCAAACTGAACACGCACATGAGCTGAGTTAAAAGCCCAACACGAAATAAATGAGTTTCCAACTCTTGCCCCTATTGACGAAAAACCCACTTTCAAAACCAAGACCAAGAGGTGTTATGCAGGAGCTCGGCAATTTCGGATGAAGCGTATGGAATGGAAATAAAGGCAATTTCGAATTTGTTTCTATTTCATGTTCATCCTATTCGGAGGAAAGTAAAATAAAGGGTATGAAAATTGGGAATGGAAGATTTCAGATTAGGATGAAAGTAAACCATCTGGAAGATTGATGGCACTAGACAAGGAATTGAGTTTTCAGTAGGTTATGGATCTCCCGCAATCAAGCTATCCGTTCTCACCGACGTTTGCGCAGACATTCCCGCTTCCGCTTGAAAGAAAGGCAGGCCGCTTTGCCGAGTGTGTCCGCTATGCAATTGTGCAGTGGGTGAGGTGGAATTGGGGAACTCAAGGGAGACAACCAGATTTTCTGTAAGAAGAGAGGGACGATTGGCTTTTTGTTTTTGTTTTTTTTTTTTTAATTGTAACAACATTTGAAATTATAATTAAAATTAAAAATTAAAAAAAAAAAAAAAAAAAAGTGGAGCTTCCAAGATCGGCTGCCGCACTATTCTTGTCTGTCCTCAGACTCACCTAGAGAGAGAGAGAGAGAAGGTTAGGTGCTTTTGACAGGGAATGGTAAGCAATGCTAATTGATTGTTGGTGTGGCATTCTATCTCGATATTTTTTTTTTTTTTTTAATGAAATAGAGCAACATGGCAAATGCACACTTGTAACAGAAAATAATGTACTTGTCACGTTTATGTGAAGAGAAAAATGGTTAGGTTTTCTCTATCTTAATCGGGAAATAATTTTTACGATTTTATCTTTGATTTTTAGATTGAATAAAGTTAAAAATAATGAGAGTACAGAATGTTGAAGAAAAACTCTAATTTTTAGATTGAATAAAGTAAAAAACAATGAAAATAAAGAATGTCGGAGAAGAAAGATGTGCAAAAATCCCAAATGCTTTAATCTAGTTAGCTAAACATGGGTACTAAACTATTTCAGGGATTAACTATTTATGAAACCCAACATGGGTACATTATTTCCGAGATTGATTATTTATAAAACAAAACACGGGTATACTATTTATGAAACTCAACACGGTTACACTATTTATGAAATTGAAAACGGATACACTATTTATAAAACTCAACATGAGTACACTATTTATGAAATTGAAAACAGGTATGTTATTTCTAAAACTAAATGTTTATGTAACAACTATCCCGGATTTGATGAACCAAAAGGGTAAAATAGTAATTTTCACTTTGGTTGCGGGATATTTGTTTGAGATGTTGCTTTCTGGCCTTAATTGGTGTGCCAAATGGGGCCACCCTTTAAGTTTGTCCCCCAGCCCATTTGTTCTTCCTCTCTCCCCCTCACCGTGACACTTTCTCTCTTTCCCCCTCACTTTATCTCTTCTCTTTGTCTCTACCTCATCCCTCCCTACAACTTTCTCTCTCTCTGAGCTCACCACACCTCACACAACGAACGTCAACAACAACACCACCCCATCAAACCTGCACCACCGTCTGAACCTTACTATCTCAACCCCAGGCCAAGACTGTAAACCTCCAACAGTGGCGGAGTTACTATTTCTGGCTTCCCCGACACACTCTCGTCGTAGGTAGGTGCTTAGACTCCTTTGGGTTGTGCTTAAGGTTTGATTAGGGTAGATTTTAAGTGGTTTATACTTGTTGAACGAAGAAACAGATCGGGGAATAACTTCCCAGTTTTCAGCGAAGGAGTCCGAGACTTGTAGGTTGTTTTCCGGCCACGACTGGCAACGGGATATGTATAACATCCTTCATCTCCTCCATAGCTTCATTTTCGTTTATGGCATGACGTGTAATTGTGGAGTTTTGGGTTGACCGGAGCTTGGAAGCTTCAGCATTCTACTTTGTGGAAACCTGTCGACCCGCGGCTTGAAAATCGAGTCGACCCGAACCGATTACCCTAAACCCAGCCCAACTTAATTACTTAGCCCAACCTAATTACCTAGCCTAACCCAACTTCCCTCAGCCCAACCCTTGTACAATGCAGCCGGCCCACAAACCCATATGTAATCAGGCCTAAACCTAATTGTACTCATTCCAAAACCCAGTTTGGAACCTAGCCCAACCCAATTGCAAACCCAACCGACCCAGCCCATGACCTAAGACTTGACCCGACTCGTTGGCCAGATCCTACCCGTTGACCGTAAACTTTTTTCGAATTTTTGCCCAGGATCCCTTTTAGGATAATTCAACGTCCTGAATCCGTTTATGACGTCCATTTTTCAAAATTCAATCCTTATGATAGAGTTTTATTAATTGGTACCTTTATGTTCTTAGGTGCAATTGTTTATGGCGTTTTCGTCATCTCTAGTTTGCACGGCTCTTCGACAGCGAAGTATATATGAGTTGACCCCTTCTAAAATGCATGATTTTACTATTAGAAATGCATACATGAAAATCATGATTTATTGGTTATGTTTTATGAAACATTTATGAGTAAATTGGTTTTATGCTTTATGAAATATCATGCTTTATTGACTTTACGTTCCTTGTGGTATATATGATTGATGATTATATACATACTTGTGAACATGGTTTTACGATATGACGTTTTAACTACTAAACTCTGATTTTTTATGTACTTACTTAGTGGTTATTCATAAGATCTACCTACGGGCGAATGATACTATCTACTTGCGAATGATACTTATATATGGCTTCAGCCGGGCGTTTGTAGATGGTTTCGGCCGGAAGATACTTATATTAGCTTCAGTCAGGTGTTTGTAGATAGCTTTGGCCGGAAGATACTTATTTATGGTTTCGGTTGGGCGTTTGTAGATGGTTTTGGTCGAAAGATACTTATATTTGGCTTCAGTCGGGTGATGTAGTGTCTTCAGTCGAATGATACTTATATTGGGGTCGAGGGTTGTAGTGCCTATGGGCGGAAGATGAAGTGCCTTTGGGCGAATGAAGTTATATATATGTCTTGTGCTACTACTACTAAGCACATTATATATGATATATGTATTACGAAAGGTTTTATGGCATGTTAGGGTTTTAAGAAAAACCTATTACTTATTATACTATACGAGTTTTCTAAACCTAGGGTTTAGTACGTTAAAGATTAACTATTTTATTACTACTTATATATCAACTTGGTCCACTCATGTTTTGTTTTGCGCCCCCTTAAGACTTAGAAATGAGGAGTACAATCCCAATGTCAAGGCACTCCCACATCTGCATCTTCGAGTCCTCTCGGTGTAGGACCCATCCTTTTGTTCATTCAATATTATATTATTCCTTTTTAGTGTCTTGAATTAGTTGTATGCTTTGAACACGATCCACAATTGCATATTCATTATAATTAAATTTATAAGTTTTATTTATGTCGGTTAATTGTTTTTAGTTCGCATGCATCCTAATATGGCTTCATTACCTTCAGGTGTCGGCCAACACATGTCTACCCTGGTGTTTGGTGAATATCAGGGTCGGGTGTGTCAATTTATGAAACTAAAAACGAGTATGCTAAAACTGACTGTTTATGAAACTGAAAACAGTTACACTATTCGGTCTAACGGAAGATCAAAGTCGATAGTTTTTGGGTCTAGAGTCGTCACTTATTTCTTCTTCCTCCCTGTCCTATCTATGGAATGGTAATCATCCAAGCATATCACCTTCGTGATGTTGCTGATGAGCATATTGGAGTCGAACAGCCTAAAATATGCATTTGACAACTTCACAATCAATTTCAACTTCAAAAGACTGAAATTTGAGATAAAAACCCACATCTCACTAAAATTTGTAAAAAGAAGTCATAGAGGGTATTGTATTTTATTTATTTATTGTTTTTGAAAATCATCCCTCAAGTTTTGATTGGATTTGGTAGACCCATCAAGCCATCACACCATAAAAAATCATTGAAAGAAGAAAAGAGAAATCATACACTTCCAATTCATAAAAAATAAAAAATAAATAAAAAAATCCTCCATTTATCCAGAAAAAAATAAAAACATAGATGCACAAATACACAGAGATCACAAATAGATTCATTAGAAGCATGGATGAATTTATATCAATGAAGCACTGATAATTTTGCATTTATTCTCTCAGCGACAAACATTACAGAGATTACATGACAAAGTCAAAAGTGAATCTGAAGCTACAGCACCAACAAAAGAAGGAAGGGATGGAGTTTTTCAGTTTACCTTTTTTTTGGGCTAAAAGACAATGTGTTGATACTAGAAAGAAATAACTTAAATAAAAACAAATCACTTATTATAAGTTTACAAACGTCATTAAATAATAAGTAAAAAATAGCTAAAAACATAACCTTCACTAAATAATCAAATTTAGTGAGAGGTCTTAGATTCAAATCTCGTAGATGGCGAATTGATACCAAATTAGGTTCCCCATTGTATGGCTTAGTCGAACTCATCCTCCCTTTAGTGTAAAATATATCGTTATACTAAAAGAAAAAAATATATCAAAAGCAATTCAAGCTTAAACAGCCAAACAAGAAGGAAAAAAAAAAAGCTTCAAAAACTCAGTTTAAAATTCCAATTGAATATATAGCATTTTTAAAAATTAAAAAAAAATGTTTGCTATTATTAGGGGAGAGAGAGAGAGAGAGAGAGAGAGAGAGTTATTATAATAATTTAAAGGAAGGGAGTTTCGAACCCGGAACATATGAGTAGAAACCCAACACTCTATTCATTAAAATATTATACCACATGCACTTGAATATATGGCATCATTGTTTAACAAAATTGAAAAATTATTTGTAAAGTTTTATTATTGGCACTCTAAATATTTTATTGTGCACTCTGAATTTTTAATTTATTTATTTTTTAAAATTACACTTATGAATATCGCACGATAAAGTTTTAAAGTACTAATAAAATGACTTTTTTAAATATAATATTATACATTAGATGACAGAATAATTTTTAGCACCCTTTAGCCCTCCCCAAAGCCGCAAGCCACTGCATGCATTCATGAATCTTCACTCTGTAAAGATTCTAAAGAGTAGAAACAAGCCATGCAAAATAATTTGATGAATTAATAAAATAAAATAATAATAATTTGATGAAAAGTCAGAAATGTTTGCGATATAGGCTATGGCCAATTGGCCATGCAAATTTTGGGGCTTGGGTCGGAGACGCCAGAAAATAGTGTTTTGAATAACACTTTTAACTGGGCCTGGTTTAGGCCGCAAAAAAATTAATAGTTACTTTCTTAGTTCTCCTTTTTGTTTGCTAAACAAACACTAGAAGGACGTCGGAGTCGTTTGAAACTTTGAAATTACTACAACAACACCATGGCTTAAACAACTTTTATGAAGTTTTTTTTGGTCGAAAAATAATAAATTTATAAAGCTATTCAAAAATAAATTTATCAGAGCTGTAGACATTGACATTTGGATAAAATATTATGAGTTGAAAATCATAATAATTGAAAAGGCTGAATGAAATGAAACTCATGTTAATATATTTGCATTTACAAAAGCACAATTGTGTTAAACCATGGCTTAAATAAATTTATAAAACCCTGGGTTGACTGACAATATTATTTTGATCCATATATTGTTTCTTATTTTTCTAATTAACTGTGCAATGAGAGAACTTGAACAACTAAAATTTACAAGTTTTGAAACAAACTAGGTCATTAAGTGTACAGAAGCATCTTAAGATTATAAGTAGGACAGTGAAATGGCCCGTTATAATCCAAACATGAAAATCAATGAGCAAAGGCAGTGTTTTTAGTAAGATAATATACGTTGTACACATAGAGAAGAAAAACAACGCATTGAAAAGACAATATAACAACAATACAAGCACTTCTTTAGTATGTGTTTGTTCTCTTCTTACCTTCGTTATTATTATTTTTTTTAACAAACAATATTATCTATACAAAGGAAAAGAGATGAGCTTAATCTCACAATGACCTAGTAATAATGGACTAACAATACAAAACCTTTAAAATCCCGTATTAGCCTTTGGACCAATTTGGTTTATCTTTTGTTTCACATGATTAAGTAAGGGAAAAAAAATTCTGAAATTAGACCCAAGAAATAAAATACCTAAAAGTGAAGTGAGAGAACTTCTCCCAACTTCATTTAAAAAAAAAAAAAAAAAAAAAAAAGATCAATTAATGGTTTTGTCACGACATTTCATCCTTTTAAAAGTTAGGAAGACTCACAAAGACATTTCAATTTCATCTTGGCCACGTTCGTGCATTCACCAACATCAATAATCAAACCAAATATATGCTATGTAAAACACGGATCTGAAATTCATTCAAACCGTGGTGGTTGAGCTTCACCGACTTCTCCAATGAAATGCTTCATAGAAATTTCCATAACCCAAGTCTCCACCACAAAATATCACTAAAAAAGCAATGACATTTGACGTAGTCTAGTCCCCATGGTAGGTACGAGCATAAAACAAAGGAAAAATCCATTCACAAATCTCCATCTTTAAACCCAAAAGTGTTTAGCAAAAGAAAGCAATTAGTCGTAATGGGTCAATCCAAATCCAAAAGTCGGCTAGATTTTTTGTGTACTAACCCTAATAGGGGTCAAGACACGGCTTCACACGCGTCACGTTCTGGATGAGCTAGCATATCTTTCACTTTCCTGTCTTTGGAGGTTGAAAGACCGAATGTCGTGCAGCCACCGGCCACGTGTTCTGGCTGCCGTTTGAGGCCGTTGGATTGTTACGTTTTGAAAGAAAATCTTTGTCCGTCACTTTCCCATTTTATTAATTTTGCATGCCAATTTCCCCCTCAATCAAATTCCAGGATATGATAAAAGTTAAGAGTAATGTTATTCATATCATATTTTTATACCATATTTTTATACATCTTAGGTGACATCTGACGTGGACAACCACATCATTTGAAAAATTTGCAAATCCCAGAGAAATAAAGAAGAAAGACTCCTTGTATACCACAATCATCATTTAATTAACTAATTTTTCTTAATTATTAGTTTATTAAATAATGAACTAAATTTAAAAATCTGATTAATTCAAATGATGTGGCTATCCATATCAAATGCCACCTGAGGTGGTATGAAAATATGGTACAAAAACATGGTATGAATAGCATTACTCAAAAGTTAAAACCCTAAACACTTTTTATTTTACGTCGTACATTTCCCAGTTCACTACTGCAATTTTACTCTTCCATTCTATTTCGTCTAGGTTTTCGTTTTCTTTTCTTTCAATCGGATAATGCAAAGGTTAGCTATAATTTTATTTTGAAAAACACCGTAATCGTATATGTTGTAGAATAAACAACAACAATTAAGTTTCATCTGATTAAGTAGAATAGGCTGTATAAATTTTAAAATGTTATTGTCTTTGATTTTGCTCGAAGTCTTTCGTTTAAAAAGTTGTGGAGATAAAACAAGATACTGAGAAAATTGTGTAGATTTTTTTTTTTAAATTTTATTGAAATAAAAGTACCCTTATTGTGTTTGTTAATTTTTTTTTTCAAATAGTATTAAACTAATATATAGGGGACATAAATGTATTTTTACAATTTTGGCATAGACATAGTATTGTGAAAAGAGGGATAACTGGCCAGCTGCATTGACAGTGTAGGATGTTTTGTGAGTACCAATTTATGTTATATTTTAATGAAATTGGTTAGAAGAGAACTTTATGCTTTTTGTCAACAGATTTGCATCATCATCAATTATGTGTATAGTTTTCTCATGAGCTAATAGCAGCTCCAGCGTTCACTGAAGCCCGATGGATCGGTGACTTTTGCAACCCAATAGCCCCAGCCACAACCTCCAGCCCATGTGGGCGATTGGGGAGGGGGGCCGAGCGAGAGGTTCGGCGCAAATTGGTGGCCCGAGAGCCCAAGGGTCAACTGATGCAACTCTGACGTCAGGGTGACGTCAGCCACTTTTTAATTATTTTTACGTCATGCACGTGCATAACACGAGCTCGTGGGGGTGCGTCCCTGACAACATTTCAGGTGCTGGGGTCCGCGATGCTGATGGCAGAAGTGTTACTGTTGGTGGCCACGTGGCTTTTTCTCATCCGTTGGATTTCAACGATTACTTTTTCTGGATAGTTGGATTTCCAATGGTAAAAAAAAAAATTTGAAACCTTCCACAATATCAGCTGTTGGATTTGAGATCAACGGTCCACATTATTTGCCTTTATAAATAAAAAAAAGGAATTCACATTAATAAATTTTGAAATGTTACTGTTGTGCCACGTGGCACAGCCTAGAGGGTTGGATTTCAAATTTTTAATCCAACGGCAGAGATTAATTAAGTTAATAAAAATGTTAAAAATTAATAAAAAAATCCGAAAAAAAAAAATTTGATTTTACTTGTCTATAAATGCCTTCTCATTATCTTTTACCTTACACCACAATTTCATATTTTGTCAAATACTTTCAACCACATTCCAATCTTTCTCTCAATTCAATCCAATTGGTTTCCAACAAAATGACTAATGATGCAGGTACGAATTGGACGCTTATTGAAGATGTTACATTGTGTTTTAGCTGGGTTGAAGTTACTTATGATCCGATTAAGGGTAATCAGATGCAGTTGCGAGAAATGTAAAGTCTTATTCATACCAATTATCTTGAGAAAATTGGTGGGAAAAGAACCAAAGAATCGATATCCAGTCGTTGGAGAATACTTAGCCAATCGTTTAGTCTTTGGAGATAGGCCTTGGCACAAGCTAGTGCTAATCTTCGAAGTGGGGACAATTTAGTGAATCAGGTAACAATATATTATTTATTTGTTTGTACTATACCCAAATTTACATTATAATTATTTGTTTGTATTATTTATTTGTTAGCTACTTTGATTATAATTATTTCTTCTCCCACATTGTGTAGATACTTCAAACACAAGCTTGGTATAATGCCAAAATCAAAAACAAAAATAAATCATTCACCCAGTGGGAATGTTGGGATATTGTCAAAGATTGTCCTAAATTCAAAGTTGTGCTTATCGGTCCAGAAGTTGTCATGAATAGCACCCCTCTACACTCTACGCCCGTTCATGACTCGCATGTTCATGAAGCCAACCCAAAATAAGTGCCAGAAACGCCCCCTAAACAAGCGTCAGGGTTGACCCATTATCCAATTAGGCCTCAAGGTAAGAAGGCTTCAAAGAGAAAAGGGAGTGCTTCCAAGAATGTTATGCAAAATATATGGAAGAACTTGCTTGCCAAGGTGAATTGACTTTGGCGCGAAATGGTTAAATTTAAGGCTGAAAAGGCTAGAGGGGATGCAAAAGTTGTAGCTGATTATTTCAAGCTAATGAGAGATAAAGAGAGCTATTTAGGCAAGAAAGGGAAGAGCTTAAAGAAGAAAGAAGGGCTTAACAAGATTGTGACATTATGAAGGAGCCGTTAGAGGGGAAGTCACTGAATTCTAAATATTTTTGGAATTCGGAGAAAGCGGACGTGGTGCGAAGGAGGCGTGCAAGGAAAGCGAGAGCAAGAGGAAATGGTTCTAGCACCACAAGAGGAGATGGTCCTAGCACCACAAGAGGAGATGATCCTAGCACCACAAATTGGTTAGGTGATGATTTTCCATTCACGAGGGACCAGGGAATTTGTTTTTAATCGGAGCCCATAATTTTCCAATTACTTTGGGTTGTAATTTCTTATTTTTTGAATAGAGTACTTTATGTTGTTTTTAATTTATTGAATCTAGTACTTTATTTAAACTAAGAGTTTATTTATTTAATTTGGTAATTTATTTAAACTAAAGAGAATCTTTATTCAAAGAACATCAACACACTAAATAAAATTACATAAATATACCAAATAAAATTACAAACACACCAAATAAAAATAAAAATTAAAACTCACTAAATGAACTTAAAAAACACACCAAATAAAATAAATAAACACACCAAATAAAAACAAACACACTAAATGAACTTAAGTTTCGTGAGCTTGTTTCAATTCTCATTGGTGCTCTATCAAGTCAATTTGTTGGTTATTGTGCATATATAGGTCCTGAAGTGCAGTATATCGTTGAATGAGCCTTTCATTGTAACATCCATCATTTTGTAATGGCTCGTGTTGCACGGGTTCTTCGGTGGCATCATGAACACAATATATTTGTGTTCTGGAATTGTTCATCGTGTCTGGCTCATATTTATCAATGGCATCATAATCGTACTCATTTTCCACAGTCATGTTGTGAAGAATGATGCACGTCATCATGATGGATCAAAGCGACTCTAAATCAAAAATTCTGGCAACACCCCTGACAATCGCCCAACGAGCTTGGAGGATACCAAAACAACGCTTCACATTCTTCCTACAACCTTCTTGACAGCTTGCAAAGTGCTTTTCCTTTGCATTTCGCGGACATGGCACTGTTTTGACAAACGATGACCACCTTGGGTAAATGCCGTTTACTAGGTAGTATGGCTCATGATACTTATGTCCGTTGACCTAGTACGTGACTCTTGGTGCTTTTCCTTGCAGGACATCGTTGAACACTAAGGATTGGGCAAAGACATTGAGGTCATTTTGAGCCCCCGGAACACCAAAAAAAGTGTGTCAAATCTATGTATCAAATGATGTCACCACCTCCAAAATGATACTTTTTGCTCATTTTCTGTTCCCATAAGCTCATTGCCATGCACTTGGACAGTTTTTCCAGGTCCAGTGCATGCAATCGATGCTTCCAATCATCCCAGGAAAACCTTGCATCTAGCCCTTCTTCAAAAGCCTTTGCAAGTTCATCTCAGTAGGTCTCCAGAGGTACTATGTGGTGTAGATAGATTCGATTGCAGAGCAAAACCTCTTTAGGGACTCAAGAATGATTGATTTCCCCATCCTTGTTATCTCATCCACTTGGTCTGCAGATACTCCATAAGCAAGCATCTGCAAGGCAGCAATAATTTTTTGCTCAGGAAGGAGACCCATAACACCAAAAGCATTCTTCTTTTGCATGAAGTAAGAATCATGGTTGCAAACAGCAATCATGATTTTTTTTTAACAAATGTTTTTCTATTCTAAAACGACGTCTAAAGTATGTATCAGGGAATGCACTGTTACAGACAAAATAATCGTCCAAGAGATCTGTACCTCGTCGTTGCCTGCTTCTATCAATGTTTGCAGAACAGCTGGGCTTGGAGATCTAAGCCACAACTTGGATGACTCAACGAGAATGTGAGGCTCTTTGACTTTTTGCTTCGTCATCTTTCTTTCTACGCTCCTTATCCTCATCCTCTTCCATCTCATTTTTGCCCACTTGGAGATTAAACATTTCTTCCCCTTACTTAAACAATTTTTTCTCTTGATCATCAATTTCCCACAACATCCTTGAAGAAGACATTGTAAGAAGGAAGCAGAAACTATGAATAATGATAGAGATTTTGATTTTGGTGTGTGATTTCTTAGGATGGATGATGGGTTATATGGAAGAAAAAGAAAGGATTAGGTTGCAGATAATGCCACGTGGCATGCCGTCATTCGTTAAAAATCTGATCGAAATCTATCATCAAAGATTGTAAACAGATTGTGACACGTGGCAAGACGTGATTGGTTAAAAATCTTATCAGAAATTTATCCTCAACGATTCTAAAAAGGTAACGACACATGGCACGACGACATTGGATAAATATCTTACGTAAATCTATCACCAAAAATTATCTTTTCGGATAATGACACGTGGTGCAACGAGAACAATTAAAAATTTTATCCGAAATTATAAATAAAATTATTTTGTATTATTTTATAAAATAAAATTATTTTGTATTATTTTATAAAATAAAAAATACTAATATTTTATTGCCTATTACCATGGCTATTTAGTTTAGAGGTGGAGATGCAAAAGGCAGTTATTATTCATTAAAGTCAATTACTGTTCACTGAAAATTATTCAATAGTGATTCACCCTAGGAGACCTTTGCAACGCTAAAGTTGCTCTAATGACAATGAACCCATCAATATTTTGTTTATTAGACCATCTCCAACAATGACCTATAACCTAAAATTTCCCTTTTTTTCCCCCCCAAAATCTACTCCAACCCATGACCTAAAATTAACCTAAAACCTAAAACTCATTTGAGGGTCAAATACCAACCCAGATTTAAGCCACAAACCAAAATGGGCCCCACCAATTGGCTGCCAAAACAACAACCCCACGTGGGGTTGTTCCCTTTTTTTTTTAGTTTTATATTTATGTATTTATTGAATCCAACGGCTTAGATCAAATATAATTAAATATAACGGTAAAAAAAAAGATCTAACGATCCAAATTTAAATCCAACGGCTAGAATAATTTAAAAAAAAATTATTTAACTTAAAATGTCGTTGGTATTAAGTTTATGTGGTTTATCTTGATTTTCATGTATTGATTTAGTGATTTTTCAAAATTTATCGGAATTTAAATATTTTTAGGTTAAAATGTTCATAAAATTAATTTAGGATAGTCTACATAATTTTTTTTTTTTAAAAAGTTAATTTAAAAAAAAAAAAGCCTTAATTCATTCTTTGATAATCTGGGGCTAAAATTTTAAGTCAGAAGGGTTGGAGTAGAAAAGCTGTTTCTGGGCTAAAACCTAAATTTTCTGGGCTAAATATTTTTAGGTTTTAGGTTACCATTGGAGATGGTCTTAGGGAGCCAAATCGGTTCATCAAATTATTCTAGTCTTCCCTTTTCCCTCTCTGTTTCAACTCACCGACTTTGAAGACAATTATTATGTTTTGTTTTATTGAGAATATCCAAGTCTAATTAGATAATCAAAATTAACATCAAATGTGTAGATAAGGTTTCATTGTACTATTGTAAGTAATCTTCAACTGTATACAGATTAAAGAGATGTTAGGTAAGATAAGAAGCTTGGACTCTTTTCATCGCTTTAGCAACATGTTAGAGATCATTTGAATTTATATAAGCCTAAGAATGTTCAATCAAAATTTTAAAGGCATATATGAAGGCTCAAAAAAATTGGCGTATTCAATTAAGATTTTAATGAATTCTATAAAAGTACATTTATGAGTTGGTTTTGAAAGATTACAACTATGATTTGGTTTTGAAAGATTCACAAAGTGAATGATTTTAGTGAATTTGTAAAAATTTCATAGTGTATTATAAATTTATAAGCTTTAACAAATTTAGCATTTTTTATCTTACTAAGATTTTAATGAAATTCACTCAAAAACTACATGGGTTTCTAAAAATCAATCAAAACTCCATCAAACTCTATAAATTTATAACTCCACTACAATCCATTGAACTCTCAATTGAATACAAAAGCCTGCATAAGATATTTTGACAACCTTGTTTCCATGATATTTTTTGACAATCGGACAATATTATAACGTACGGTCTTTTGTCCACACAACCATGAACACTCAAAAGAAGGACACAGAAAAGAAAATATAATAAAACGAAAATGTTTTGTCCAAATTAATTAAATTGCAAAAATGCTTCTAAAATACTTATTGTCCAGAACTTAAAAGAAATTGGGGGGGGAGCACTCCCACCGTCACTTAGTTCACCTACATGTGAATTCTAGTGTTCTGTGTCAATGCGTTAAATAATTCATGTATTAGGTTTCATTACACGTTTAGAGATGTTTGAACATGTAAAAATTTGTCTCACAACGAAAAGTTAAAAATAAAATGATAAAATACCTTGTGAGTGGAGCCACAGGCAAATGGCAATGACAAGTCAAACAGACATTTTTATAAAAAAAAAAAAAAAAATCTATACTCTAGCTATACTCCTATAGAAATAACTGTTGCAGATAAGTTGCCAGAATCAGACATTGTCTTTTTGTGGATTAGAGATGATGATGGCACAAGACATCGAGTACGAGTGTCCAGAGTGTCCAAATTAAGCAGGTGCTTCCAGTGTCCTTGTGTGCTTGATTAGAATGGCATCACTGGGAATGCTTAGACAACCAACAAGTTAACAACGTGTACAAAGTTTCCGACAGTGATTTTTCCAGATGTTTTTTACATTCTTCTTTTGTTTCCTTTCGGCTTTTATTTCTTCTTGTTTTTATTTAATATTTCTGGTACTTACGCATTTTGGTTGTGAGGACATCCACGAATCACACTTGTTCTTCTTTCTGGAGACTGGTGTAGTGTGGTTGTACAGAATTACTTAAAATCTAGATTTTATCTTTCAGACTATACATAATAACTTTCTTTCGAATGCGCTATTGACTTATGCACATGAACGGTTACGATCAAGGAAGGAACACGTCTTGACCTTAGGTTTTAGAACTTGAAGACAAGGTTGTCCAAATCACAGCGAAGTTCCTGTGAAGTTCCAAACATGAAAACAAGGTTGCCTAGATCACTACGAAGTTCCTGTGAAGTTCCGAACATGAAGACAAGGTTGCCTAGATCACTACAAAGTTCCTACACCAGGTTTGGCTGCCTCAACTATATTTGTGAGAATATAAGTGTGCGCCGAATAGGGGTGGGCACAAATACTCAAAATTAAGGAGATGAGAATTTTTATGGTGAATATGGTTTGGTCGTCTAAATGTTGAACTACGTAATGCAGCGGAGAGTAACTAATCATGGAATAATTCACTTTGCTGAGAAGCTAGTGAACTCTTTGGGTGACAAGTTAGAAACTCTTCACCGGCCGAGAATTGAATAGATACCCAATCAACCAGAAGCAGTTCAACCAAAAGCAGTGTTTTTTTCAAGGATGGAAGTAGGGTTTTATGAGTGTTTCGCGTAGAGCGTTTGAGTTGTTTGTTGAATTGAAAGAAGTTTTTCATATTGCAGAACCTCTTCTATTTATAGGATAGACATACCTTAAATAATCAGTTGTAGAAACAATTTTAATTGCATCGTGTCTAATTATCCCAATGCTAATAAATTCACCATGCCTCACAAATAATAATAATCATACCGTGGTGATTATCCGATGAGAGACCTAGCACACAACGACTAGCCGTGCATTTCAGCCAAGGCCACATGATAACTCACGGCATGCAAACCTGATTCCCAAATGTGGTCATCTTTATGCAAACAGTATCCCCAAAACCAAGGCACATCAACTTTATCAACAATCCAATTCTTCCAACTTTGCATGGTATAAGGACTCTAAAAATATATTCCACTTTACATGCTTTCCTGGTCTTTATGATTTGGAAAAATTTGGATGCGATCCTTATCTATTAATATTATTTGATTAAAATCTTATTGGTTTTTAATTTTTGATCTAAATATCTGAAATTAATGTGATAATTTATTTTTATTTATGTTACTATGTATTTTAAATTAAAAATTGAAATTTATAGTTGTTTATGTTAATGAGATTTTCAATAAAAACCCATAATTTGTAGGATTAAAAATATTAAAGTATAAATTATACTATTGTGTGTGTGTGTGTGTGTGTAAACATGGGTACATTCTTCAAAATTAACAAAAAAATTATTGTACCAAAACATGGGTACCTTCTTCAAAACCACAAAAAAAAAAAAAAAAAAAGATATTAAGCTTAATAACATTAGTAAATTTCTTCGATAAAACTTGATATGGATACATTCTCAAAATCAAAGAAAAAAATGTACCCATAAGTTTAAAAATGGATTAGAAAACAAATTGAATAGATTTTATATAAAAAAAAAATTGTAACATCCCACATCGTCCAGAGGAGTGATCCTTATATGTATATTCCCATCTCTACCTAGCACAAGGTCTTTTGGGAGCTCACTCGCTTCGGGTTCCATGGGAACTCCTAAGTTAAACGAGTAGCGCGCGAGAGCATTCCCAGGATGGGTGATCCATTGGGAAGTTCTCGTGTGAGTTCCCATAAACAAAACCGTGAGGGTGTGCTTGGGGCCCAAAGTGGACAATATCGTGCTACAGTGGAGTTGGGCCTGGGAAGTGGTCCCACCTGGGCCGAGATGTGACAATTTGGTATCAGAGCCTAATCTTGATTGTGGTGTGCCGACGAGGACGTCGGGCCCTTAAGGGGGGTCGATTGTGACATCCCACATCGCTCAGGGGAGTGATCCTTATATGTATATTCTCATATCTACCTAGCATGAGGCCTTTTGGGAGCTCACTAGCTTCGGATTCCATGGGAACTCCGAAGTTAAGCGAGTAGCGCGCGAGAGCATCCCAGGATGGATGACCCATCGGGAAGTTCTCGTGTGAGTTCCCAGAAACAAAACCATGAGGGTGTGTTGGAGGCCCAAAGTGGATAATATCGTGCTACGGTGGAGTCGAGCCTGGAAAGTGGTCCCGCTGGGGCTAGGATGTGACAAAAATGGTCATTTTCTTTGCTAGCAAAAAATGATACATTTTACATATAACAAATTGGTATATTTAAGAATGGGTACATTTTAAGATTAAAAATTAAAAAAAAAATAAATACATGAATGGGTACATATAAGATTAAAAAATTGAAAACATTTTTTAAAAAGTTAATGGGTACAAACTTATTCTAATTTTTTATTTATTTTGGATTAAAAAATTAGTTAGGAGTTTAATAAAGTTGTGAGTATTAAAATCCTAAATCAATTATTAATTTTTATTTTAAAAATCATGTAACTGACATATAAATTCATTATTACATTAATGTTAGGAACTTGGACCAAAATCTGAAAACTACTAAGGTTTTAGTCAATAAACATTAGTAACTAAGAATCAGATACTAATTTTTCCTTATGATTTGGTGGATACACAATTTCGAATTGGACTTATCCCAATTTTACCAATCTCCAAAGTTCTGTATATATTTATCCAAGACAATTACTACGATAATTAAGAATGATTGTAATATCTAAGAAAATATTAATTCATTTAACTGCCTCAATTTTTTTTTCGAATTTCACTGCCTCAATTGAACGGGCATCAGATTCTTGTTCATACAAAAAAAAAAAAAAAAAAAAGATGGAAACTAAGGGATTGTTTGCTAACGTACTGTGCGCAAGTAGAGTTTCATTGTAATACAGTGACCGACAATTATTTGATACGATAGCTTAGGCAGACCATCTGAAGTGATTTGACGTTTCACAAACATGTCCCAGGTGTTAGCCGTTTACCGATTCGGCTCTTATCCTCAGCCTGTCCTTGTGGAGAGTCACCCCCAACCCAAACTCCATGGGTCGAGAGAAATGTGGGCCCAGAGACAAGAAACTGACAAGCAAAAGGACCCACTATTCTTAGCCCATTTGGCCCGTAGTAAACATTATTCTTATTCACATGCTTCCTGCTTTTCCCATTATTGTCCTCTTTCAATATTCCTCTACCCCCAATAATGTGGGAGTAACATAGTTCCACGTCCTCCTCTCTCGGACTTCCTATTCAGATTTGCACTCAAAATACAAGATGACACACAACGTGTTATTATATTAGTCGTCATAATTAATATGTTATTTTTAATATTTTTTTATTTATATTATGACACTTTATTGGATTGCTACTTGTTGAACGGCGTCTTTTCATTCCACTTCGCAACTCTATTATTCGGCGTCCTTTCATTCCATCTTATTGCTCTATTTTAGTTTGGAAGATTCTGTCAATAAGCTCCTAAAGGAGGATCACTTCAGCGAAGGGCTTTCATTTGGTTCCAATCTACCAACTATGTGGAAATAATTCTAAATCTATTGAGCACTCTTTTTTAGTTGTGGTTTTGGCTTGCACTCAATTTGGTGCAATTATTCTGCCTACGGGCTTTTTCTCGGATTTATGGCTTACTTTTATGTCAAAGCGGTTTTCTCCACAACTTCACAATGTTTGGCTATAGCATTAGGGTTTTTCTTACTAATTGTCGAAATAAATTAAAGCTTGAAAGTAAGCCTCCTTCATTTTCACGCCTTTGTCGTTCTACTTTGACTTGGATTAATTAGGCAGGTTGGAGTTTTCACTCTTGATCATGTACATGGTACTTTGGATAAGCAATTTTTAGTTTCTCTTGGAATCTCAACTAAGTCCTATAATTAAAGCTCTTGTTACACTTCATATTCTTTGGCACCCTCGTCCATTTCCTTAGGTCAAAGTGAATACGAATGACCTTACTAAAGGTAACCCGGATCATGCGGTTTGTGGTGGAGTTTTCCGAGAATCTATGAGTTATTTTCTTGGTGGTTTCTCTCAAAACTTGAGATATCATACTTCTTTCTATGCGGAGCTTCATGAAGTCATTCTTCTTGTGGAGTTAGCTCATGCTTGCAGTTGGCAAAATTTACGACTTGCAAGTGACTCTTCTAGTTTGATATCTTGCTTTGCTTATTGTTCTTTTTCGCCTCCATGGACGCTCGAAAAACTATATTTCTAGTATATTTCTAGGAGGGAATGTAGTTGCTGGCAAATTAGCCAATTAGGGCTTCTCTCGTCTTCACTTGTTTGGCACGTTGCTTTCCTATAGATATTCTTTCTTATCTACGTTTGATCTCTTGGGCATGCCAGCTACAAGTTTGTCTCCCCTTCTTGAAGTGTGATTTTCCTTTTTACCTAATCATTTTGGATTTTCTTTTTGCAGCTTGTCTTGCAGATTCTTACCTTTTGTGTTTTATTTTAGAGGGGTTTGGTCCTACGTCCCCCGTCTTCTTTTTCTTGTATTTTCTTTTTCAACATGATAAGATTTATATCATTCTCTTTTCCTGTATTTTGTAAGATTTATATCCCTCTCTTTTTCTATATTTTGTTTTTCTTATTTTACGTATGGTCGTGCCACAACTAGATTTAACTTCTTTTTTCATTTTTAATAAAATTTTCTTATACCGCTAAAGTTCTTCAATATATATATACATATATATATATATATATATATGATTGTAAATTTGAATTTCCTCCTGAGCTTGTCTATTTTGGACTCTTTAAAATGTAATGGGAATGTATGTTCCAGATAGTCCACCTCATATGTATTGTCCACTTCATGCTTAAACAAATTGGTACAATTGGTTCTAATCTTGTTCGCAGCAGCAATCATGTATATTTTTAAATTGATGCATAATATAATATTCATTGCAATTCGCAAGAAATGTAACCTCAAATTTTTTACACTTGGCGTGCACGTAAAGAACATAACGTTGTTCTTCTACCCACATACACTGGGGCCAATTTGAGTGGTGCATGCTTAGTCTAGTTTAGCAAAAAGTGTGATTGGACTTATGGATACAATCATACAAGTAATTTCGTTCCTTGACAATTAACGATAATTTGATTAATATTTTGTTCTTAGTTTTTTAGTTTTATTTTTTTGTACTTGAGATATGAGGAAATATGTAATGGATTGAGGGATGAAAAGAGTGAGAGGAGAGAGTTGAATAACAGAGAACGAATGAAAACAAAATCTTGAAAGTTAATATAACTTTAACATAAGTTTTGGTTTTTTAGTTTTAGTTTGTCTATTATCCTTGCACATTTTCGACATTTCTCCCATTATCCTTCCTTCAATATTCTTCTATATCCCTCATGTCTTCCATGAATTTCCCCTCTATTTCTAACACAAAAATAACAACTAAAAACTATAGATTAATGATATAGCTATGAAACATGTCCTTAATTATCAGATTTTCTGTCCTTTAATTTCTTTAAAGAAACTGTTTTCTCCTGTCCAAGATTTCCTCTTTTATTTTGCGCTAATTAACTTTTCCAATACTCTTTATATATGAGAAAATATCTCACGGCTTCATTTATTAAAAACAGTGAGCAATAGAGAAGTATCTTCTTAGCTAGCCACCAATCTGGGGCCCTCCTCCACCCAAATCTTGAAAGACTTATTATATTATTAACACTCCACATACTGTTGAATACATTTAATATATATATTTTTTATAATACCGTTACACCTTATACTCTCAACATACACCTTATATTTTTTATATACCCTACATTTTCAACATACATTCCACACTCTTCTCATCTTAAGTGCAAATACATAAAGTCATCCAAGGCGCCTTTGATGTGAAGCTGAAGGTTGGTGTGATGCCAGAATTTTTCTAATTTATTTATTAGAGTGATTCCAATACACCTTTGGTATGATGTCAAAGGCCGGAGTTGATAACTATATATGTACTGTTAGTTAAGTTGGTTAAGATTCTGTGGTGTAAGATTGTGACAAGTGTCAATATCTTAAGAGTCTTATGTTAGCTTAATAACTAAGCAATATAGTTAGATATATACACAATGTAATCTGTGTTAGAAAGTAATGTGAAAGATAGTAAATACATTTCTTCTTCCTCTCTGTGTACATGCTTTCTCCCTCTCTGTTTACATGGTATCATTCGCCTGAAAAGCTTCGGCTTGAAGGTTTCTCGATCTTGTTCTTCTGCTTCCGCTCACTATTCTGCATAACCGATCTGGTTTTCTTCTTTTCGGGATCTTGGTTCTTCTCTGTGTCTCCGACTGGGTGCATCTTTTTCTTTGCACACCAAGTGTTTGTTCGAATTCCCCTGAGAAAATTTTCATCTGGGTTTCTTTCTTCTTCGTCTGCGATGGTGACTTCGACTCAACTGCAGATTCTTCAATCTCCTATCACCTCTCTTATCTCCACGATTTCTTCTTCTGTGACTGTCAAACTCAATGATTCCAATTATCTCACTTGGAATTTTTAGATTGAATTGTCGCTTGAAGGCCATGGCCTTATGGGTTTTGTGGATGGATCTCATCCGTGTCCTGCTCAATTTACTCTGCCTGTTTCTGAAGGTTCATTTCATCCTTCAAGTGATGTTTCTTCTTCGACTGAAAGTGACGACTTCAAGATCTGGAAAATGCACGATCGGGCATTGATGCAATTACTTACTGCTACTCTATCTCCTTCAGCAGTCTCTTGTGCAATTGGCAGTTCCAGCGCTCGTGACTTATGGCAGCGTCTTAAAGACCAATTTTCCATTGTCACTCGAGCTACGATCTTTCAGATGAAATCTGAATTACAAAACATCAAGAAAGGTACTGATTCGATTTCGATCTATTTGCAACGTATTAAAGAAGCTCGTGATTATCTGTTTGCTGCTGGGGTTCAGTTTGATGATGATGACATTGTGATTTTGACTTTGAATGGTCTCTCCTCTGAATATAATACTTTGAGATCAATTGTTCGAGGTCGTGAGAATGTTATCTCCATGAAAGATCTCAGGTCTCAGTTACTTGCTGAGGAAGCCATGGTTGAAAACATTCCGATCACACCTTTCTTGTCTGCCATGGTTGCTCGGAATAATGGCACTAGTTCCAAAGCTGAGGATCATTCGAATAATGCTTCTTATGGTGGTTCTTCTCAGTCTACATTATATTCTTCTGTTCCTTCTGGGTTTAAGCCATCCTATAGTAAGAACAAATACAAAGGGAAATTTCAGTATCATCCTCATTCTCGTTTTGGGAGCTCCAAGACCACTTATGGCCATTATAATGTGAATTCTGCTCCTGGTATTCTTGGTGCTTCTCCACCACAGCCACATGAATTTTCGAGCACTTCTTGTCAAATTTGTGGCAAGTTTGGACATCTCGCTCCTATTTGCAGATTTAGGAATGTTGATAATACAGTTTCTGAGGGTTGTCAAATATGTGGGAAGAAGAATCACAATGCCAAATTCTGTCATTTCAGGAACTCTAATTCTTCTCCTCCAGTTCCGACTGCAATGCATGTTTCTCTATCACAACATCATCAGTCCAGTGATTCTCTTCAACAAACTTGGCTCACTGACTCTGGAGCATCTTCCCATATGACAGCTGATTTGAGTAATCTGTCCTTGGCATCTCCATACCCTGCCAATGAAACAATTCAGACTGCGAGTGGGGCAGGTTTATCCATATCTCATATTGGTTCCTCCACTCTTCCTACTTTCTTAAAACCCTTACAACTCAAGTCTGTTCTTTGTGTTCCTGGCATATCTCAGAACCTTTTATCTGTGCATAAACTGTGCTTGGATAATCATTGTAGGCTAATATACGATGCTTCCTGTTTTTGGATCTAGGACAAAGTCACAGGGAAGATTCTCTTTCAAGGCAAATGTAGTAATGGATTGTATCCCATACCACTTCCAGCACGCGTTCGACCTATTTCTTCTCAACCTCAAGCTGCCTATCTTGGCCGTCAAGTATCTTCTAGTCTCTGGCATAGTAGATTAGGTCACCCGTCTAATTCTGTGATCTCGTTAATGTTGAAGAAGTGTAATCTGTCTGTTTTACCTGATTCAGTGTCTGTGATGTGTCATACTTGTCTGGAAGGCAAATTCTGTAAATTGCCCTTTGTTAAGTCTGTGTCTAAGTCTCTGCACCCCTTTGAAGTCATTCACAGTAATGTATGAGGTCCTTCTCCTTGTACTTCCATAGATGGTTTTAGGTACTATGTGACATTCATTGATGAATGCACTAGACATTGTTGGTTGTTTCCCCTTCTTAATAAAAGTGATGTTTTCTCCACTTTTGTTGGGTTTTCTAATTTTGTTTTAAATCATTTCTCCACATCTATTAAATCATTACAGAGTGATGGTGGAGGGGAATATCTTAGTAAAGCATTTCAAAATTTTCTGTTGGACAAAGGCACCAAACATCAACTGTCCTGCCCTTACACACCCGAGCAAAATGGGTTAGCTGAAAGGAAGCACAGGCATATCATTGAAACAACTATAACACTTTTGCAAACAGCTTCTTTACCTCCAATTTTCTGGTCTTTTGCAGTCCAAACTGCTGTCTACCTTATAAATCGCATGCCCTCACCCACTCTTTATCACAAATCTCCTTTTGAATTGTTGTTTCATGAGATTCCTGATGTTAATCACCTTAGAATATTTGGTTGTTTAGTCTTTCCTTTACTCAAACCATATAATAGTACAAAGTTACAACCCAAGACAATCAAATGCATTTTTCTCGGATATGCTTCCAACTACAAAGGGTTTATTTGTTATGATCTTGTCCATACCAGGTTTTATATTTCCACACATGTTATTTTTGATGAGTTCGACTTTCCTTATCCCATCTTGTCTGTTCCCTGTCCTGCATCCATTAAATCCCCCTCTACATCTGTGAACTCATCTCCATTTATATTTGTTAATGGTGATAGTCATATTGTGTCCCTTCCCACATCTAGGTCACCTCTTATGCCTGAGAACATGTCATCACCATCTTCAAATCGACATAGTGGTTCTTTGCATTTCTTACAATCCATTACTGCATCCCCAGGACAACAAGTCTCTTCTTCATTCCCTCTGGCTCCTGAGGTTCCCAATGAGTCCTGCTTTGAGATGGTCACTGCCCCTCATACTGAGATTTCTCATGCTACTGGTGTTGCTATCCAATCTGAATTTCAACCTGACAGATTGCAACCACTTCTCCCTATTCCTCTTATGAACACTCATTCTATGCAGACAAGAGCAAAAAGTGGTATTTCGAAGAAGAAGGCTTTTCTTTCTGTAGTTCATGATGCTGCATCTGCTGATTTATCTCAAATAGAACCTGCCACCTACAAGTCTGCTCTCAAGTCCCCTTTATGGTTATCTGCTATGAATGAAGAGTTGGCTGCTCTTCAAACACAGCATACTTGGTCTTTGGTCCCATTACCTCATAACAAGAATCTGGTAGGTTGCAAGTGGGTCTTCAAGATTAAGAAACATGCTGGCTCTATTTCTCGGTACAAAGCAAGGCTCGTTGCTAAAGGTTTCAACCAAGAAGAGGGTATTGACTATGGAGAAACATTTAGCCCTGTTGTCAAGCCCACAACTGTGAGGTTGGTCTTAGCCCTGACAGCGCACTTTGGGTGGTCTTTGCGTCAACTCGATGTGAAGAATGCTTTTCTTCATGGCATTCTAAATGAGGAGGTGTATATGTCTCAACCACCAGGATTCAGTGACCCCTACAATCCTACCCATGTCTGTCGATTGCATAAGTCTTTGTATGGCTTGAAACAGGCCCTGAGAGCATGGAATGAGAGATTCACTGCTTTTCTTCCTTCTCTGGGGTTTCTTTCAACATATTCTGATCTGTCTTTGTTTGTCAAGCATGATGGACATTCTGTGGTTATTCTTCTTCTTTATGTTGACGATATTATACTCACAGGCAGTGATTCTGTTCATTTTGATGCAGTAATTCATGCTTTGACCAAGGAATTTGATATTAAAGATCTTGGCCCTCTTCACTACTTCCTTGGGATTCAAATTACACAGAATGCTTGTGGAATGTTTCTGTCTCAGTCTAAATATGTGTCAGATTTGCTGGCTAAAGCTGACATGGTTCATTCTAAACCATGCTCCACACCTTGCTTACCTTACAACAGGTTATTAAAAGATGATGGACATCCCTTTAATAATCCTTCTCTCTATCGTAGCATTGTGGGTGCGCTCCAATACCTCACTTTCACCAGGCCTGATATCTCCTTCTCGGTTCATCAGGTTTGTCAATTCATGCATTACCCTATGGACTCTCATTTTGCTGCTGTGAAGCGAATTATGAGATATTTAAAACGTACTGCAGAGCTTGGTATTCAGTTTAGCACAAGAGACTTGACACTTCATGCATTTAGTGACGCTTGGGCTGGGGACCCTAATGACAGGCGATCTACTACTGGTCTAGTTGTGTTTCTCGGGTCAAATCCCATTTCTTGGTCGTCTAAGAAACAAAATACAGTTTCTCGTTCCTCTACTGAAGCTGAATATCGAGCACTCTCCAGTACTTCTGCAGAAATTGATTGGATCAAACAGATTCTTCACTTCCTCAAGGTTGATACTCCTTCTCCAACAACCCTCTATTGTGACAATCTTTCTGCGATATCTCTTGCCTACAATCCTGTAATGCATCAGCGGACCAAACATATTAAGGTCGATGTCCACTTTGTCCATGAAAGGGTAGCCAAGAAGCTTCTGCAAGTCCATTTTGTTTCCTCCAATGAACAGTTTGCTGATATTCTTACGAAGGGATTGTCTACTCCTTTATATCAAACACACTGCTACAATCTCCGACTTGGCAAGCCCCCATCTGAGATTGAGGGAGGATGATAACTATATATGTACTGTTAGTTAAGTTGGTTAAGATTCTGTGGTGTAAGATTGTGACAAGTGTCAATATCTTAAGAGTCTTATGTTAGCTTAATAACTAAGCAATATAGTTAGATATATACACAATGTAATCTGTGTTAGAAAGTAATGTGAAAGATAGTAAATACATTTCTTCTTCCTCTCTGTGTACATGCTTTTCTCCCTCTCTGTTTACAGGAGTGAGTCAGGATCTCATATATCACTTAATATCTGGACGATGTGATGCCAACAATTGTTCGATCCAATTTTCATGTGCTTCTGTTCATATGCCTTGCACTCTCTGCATTTATATATACTGCAAGCTGTGGCATAAATAATCGTATTCACAAATGTTCTTTGTTCTGTAGGGGTTGCCCCTGTTATGCAGGATGCATTTTCTTGAAGAAGTATTACTTCTGCCAGCTCTTAGTAATGGCACTGAGAAAGTAGTAGGTGCTATTGCTTACTTATCGTCAAAAATAAATTCTTTTTTTTTCAATCAACAAGTTTGTAGTTTCATTGGTTAGAGTTTTGTTCTACAATGAAATGTAAGAGTGGTTTTAAGAGTTGAAGAAGATAAATAATCTTAAGATATACACACTAAAATAGATTTCGGGTGTATATAGAATTCTTTTTATTTCTTTTAAAACCTTATGAGGTTGAAATCATCATTCCATATTAAGGTATATAATTAATTTAATATTAAAATTTAATATGGGTGTATTCATCATTATATGGGGTGTTAATAATATATTAAGGTATATAATTCATTGATTTTATAGCTAGTTGGTGCGATACTCTCTATTGTGAGTTCCCTCACCAATCGTTATTTAAACTGCAAACTCAATCGCACCATGTTTTAGTGCTTAATTTGTTGCAGAAAGGGAGAGCCCACCCTCTTCCATGAATGCAACATCCCCCCATGTTTGCAACTCCCACTTGATTTTGCAATTCCATGTGCCTTTGCACATGTCTGTTTCCGGGCCATGTATGTTTGGTAGACTTATTAAATAGTTGTTCGTGTGTGTGTCTGGCTCACCATTGCATGTACCGACATTTTTTAACATGCATGTTGAGGGCGGTCTTAACAGTGGTACGTAACCCTTTTTAATCTTTGAGCTTAATGCTCTTTTAAGAACCAGTGCATGCTTAATTTAGTCTCCCATTAATTACATATCCTTAAAAGTAAACTATTCCCAAGAAGGCCGGCTCCCATTTTTTCTCGAAGCTTGTAGCGGGTCAATTAGGCATAGAAAGTCTCATCTTGGATTAGATTAATTACAAACTTAAGCACTAATCCCTCGAATAATAGATACAGATACAATGTTCTTATTTGGTTTCTAGCTACTTTATTAAGGCAGTTGGCAGTTTTTTCTGGTAAAGTCACTTGACCAAGAATTCCTTAATTATTTATGGGATATATTCTTATGACCAGAGTATACACTGAGTATCCATCCTATCTTAGTTTAGATATTTGATATTTAGAAAGACAATCGACAACCCGAAGACACATAAAGCTTCTACCATGATAGCACAAAGCTACCTTTAACAAAAAAAAAAAAAAAAAAAGCTTAAAATATCTGCCGCTTGGTTACAACTTTTGTTGTTATTAGTTCGTGTTGATTGCGTGGCATTGTCATTTTTTGTTTCCTCTCTTGGATGTGATCATTGGACATGACTTGCCATGGTTTTGGCTGTATGATCCCCTTCGCGTTAGGTTTAAATTTCTAAGCCCTAGATTTATAATCTGTGAGCTCGATTAAGTAGTTTAAAAAATTTACTTTTGGCCCCGAAAATCTGTTGCAATTCTGCAATCCCATGACCTTTTGGATCACAAAAAAGAATGTGCGTTATTACACTTCGTAATAGATCGCCACATGCACATGCATGCATGTTGCTACACGGCTTTCGGTTTTGTAATGAATATTATACATTAACAAAAAATTAAGGGCAAGAAGTATTAAGTTTAACAAAGTGATTATTGAATAGCGTGTTGAATATGATCCAAATCCCATACATACCTTGTTTTTCGGCTTTACCAGTTACACAAGTATATAGATGAAAACCTAATCTACCTTTAAAGTCGTATGGCTATATTATAAACTGGTTAACTTATTAATTGGGAGGATAAAGTAAGGGTTAATCAATGTACTTTTTGTCAAAATTTTATGTTTCACAAAATGATTATATGGTAAACTAGGTTTACTATTTTCGAGAGAGAGAGAGAGAAGAATAAAGCAAAGAGCTATGATATTTCACAAGTGAATTATGATTGGTACATTTCACAAATTGGGCTTAATTAGATACATAAAGGTAAATTAAGCTTGATTATTAATATTAAAAAAAGGATAAACCTAACTAGTTATATCGTATTGCAATTACACTTCCGAGTGTATTAGTTAGTTAAGTTGTCATGTGTGAGGTGAAATCTACACATTTTTTGAGAAAAAGTACGATATTTATTGATGATTAGAAAACTATACAACTTGAGGATATGGTGCATAATAGGCCTTGATGAAAATCTTGTTGGAAATTTCCACCCTATCGAAGGAAAATCTACCACACTTGATTGTATGTTAACAATCTCTCTTCCCCTATCCTCAGTATCATTTTATTAAATATAAATAAAATGATCTAGTAGACGAGACTACAAATTTTGAGGACATTGCATGGCTTTTCGTCTTAATTAGTTTGTATACCCTAATTTGTCAATAATTGAAAATGATCAACTTGGGATTACAAAAATGATCAAAGTTAACCATGTGGCACCATGTGCACACGTGGAAGATGATGTAGGGAGTGATGACACAAATGATCGACCACGGTCCTTTGCATGTGTAAAACCATATCTTAATTGAATAAGATAAGTACATATTCACACTGGTAGTATGGTAGCATGCAACATCATTGACCGTTGTGTACCCGTTAGCATCTATATGATTAGCTTCCAATTAATTTATTCCAATCTTCTTAATCATAACTAAGTTTACCTATGAATGATCATGAGCTGATTCGTCTAGAGTATTTAATCAGGGGGATTTTCTGTTTCATCCATGATTATTAATTAATTAATTAGCTTCCCATTCTTAACTTGATCATGTGCTTGATAATTCAGCCCTTGGCTTCCTTGTTTACTTGCATAATTCCCTCTATGTTATTGTTATTGGCTTACACCCGCAAGCAATGATTAATTCAAGAAGCTACAATTTTAATTAGAGTACTATAATTTTATAAGCATGTTATGTGAATTTCTACTTGTCGGGGGTCACGAGCCTAAAAAAAAGATTATATACCTACATAATTAATAAATATATAATCACAATTTTCCCCTCATACAAGCTAACCCAAAATGTAGGTTTCATATCCAGACCATCACCCATGTTATGTGCTCTGCAAGCCTGCAACTTATTAATTAAATTCAGACATCTTAAGATAGGTTGTTGTGTGGCCTCATTGTTATATTATGTGTGTGTAAAATCTTATAACATGATCGTGCATGCTCCACAATTTGCATGCTTATGGTGATTATGTTATATCGCTGCACATGAATCATTTATAAATATGTTGAAATGGTTCTCTTCTATATATCACGTTTTAAATTTTTAGAACCTTATTTTGTTTAGGTCTTCAAGATCATTTTGAATTGAGATTAATTTTACAAGTAAAATTTCCATGTTAAAATGGTTGAGAAAATAAAACAATGAGATTGGCATAGCGTCACTTTTCATCAATAAGTAGTATATATATTGATAAATGAGCAGAGAACAATTAAAGTAAAATAAAAACAATCATAAGTAAACAATAAAGACCCGATCCAATCAGCTATTGTATCATCAGAGGCAGTTTTCTACCTTCCTACTTTTCGTGCCCTTCCGTACTTTTTTATTTTGTGTTGTCACAATTAAGTTACATTAATATTTTATATTATTTTTTTTTATAGAGATAATAAGATAAAAAAGAATAGTAATATAAAATGTTGACGTAACATAACCGTGACTACACAAATAGAAGGACACGAAAAATGGGAGGGCAGAGAATCTGCCTCCCGTATCATGGTCGGCAACGGACACGTAACGCAACTGAAGAACGCTGAAGACCTGATGGTAATAGACGAAAAGATCATCTCCATCAAATCAATTAATCTGTAACGTGGAAACTATATGATATTCCACCTTTTGGAGGTTAGAGTCATCCATGACATTATGGAGATAAAAATAATGTTATTTCATATGTGGAAGAGCATGAAGGATATGGTTGTTAGCCCCATGATTGGAAAGTTGAGACCTGTTTATAAATAAATACATCTGTGTATGATGAAAGAAGGAATCTCTACCCGCAGTAACAGAAACTAAACAATAATAAGAAAACAATTTGCACTAAGTAATAACAATAAAATAAAACAACGAAATAAATTGGTAATGTTTTTTAACAAATAATATTATATACATTAAAGGGAAAGTGATAAGTTAAGTTTCACAATGGGCTGACAATAATGTGATTCAAATTTGGTTTTGTCGAGAATTGAACCTAAGATCTCTCACTTACAAATGAAGAAGAATATCATTAAATTATAGTACTAAGTGTCGATAAATTAATAAATTGGTGATTTTGGGGTAAAGGAACTTATTACCCGTTTGGTATTGGCTTTTGGATCCAGTTGAGTCCAATTATCAGATTACTTATTTTGATACTAATTTTGTCCTTTCATATAAATATTTTAATTTTTGTATCATTTATTTTAATTTTTTTTAATTAAATACCCAAACTAAAGTAATTTAAAAAATAGTTGTATCAAACTAATTTCAAATATTTGAAAAGAAAAAAAAGAAGCTAATTTCAAATATCTGCTTACTATACTGGTATAAAATGAAGATTTTCATAAAGGGAGCTAGATTAATAAAAATAAAAAAAAATAAAAAAAAAACCTGTGATACAGGTAGAAAATTTAATACATGTATATACAAGTAATATGTGAATGGAGGTATGAGACAAAAAAACTAACATCTATGGTAGAGGTAGCTAGATAAAAAAAAACATGTAACACAAGTAAATTATGCAAATATTCTCTGTGATGGAGGTAAGAAAAAAAAAAAAAAAATCTGTGGCAGCGGTAGACAAAAAAAAAACAAAAAACAAAATATCGTATGTTATGGGTAGATAATACCATGTTTAATTAGGAGCACCATGCTGATATACAACAAAAAGAAAAATAACAAAAAAAGTCCAAAAACACTGGAAAAGAAGAGATGATTGATGAGATAGATGATTATACGTGAGGAAAAAAAACACAAAGAAAGAGAAGATTTTATGGGAAAATAATTTGGATTAAGAAACAAATATGAATATCCAATTAAGAAAGAAAAACAAAGATGGAGATAGAGCTAGAATTAGAAAAGAAAAGGGGAGGGGGAGGACACGAAGAAAAAAAGTAAGGAAAATGATAAGGAGTTGATGTCGCTTAGTATTACGGTTTAGTGGTATTACTCTTTACTTGTAATTGAGAGGTCTTAGGTTCAATTTTCGCCAAAGGCGAATTTGAACTATATTATTGGTAGCCCATTGTGAGGCTTAGTCTATTATGAGGCTTAACCCATCATCTTCTTCCTTAGTGTAGATAATATCATTTCTTTGAAAAAAAAAATAAGGAGTTGATGAAAAGAGGTAGATAAGTACAGGAAATGGAGGAGAGTCCGATCCCAAAATCAGTTTGAGAAATTCTACAAAAGATTTAAAATTTCTACAATTAATTGAAAGGATAGTATTTATTAAGGAGGCTAATCCTAGAATTAGGGAATAATATTGATTTCTTTACTAGTTATTTAAGGATAAATTAGAAAGTAACAATAATTGGACTTGTTTCTATAGAGTGGACTATTCCTAATAAGGCTCACAAAAAATTGTACCTATATCTAGTTTACTCTTGTTTATTTGGAACAACTTCAGCTTTTTCAACCAAAAAAAAAAAAAATCCTTACAAAAAGTGATTTTTCTCACAACACAACAATGTCAAACTATGCCATCAATTTTTTTTTTTTTTTTGAGACAAAGAAATACTACTCATAAAGAAAATCTGCTTAATTTTTAATTGATTATTCCACTAAAAAAGATGATGAAAATTAAAGAGATTAGAAGCTATGAAGTTTTCTTAAATGAATAATTGAGGATAATGCTATGCACACTTCTTCATCCTCGTGTCGCTTTCCCATTGTTACAAGAGTGCAAACGATGTAACTTTTGTAAGTTATAAGTACATAGATTTTTTAAAATTCCAGAGTCAGGGCCAATAACACACTACAATCACATTAATATCATTCTAACTTAACAACCTACACAATTTAGGAAATGTTGAGTTAGATAATATCATAAAAGATCTCAGTGTTATTATTAATTAAAAAAAAATCATTCATTTAACTTAAGGTATTCATCTTCTTTGGGATGCTCCACGTAATATGTACTTATTTTGTTAACTTAAAGGGATTTTTTGAAATGGGTCCAAAGTAACTAAAAATTAAACTTATTTCAAAAGTCAAAAGTCACTAAAAATTAAATCTATTTCAAAAAATAATCTATAAAATTGAACATATTTCAAATTTTTCCTAACTTAAAATGTATGTCGGTAGTAATTATAGTGCTTGTGATTAATGATGAATTCATGTATCGGATGATCCACGTATAAAATCTTCAAAAAAAAATATCCGTCTTAGCATCTGACCACCGACTTTGGAGGTCAAAACTCCAAAGGCATCAAAGTCTTTTCGGCTTTTCTTCTTTTTTTAGGTAAAGTAAACAAGGCCGTTAAAGTCTATCCTGGAATTCGTAGTCATCTATTTCTTCATTGGTTTGATCTGGCGGCAGGTACTGATCCTGTTCGAGATTCATCACTTAGACTTGAAAATATGGATTAGGAAACCATATTTTTCGTTGAACATGTCCGACACAATTAAGGAATACAGATGGGAATCCCATTAAGGTTTACGTGTTCCGAATGTTTGTTCTTCAAAGTTAAAGATATGGGAAAAGAACCTAAATTTGATTGCGACCTGTGTAATTTTTTGTTAATTTTCATTCAGAGGTTTTTTTAATTAATAATTAAAGTTTTAACAATGCTACCTACCTGCCTACATTGAGTCATTGACTGAACATCTTATTACACTTCTTCTTAGCATTTTTAGATGAAGTTCAGAGTGAGTAATTAAGAAAAGTTTTAATATAATTAGCGTGTTTTTTGTGTAGATAATTTCGTTTTCATTTCGTTAGGTGCGAATTTTCTGTCTTGCACTCTTTCTCTTGCACATGCAATGATGTTCGGTTAGACTTACTGGAAACCTTAGTTTAATGTTTTACTAAAGGACATTGCTTTGCCTAAAAGAATACACTTTCAGATTACAACTTTTCCTAAGAGAATTACAAATTCATTAAATTAATGAAATTCCATGTCTCTTGCTCATCCCTTGATCAGCTTGACAAATTTTTTACGTGTCTGAAAATACTTAGCGTATAATATTCAGTTTTGCTTCTTAATAAGTCCACAATATAATTTATATATTACACTTTTGAAGTATGTTATAATAAGCGTGTTCTGGTAGAATACACTATTACATTACGATTTTTCAAAAGTAAAATACTTAATTCACTAAATTAATGAAACTACCATCTCTCTTTTTTGCTTCTTCTAACCTCTTGAGTACGTCATACTTTCACACAGGTAACGCATTAGATGACCCCATATAACAATTGTTTTGCGATTAGAAATATCATACTATAATAACTGTTTACAAGAAAATGGAGCTTGATCATATTATAATAACTGCTTACAGGAAGATGGGCTTACTTAAAATTGACCGGACCTAAAGGATGAGAGAGGCTCATGTTGGCCAACTCGTCAGCAACAAAATTTGTCTCACGATAGATATGTTGAATATTACATTCCTAGTCATGCAGTAACATCACAAGACAAGCTACTTGAATCAAGTCACTAGTAAGATAATTATCAGTGGCACTATATGATATCAGACAATAATTGCATAATTAGACTCCACCATAAAGTGTTGAACCCTTTTATGCTAACTAAGATGTAATCTCAAAAAATACCCCTAATTTTAGCATTGAGAATCTCACCACGTCCATGATTAACACAAAACCCAGCATCCCAAGATTCAAAAGAATTTCTAAGAACACCAGCTGCTTCTATAAAACAAAGAGGGTCTTTCTTCAACCATCCACATTTCGTTTAAACTACACTTTTGGTTACCGTTAAATAATTTATACTTTAAATAAATATTTTCTTGTGATTAGCTTGAGTATATATACTACTTTATTTTTCATACATTTTTGCTCCTACATATTCTATATCCTTTCTTTTCTTCATTTTTTTGAAGAAATTAAGATTCCATTATAAAACCAATTGGCAATATGAGGAGCAGCTCAACTAGCTCTTGCAGGTTTTTTCTTTCACCAATGTGAGACTCTTTTACCTTCACACTTTCAACTATTATCTCTCATTTCTCTTATTCTTCACGTTTGTCCATTTTTTTTATTGAAAAGAAGAGAAAATTAAAACTAAAATAATTAAATTAAAGCTATTCTTTTTTTGTGATTTATGTGCTAATATCGCACTCTTAATGTGATCCTCATGGTGAGAAAGTTGTCAACTAAACTCTCGTGTTGAGCTCTGTTAGCAATTGGGGTTCAATACATCTTTCCTTAAATAAACACACGCGAGTCTCACATAAAGAGGTTAAAGTCGTTCCTTCAAACCAAATTAAGAAAACCTAGAACATTTGTCGTAAGATATAGTATGAAATAAGGTTTCAACTGAAAACAGATTTGACGGAAAAGAGGCTTGAGACATAAACGTTGTCGAAGGGTGAATATAAACCTTCAACTGACACTCATACTTTCAATCTAAACTAAGCCCAGGACATATTTGGTGATGCTTGCTTGTTTGTTGCCGACATAGATGGGGATGATACAGGGTTTGGCTAAAATTACTCAGGATTCTGGAACTAGTCTGATCATTCGTGACCATCAGGGTTCGGCTAAAATTGCAACAAAATAATAGATGCAATTAGATTACAATTGGAGGGTATACAAATTTCAGTACTTCAAGTGCACAGTTCAGTCAGAAGCCCTGCAAAATGTTCATCATCTCGGAGCATGCCTTACCACACACGTTTTAGGAAGTTTAGGTTTGAACCCTAATTGCTAACGAAGTTCGCTGCGAGGATTTAATCAACAACTTTCTTACCATGCGATCACATTGAAAGTGTTGTATCATCATAGAGATCACAAGAAAAATGGCCTTACACTAAAAGTAGGGTGGTGCTATCTACACACTTGTTTTTTTCTTCCACATACTCCTCTAAATTTCTGACTGACCATTGGATTGAATGAATTGAAAAAGATTAAAAGACATAAATTAACAAGAAATGTGTTGATAACACCATCCTAAAAGTAAAGATGATATATATATATATATATATATATATATATATATATATTATCTTTTGAATGTGGAATTTATTCAAGGTAGAGCCGTGTACCCTACCGTGCATACATGGAGCGCATGGCCGTATTTATTTATCCAAGTCGCATAATAGACTATTTGGTATGGTAAAAGTATTTTTCATGTAATAGAGACGTATGACAAGGAAGTTGGAATTGCATGCACTGCGCACAATATTTACTTTCATTCATTAGGATTATAAACTTAAATTAAAAAGTTGAATGGCTTTCTGTGACATTCGTTTTAAATTGCACCATGGATTTCACTCACCAATTTTTAAAGGAAGCCTTTAAGGGAAAATCTCTATTTTTTTTAGAAAAATGAAGATTAATTATGAGATCCACACCTTACACACACACACACGTATGTATGTTTATATTGTGAGAGTCAACTGCAACTGATGAATATGGAGGTTTTAAGCGTGTGGGGCGCATTTGGTGATGTGACCTAGATTTTGAAGGTGACGAAGACCAGCAAATAACGCCACGTACTCAGGGTGACTCTGATTGAGGGAGGAACGCGGGTTTAGACGTGTACCAAGGGACCAATACCCTCCCTCCCTCCCCACCAAAAACAACAACAAACCCAAAACCCAGCATTTCCATTAGTCTGATTTTTACACCAATGGGCCAATGGCCAAACTCAATATACCACCACTTTTGTCTCCTCCAACTTTTCTATTTGTCAAATTCAGTGTGACTGCAGAAGCTGCGTATGATTAAGTGGCATAAGTATTTTCAAAGTCATTTTCACGCCGCTATATAATATTACTGATTTGTGCATTTATTCGATATTAGCGAATGTTAAAAAAAGTGTTAATAGTTTGAAAAACAATCTAATTGGTTTGTTTTTTTGTTAGTCAAAATTGTGACGCGACATAAGCAACCTGTTTTCAGATTAATCCGTGCCAATTCTTTATATTGCATTGTAATCAAATGTGACAGTGTCAGTGTGATTTTGTTCTAAGGAAAATTAATAAAAAATATTTGAAAATTTTAAATTTTAATGATAAGGACAAAATAAAGGGTAGAGTGAATAGTAATATAATTGATTTTTTAGTGTAAAAATATAATTTTTCGTTAAAATGAACAATACCGCGATCTTTTCGTTTAAATTCTCATTGTTCTAAAGTTGAAGGAAAAGAAAATCCAAAATTGATGCAATAAGTAGGGGGTTCGTGTCAAGTTATTAAGGAAGTAGACCCCCCACCCCACCACCTCCTTTTCGATTACTTATTGCTAAAATCCTAATTTGAGTCCCCCATTCTCGCAGATCCACCACGTGGTCGCTTGCTACATGTTCGAGGTGGACCTCCCTGCCTCCTCCCTCCACTATATATTACCCTCCTTCTGTCTCGCCCATTTCTCAACTCACACTCTCCACTCCCCCAACCCCCCTCCCATTGCTCACTGCAGTGCTCTCTCTCTCTCTCTCAAACAAAGCAGAAACAGATTTACTTGCCCTTCAAGGCCAATCAAGAGGCACCATTTTCTGCTGCTACTACTACTAATATTAATTTACTAAAACTGACCAAACCATGCCTTCCACTGCAGCAGCAGCCACCGGCACATGGGTTAAGCCTGTTACTACTACCACTACAAGACACCGCCACCTTTCTTCTTTAAACTCTTCAAATCCTCTCAGAAAACAATTGAGATTTTCTCCCTCTTCTTCCTCAATTTTCAAATCAAACACTCTAAATTGCTCTCTGCAAACCCCTTCTCTAATCCAAATCCCCAAACGCTCCCCTTCCTATCAACAACCTTCAACTCCCACTAAAATCCCAAGAGAAAATAAGACCCAAAAGTCCAGAACTTCTTCAAAGCCAGTGCCGCAACAATGGAACTTGTTACAGAGAGCAGCATCCATGGCTTTGGACGTAATGGAGAGCGCTCTGCTTTCGAAAGAAAAACAAACCCCACTTCCCAAAACATCCGACCCAAAAGTACAGATTGCCGGAAACTTCGCTCCAGTACCGGAGCACCCCGTCGAACACTCTCTACCGGTGACCGGAAAGATTCCAGACTCAATCCAAGGCGTCTACGTCCGAAACGGCGCCAACCCACTTCACGAGCCGGTGGCCGGTCACCACCTCTTCGACGGCGACGGCATGGTCCACGCCCTCCAGTTCAAAGACGGAACCGCCAGCTACGCCTGCAGGTTCACCGAAACGCACCGTATGAGCCAAGAACGCGACCTTGGCCGTCCCCTGTTTCCCAAAGCCATTGGCGAGCTCCACGGCCACTCTGGCATCGCCCGCCTCCTCCTTTTCTACGCCCGCGGGATGTTCGGACTCGTGGACCCAAGCCACGGAATCGGCGTCGCCAACGCCGGCCTCGTCTACCACAACGGCCACCTTCTCGCCATGTCCGAAGACGACTTACCGTATCACGTCCAAATCACTGAAACAGGGGACCTCAAAACGGTCGGCCGTTACGACTTCGAAGGGCAGCTGAAGTCCACAATGATCGCCCACCCGAAGGTGGACCCCGCCACGGGCGAACTCTTCGCGCTTAGCTACGACGTCGTTCAGAAGCCATACCTCAAATACTTCAAATTCTCCCCAAGCGGCGACAAATCCCCGGACGTCGAAATCAACCTCGAGCAACCCACCATGATGCACGACTTCGCCATTACCGAACGACACGTCGTAATCCCAGACCAGCAGGTGGTGTTCAAGCTGCAGGAGATGATCGGCGGTGGGTCCCCCGTAATTTACGACAAGAACAAGATGTCGCGTTTCGGGATCCTCGACAAGAATGCCAAGGACGCGTCGGGAATCCGGTGGGTAGACTGCCCCGACTGCTTCTGCTTCCACCTCTGGAACGCGTGGGAGGAGCCGGAGACCGACGAGATCGTCGTAATCGGCTCCTGCATGACACCGCCGGACTCCATTTTCAACGAATGCGACGAGAATTTAGAAAGCGTCTTGTCCGAAATCCGGCTTAATTTGAAAACCGGGAAGTCAACGCGCCGCTGCATTTGCGCAGAGAATCTGAACCTGGAAGCTGGGATGGTGAACCGGAACAAGCTAGGGAGAAAAACCCGGTTCGCTTATTTGGCTCTGGCGGAGCCGTGGCCCAAAGTTTCGGGCTTTGCCAAGGTGGACCTCTCCACCGGCGAGGTGAAGAAGCATATCTATGGCGAGGAGAAGTACGGCGGGGAGCCTATGTTTCTTCCCAGAGACCCCAACTGGGAGAATGAGGACGATGGATACATTTTGGCCTTCGTTCACGACGAGAAGGAGTGGAAGTCGGAGCTGCAAATCGTGAACGCCATGGATTTGAAGGTGGAAGCTACAATTCAGCTGCCCTCGAGAGTTCCGTACGGTTTTCATGGTACGTTTATAAGTGCCAAGGACTTGGAGAAGCAGGCCTGACGAAATTTACTTCCCCCCAGGTGTAAATTATCAAAAGTTACAGGAGGTTTACCTGTGGGAAGCTATCTGATATGCCCCCGGAGACTCCTCTGTTTTATTTTTTAGTGTATGTAATTTTGGGTGTATTTAGAAGGTTTTCGAGTGAGAGGTGGGGCATCCAGCTCGTAGCTTTGGAGAATGGGTTTAGCATTGGAGCTCAGCTGAGTTTTCTTCTGAATCTTTCACTTTTACATGATATGATTATACAGAAATAGTATATTTCTCAGCAGATTCTGTTTAATTATTGTGTAATTAAATTTAAACCTGCAGTTTGCTTCTTCTCTCACGCTATAAAGTTTAATAATTTATACCTTGTTTATAAACAGTCACGTGATAGTTTTCTGTTCATATTTTCCTTTTGGTATATTTTCTAATATTTGTTCTTTTTCAAACATGATGTGGTGATGGCGTTCTTTTCCTGTTTTGTCCATTAAAAATGAAACATGATGTTGGATTGAAAGGAAAGCAAATGAAGAAACGAAAAATAGAGAGAGAGAGAGAGAGAGAGAGAGAGAGAGAGAGAGAGCGTCATGTTAAATCTGTTGTGCTAATAAATTAAGCTCCTTTAGGCTTTTTAGTGAAGACGACTAATCCAGGATGAGCCAATGAGTAACGAGTATCCAATGGAGTTCGGATGGAAATGTTCAAATTGCAGTTGAGTGGATAGGAGAAGAACTTGCATGAAAAAGTTGCAACCAGCTTCGTACCGCGTTTTCTCCTCACGTGTTAATACTATGATGAAATATAGAGAGAAAAATAGGACATAAAACTTGTTTACGTGTGATGATAGAAGCAGAGCAAGGATGTGAAGTATGCACGTAATGAGCGATAATAGAATATGAAATTGGTTATTCAACAGGAGCAATGCTTGACTACTCAAAGATGAGTAGGAACTTTTACTTAAAATTCTTCGAGTCAGATTCACAGAGTTTTGTGCTTATAATCGGAACCGTTCATATTACTTTGTAAAGATCATCTCTACAAAAATTGAATTAAAACTAATGTCATTAAGTCGATCAGCTGTAGAAAATAGATAGACAGTTTGTAATGTTTTTACCATTTTCGTCCATCTGTTTTTATACAATTTGATGATTGAACGACCTTAGTTTTAATTGATTTTTTTGCATATATGATATTTATAAAGTGATTTATAATATGAATGGTTTTGATAATAAATATGAAGATTTATGAATAAATAAGAGCTCCTACTCATCATTAAACTCTTAACAAAAATGAGATTTACAATGAAGCCATTATTTTTTTATTTATTAGAGTTTGAGACTTACAACATAACAAAAATGAGATTAAAGAAAAAAAAAAAGTGCGCGTTTATTATTTTTCTTTAATAAAGTCCTGATCAAATTCGGGGGAAAGAAAGATACCATATGTTTCATAAGCTCATTGCCGTTGCAAATGGGGGTGACTGATGGTGGAGAATTCTGATTGGTAACTTCGGAAATGTTAGGTTAATTGAAGTGGGATAGCTTATTATTCAACGACTAGCAAATTATTCAACGCTTTTGCAAAACTATCAGTGGGATAGTTTAGATGCTTACTGGTAGTGTTGACATCTCAGTTGGGTGTGTGAATATATAAGTCAACTCTGCGACATAAATATGGAAATGCACTATCTTTTTAAATTTGTGACAATGAAGTAAGACTTCATGATTTAAGGAAGGAAACTCTTTAAAGAATTTAAAAGAGAAGATCAACGGTCAACAACCACATCATATAATTTACAAAATATGATTTTAAAAAAATGATTTCTCTAGTTTACCTTCTAAATATTAAGGGTTTTGTGCATAAAAATTGTTGGGTATACAATAATGTTTCGAATGATATTCCAATTGTTAAGAGGAGAAAAATGATGCGATGTTGATATTCCAATTGTCAAGAGGATTTACTTTTACATACAAAATTGAGGCCTATGAATGATCATGAAACTCAATTATAATAGGGGAACTAAGCTTTTTCCCCATATGAATTAGCTATGAGTTTGGTTTGGTGCTTGGAAGGTCCATCCCAAAATACAAATTAAGGAGGTTTTTTTTGCATCATGCATGTCAAGTTGCTACAAAACGGTCCAATTGATTGGCCACTACTATGATTTAATTAACTTTAGAGGCTGTTTTATAGAGTATATGGGCGTTCCTGTTCATTGTGTTTAGATTGTGGGTGATGAGTATGTAGGGCATGTGTGGTCTTATCTAGTACTTCTCCAGTGATTGGCCTTAGTATGTCCTTCATTTATGTTGCAGGTCCAGTCATGGTCTTGTTTTGTTTTTATAGTGAGAACCAATGTCAATTTTGCATTCTGTGAGGTTGAAACCGTTGAATCAAAGCATAATGCTTGGATGGGTGCTAATGCCCTTTACAAAATGGGTACATATGCACTATGGAAAGAAAGGATAATCCTTATAGTACATTTGGTTTGATGTCGGTCGCATACTTATCACATATGACGGATCCTACAATGCTACTCCACGATAGAATGTGAGTATCTAATCAAAATAATAGACGTTAAGTGAAAGATATCTAAAATCTATTATGCACTTAATGCAAGACTTTCACTTCTCTACACCCCGTTATGTCCTTCTATTTTTTAAAACCTAGCTAGCACGTGTTCATGTTTTATAAAGTGACATAAAAAATGTGTGGCTGCCGGATACTCTCAAACAAATACTACCACTCTTCCCTAGGCTTTTCTTGGGTTCGAAAGGTTAAGCTTCAGGAAAGGATATACTCTGTGCAGGTACCTCTTGGATTCCATTCGAGTTGGTGTTTGTCATGTCAAGTGTCTTTAACTTGTGAGCACGGACATACATTATGCACTTGGAATCAGCGACTTTTATAATTCCCCTCCCCTAGGACTTTCTGGGGTTCGAAGAATGGACCCGACTTCTCTGCCCTTTTATTTTCCATACACTTTTATCTTCTTTTGTTTTGTGCGGTCACGGTTAAGTTACGTCAATATTTTATATTGATTTTTTTTATAGAGATAATAAGACAAAAAACAATAGTAATATAAAATGTTGACGTAGCTTAACCATGACTACACAAATAGGAGAGGATGAGAGTGTATGAGAAGTGAGAGGGTTGAGAAGCCAAGTCCAAGAAGAATAGGGCATTCCATGTTGTGGATGTCATTTCATTACTTTTTTTTATTCATGTAGCAAAGGGTTTCTTATGGTTCACTCAATAAAAAAATTCTGTCTACAGATGAATCTAGTTCACTATATGACAAATATACAAACCTATACAATTTGACAAAAGAAAAATATTATGAGATTATTTTTTTAGACTATATTTTGTTAACCTCATAATATAGTGATTGATATTTAATTATAGTTCTTTTTTAATGATTTAAGAAGTAATCCAAATCGTCAATGATCATATCATATAGTTTACAAAATATGATCTAAAAAATAATCTCTCTAACACACCCTAAAAAAAGCTCAAAAGAAGCTACTCATAACATGTGACGTGATTGTTAGAGAAAAACTTTGATTGGGGCTTTCCTACTATATGGAAGGATCAGTGAGCAATTAGTATCGCATTGCAGTTAAACTGTAACATGTGTCACAGCTAGTCTTCTACATTTTATATATCTTGTGTGTTAGCCAGATTCCATTGGTTAAGAAGTATAACTGCTAGGCTAACTAATTGATAAGAGTTTTCTTCTGTACATTAGTGCTAAGTCCTTGTCCCTAAATAATGAACACTACTTGGCCTGCTGCTACCCAATCACGTTTGAACACGTGTTTAATTTATGTTTATAATTTCAATTATTTCAACACGTGTTCAAACATAATTGGATAGCAACGGAAGCTGCTGCTGTTGCAGCAACCAAATAGTGTTCCTAAATAATTGACCGACAATGTAATATATATTAATTAATAGAAATACATTAAGATGTCGAATAAGATATTGGACAGATGGCTTTGTTCTTATGGTCACCTTAATTTCTTAGCACCATGCTGCATGGCTTACGAAGGGGCAAAACAATTCCTAGACTGATCCCCATTAGCAGGACAAACCCCTCAGTAAGTCGTCTTATGTATTATATCCGTCTTAGGTTTCCCTTTTAATTCATTGGTATTTTCATTCCATATGTTTTGTCCATTTTGCCGACACAGCTCGTGAAGTAAAATCATAAACCTATCTCTTAGCGACCTATCACGTTTCTTGGACAAGCAACATCTTATTCACAATTAAAGTGAAAAGTTGAAAAGTTTTATTGACCATATTATGATGATTATTTTTTAAATCGATTCCTACATTTACACACACACACACATGGCAGATATGTGACACCATTTTGTTTTACATAATTTTTAGCATACATTTTTGTGGAATCCACTTTATAGTATATTTTAATGATCTAAACCGTCTATTTTTAAAACATTTTATATATCATTCTTACAAAAATTAGACAAATAAAAAATCATTAAGACATTTATTTGTAGTGAAGAAAATAAACGAATGCAGTTTTACAAAAAACTCTAAACTCTTAATTCAACAGTCATATGATTTCAAATTAGAATGATTTTTTATAAATATGATTTTTGAGGGAAGACATAAAAAATAGACGGTTCAGATCGTTGAATTACATTATAAAGGAATACCACAAAAATGTATGTCAAAAATTGTGTAGAAAAAGTAGTACCACAAGTCGGTTCCCAATACATAATGCAAATGAGAGTTTGTAGACAAATTTTGTAAATTAAATGATATGAAATTTGATGGTTGGATTATTACTTAATTATTGATAAACATGTTCATTCATATTGTTGACACATCATTTAGTTTGCAAATTTTGTCTCCTTAGCATTACACACACACAAACACACACTCACACATATATATATATATTTCTCAACTTGTATACAAGTGTCGACACTTGGCAAATTTATAGTTCGTTCCCTTAGTTATTTAGCATGTTGAAATGAGGAGACCCGACAAGGACTGAATTATTTCGGACCATATCTTATCGTAATTCATTTATCAAAGTTTTTATTTTTTAAGTCATGTTATGTGTACGTCAAATTTTAATTAGTTGTGATCAATCGATAATGTCATTGATCACTAAGAGCAACTTCACCCACGAAAGAAAGGGTAGGACAAAGATTGGGGAATTGTGCTTTAACAAAAAAAAAAAGGAGTTTTAACGAAAAGTCCACGGTACTGTTCAATTAAACGAAAAACCACATTTTTATACTAAAAAGTCAATCCTGGTACTATTCACTTTACTATTTATTTTGTCTTTATCATTAAAACTCAAAGTTTTCAAACCTTTTTCCATTAGTTTTCCTTTAAAAAAAAACCACCGGGCATTTGGTGAGCCAATAGACACCCGCCTAACTGGTCATGCAATTTGAGCTAGTCTTGAGTGCAAGATTGACGTCAGCTCTATATATATATATATATTTTTTTTTTTGTGTCATCTTGGACAAGTGGGCCAACTGCTTTTATTATCAAGAGCCCCAATGTCACGTCTCCAAAAGAAAGCCCGATGGTTGCCTAACATGGCGCGATGAGAGTTGTTGGATTTTTAATGGTATGATGATCTGGACTGTAAGACTTTCAACGGTAAATTTTTCTTAAAAAAGTTTTTGTTGTGCCACGTGGTATGTTCTAGAACATCAGATTTAATAATAAGAGAAATCAAATCGTTAAAATTAATTCAATCGTTATAAGGAAAAAAAATAGGGAAAGAAAAAAATTAAAATTTTTATTCTATAAATATCCAACCATCTTCTTCATTCGCCTTTTATTTTTAATGAATTATGCTTGTTGTAAAGATGTGCTTTGCTAGGTATTTGAAATTAAATTATTGGAGTTAAACAAAGAGTTTTATTTTCAAAGAACAAACTTACAAAGTTCACACTTACTAGGCATAAATAAATAAATAAATATATTTATAAATAGTAATCGCCATTGTCCTTACCCTTGCTAACAGGTGAACTTGCACAAAGACATTCACTTTTTAGAGGGAAATTCCAAAGCCCTTGCCTTTGGGCAAAGGAATTTTCCAATTCTTCATGTGCATCAAGAATCTTTTTCGCTTCATATACTCTTTTATTCTCTTCATTCTATTGAATGTGTTTCTCCAGTTGAGTTTGGATGTCGTCCAATTAGTCGAATAGAGCTGAATTAGAATCTTAATATATCATATGAACTTTGTAGTTTTTAACACTTTATTCGACTGGCCAAGCCAAAATGTTAACCTTAGCAATTACAAAGCCTATGTGGCACACAAGCCGAGCAACTACTGAGTTAACTACGTTCTTCTTGTGAATATGGGCATGCAAACTTGCCGGCCATCTCGGTAGGTGAGTAAAATGGATTTCATGGTGTGATGTTGAATGCGCATTTGACTTCTGCATTAAGCGACTATGCTCAAGGAAGGAACACCTTTCAGCCTAGGGTTCTGGAAACCTGAAGACAAGGTTGCCTTTACTGTGAAGTTCCATAAAGGTTTGACTTTCAATGTGCCGAACATTATGTAAATTAAGTAACACCTCTCTTTCTCAAGAAAGCTAATGAAGTGACCTTGTTCAGTGAAGGAATCCTTGTTGGAGAGACTTGGATAGATAACCAACCAACCAAAAGTAATGATGTTAATCCAAAATGAAGATGCTCCTAAATCGCCTGATTCTACGTCTCCAGTTCTATTAATCTAAACTGAAGATGTTGCCGTTTACCAACACCGTGTTGTTAATCCAAATTGAAAGTGTGCTGACGAAAGGGTTAGGATGGTAAGTATTTTTTTTCAAGGTGTGAGAAGGTTTCGCGTAGAGTGTTGAGTTTGTGTGTTGGGTTGAAGAGGTTTCCCTTCATTGCAAAACCTCATATTTATAGGGGTGAATTTCGTGATGGTCAAGTCTACCGAGTTGTAAAATTTTGATAATATTCCAATTCCACTTCATATTCTCTAAAGATACTCGAAATTATTCTCGGCTGAAACTTTAGCGCTCGTTGTCTTCCATTAGGACTTTGAAAATAAATTGATTATGCAATTCATTCAACCTTTATCTGGAAACCTATCATAATCATGATCCTTAATATTCTCTCATCCAACAACTTATATTATATGAGCCGAGTGTGTGTAAAATCGGGTTCAAACACACACATACACATACACATATATATCACCAAGACAATTGCATGATGATAATGCAGAAAAATACAATCTTCAATTCGAAACAGTAAAACTCTAACCTAAATACTAAAAATTATCCTATAATATATTAATTAAACCTAATTGCTGCCTTAGCTAATATTCCAACGCGGTTTAACATTATCTATTATGCTACATCTATATACAGTTTCACTTTTCTATTTTATATTTGAATCAAATTTGAGATAGTGATCTTATTCTCAACTATCATTCACCATTGTAGTAACTAATTTTGCATCATTTCCAACTCTCAAATGAGGTCTCAAACATAAAATTGACACCCCGTATAGCACCTCTACATTGTGATATTCTAAAATAATAAACTATTTAATTATTTGGTTAAGTGGATTAATTCTATTTAAAAGTTTATATGGACTAA